>NW_026610350.1:0-310920 GCF_029499605.1 Hyla sarda | reverse complement strand
AAGTCGCATCGGCTGAAAGTAGGCCAGAATGTCAGTCCATGTTGGAGCAGGTTTAGATACAGTCTAAAGCATAGATCTCAAAGTCTGTGCACAGAATTTAGCAAGGGCCTCGCACCTTCTGATGCATCAGGTAGGTGCACAATAGCATAGCCTAACCCTCTGTACTTTGGTCTATATTGATGCGGGACATAGACAGCCAGCTGATGACCAATCCATTAGTGCAATGGATGGCTGGAAGCATTTGTCTTTGCCTTTGCAATACCACAGAAGCAATGCATGGTCAATGTACAGCAATGACACACCTGTGTGAACAGCCAGGAGACCCCCCCCCCCCCCCCATGTTATGTTACATAGTTACATAGTTAGTACGGTCGAAAAAAGACATATGTCCATCACGTTCAACCAGGGAATTAAGGGGTAGGGGTGTGGCGCGATATTGGGGAAGGGATGAGATTTTATATTTCTTCATAAGCATTAATCTTATTTTGTCAATTAGGAACATTCAGCACCCACCCGCTATCAAGGCAGCTGCCTATCATGTCATGCCCTACCTGCACAGGTGTGCTGGCTACTCAAATGATCCAATTAAGGAGGCCATTTAGTCAGCAGCAGCAGAAGTCCTGTGCCTGGACGCTCCAACAGGGGCCAGACACAAGCAGAAGCAGAAGCAGCAGAAGCAGCAGCAGCACCACCTTTTGTTTTTTGGCTGCAGCAGCAGCAAGGCCCACAGGGCTGGCTAGCTGGCTAGCCAGCAAGCAGGTAGCAATGAAAGTAGGAATCTTTCTTTTTAACCCTGTAAGGGGGTGGTGCACTGTACCCGAAGATACTGCCATATCGGGTCAATGCATAGGGCGACGGAAGCAAGCTTCGAAATCGGCCCCCGTTCTCAAAAATCCATTTAATATATGGTCCCCAGATAGGGGACGTATCAGATATTAAACTGATAAGAACAGATACTACACTTGATCTTAGCCAAAAGGCCGAGAAGCGATAACCGTGAAAGGGGCGGGCCCAACAAGGTCCCCTTCATGGGCACTATCACTGCTTGCTGTCAGGGAGGCTGCCAGACAATTTTCCATGCACACTCTGGGCTGGGGGGCAGTCAACCACCAGTACACACAGCAGAACCTAAACCCATACCATTATTGCTAAGCAGCAAGACAGGGGCCCATTGCACTCCCACGGGGCCTTTTTAAATGCAATCCATAACCCGGATTTGCCAGGAACCCTTCTTACTCCTCCTACTTGCATGTGACACTGGGCTTAGGATCTGCATAGGAAACACACACACAAGCACACACCTACCTTTGTTGCCTGCAGATGCCTCCTTGGCTGTCCCCAAACGGTATCAAACCAACACCCACGGGAAGCTGTAAGCATAGAGGACATGCCTGCACCCCATTGGACTTACCTGTGTGGGTTAAATCCGGGTTATTTGACAACCTATGGCGGTGATGGTTCTGCTCAGGCAGAGCAGTGCTGATGCTCCTCATAAAGCTGTCGCTGCTGTGAAGGTTCTAGGTGACATCACAAATCCCTTTGGTTACATACACAACAAAGCTGGGTTGTTGTTGTTTACACTCTGCAAGGCCTGTGGAAGTGAGTGACATCATAGCACTGTAGTTCTGAGGGTTCAAGATGGATGCAACAATCTCCTGTTGCTTCTATGAAGGCCGTAATAGACGACATCACCAAACAGCTCCATAGTCACATACACAGCAAAGGAGAGATGTTGTTTACACCTAGTGATGTCAGTGGTATTGAGTGACATCACAGCACAGTGCTAAGGCTCCTGGGCCTGGACACAGCAGCGGCTGCAATATCTCAACGGAGAATACGTTTATATCTATGTGTGTGTGTGCGCATATATATATATATATATATATATATATATATATATATATATTTCTCCGCCGAAATCACTTTTAAACCCATTTCCACCTTTTTTTCCCTTCTCTTCCTCTTACTTTTTTTTCACGTTTTTTTACGTTTTTCTCCTTTTCGCCTCTTTTCTGGGCGTATTATTCTTCTTTTTCTTCTTTTTTTTCGTCTAATGCATACCCCATCAGTGCAGCAATGCTTATTCAATACCGCCAGCAGATGGAGACACTGGGGGATAATTTTCTAAGGATTTATACTGATTTTTCCTGTCTGAATTTGTCGCACAGAAAGTTGCAGGCCAAATATGTGTGACATTTCTGCGACTTTAGCTTCTAGAGCATTTTTACAACATTATACATAGGTGCTGAATACATAAAAAGCGACTGTTCAGCGACAGACAAGTCGCATCGGCTGAAAGTAGGCCAGAATGTCAGTCCATGTTGGAGCAGGTTTAGATACAGTCTAAAGCATAGATCTCAAAGTCTGTGCACAGAATTTAGCAAGGGCCTCGCACCTTCTGATGCATCAGGTAGGTGCACAATAGCATAGCCTAACCCTCTGTACTTTGGTCTATATTGATGCGGGACATAGACAGCCAGCTGATGACCAATCCATTAGTGCAATGGATGGCTGGAAGCATTTGTCTTTGCCTTTGCAATACCACAGAAGCAATGCATGGTCAATGTACAGCAATGACACACCTGTGTGAACAGCCAGGAGACCCCCCCCCCCCCCCCATGTTATGTTACATAGTTACATAGTTAGTACGGTCGAAAAAAGACATATGTCCATCACGTTCAACCAGGGAATTAAGGGGTAGGGGTGTGGCGCGATATTGGGGAAGGGATGAGATTTTATATTTCTTCATAAGCATTAATCTTATTTTGTCAATTAGGAACATTCAGCACCCACCCGCTATCAAGGCAGCTGCCTATCATGTCATGCCCTACCTGCACAGGTGTGCTGGCTACTCAAATGATCCAATTAAGGAGGCCATTTAGTCAGCAGCAGCCCTGTGCCTGGACGCTCCAACAGGGGCCAGACACAAGCAGAAGCAGAAGCAGCAGAAGCAGCAGCAGCACCACCTTTTGTTTTTTGGCTGCAGCAGCAGCAAGGCCCACAGGGCTGGCTAGCTGGCTAGCCAGCAAGCAGGTAGCAATGAAAGTAGGAATCTTTCTTTTTAACCCTGTAAGGGGGTGGTGCACTGTACCCGAAGATACTGCCATATCGGGTCAATGCATAGGGCGACGGAAGCAAGCTTCGAAATCGGCCCCCGTTCTCAAAAATCCATTTAATATATGGTCCCCAGATAGGGGACGTATCAGATATTAAACTGATAAGAACAGATTTTTTTTTTTACATTTTTATTGAAAAAACTCAAAAACTTAAATACATCACAAAAAATGTTTACAATACATCAAATACTGTTTTCCATAAATGTAAATTCCACATAGCTAATGCTTTTTTCTGCCCATATCTCTTTTTATCAATTAAATAGTACAAGTAAACTTCACTGTATATCATCTTCAAACATTCTTTTTCACAAATAAAATCTCTTTTGAAGACAAGGATATTACGAACTTTCCATGATACATTTTTTGTACAGTTGATAAAAATCCACAAAATTCTCTCTTTTTCTTTCGTAACTCCATCACTTTTGCCATATAAAACAACTTCATGATTTAAAACTTTTAGACCTGTTAGGAATTTCAATAAAGAACCAATTAGTCTAAAAACCTTTTGTGCAAAATAACAATTCCAGAAAAGGTGCAAAACAGTTTCATCTATATTGCAATTATCCCGGGGACAGACACATACAGCATTTAGACCTCTTCTATATTGGAAAAATCTTACCGGAAGACACTCATGGATAATCATCCATGCTAAATCCTTGTGCTCATTAAAAAGATATGGCTCGTTTACCTTTTTCCATATTTGTACACACCTATTATAAGAAAAATTAGAGACCATACATATTTCTTCTTGCAAATTTAACTGTACTTCTATCTTGCGAGCATCCCTCAAGGTTAACAAGTCAAAGTCTTTAAGGTCATACATACGTATAATTTTTTCTAAGATGGCATAATGTTTAGGCGGAGTTAAAAGTACAGGAGAAGATAATGATAAAAACACCCATTCTCTTTTTCTAAAAATATGTCCCGCAGAGTACTTTAAAAAACAGGACCATACACTTTTCATAAAAAGTCCCCTAAAACACCAACTAAAAAACCTTAAGTATAAAAATTTTCTAATACAGGGAACCTGTTTTCCTCCATTTTTTTGTGACTTATACATAGTATCTCTTTTTAATTTTTCTGCTTTAGAACTCCATAGAAACTCAAAGAGAATCCTCTGAAGTTGCCTAGACATAAGTTCATTAGGAGGATAAATCATATTTAAATAGAGCATAATGGGTATTAGCATAGCCTTAATCACCAAAATTTTACCTTCTAAGGATAATTTCCTAAGGGACCAAAAGTCTATCTTTTTCTTTACCTTTTCTTTTACCATTAGCCAACTTTCCTCACCATTGTTATTTTTATCAAAGATGACTCCAAGGATTTTTATTTTTTCTGACTGTAATTTTAGGTTTGGTATTTGCACGTTTTCCCATTTACCTATATAAAAACAGTCACATTTAGATAAATTAAGTTTAAAAGCAGAAGCTTTACAAAAGAAATCAGTAACATCAACAACTCTTTGTAAAGAGAAGGCACTTTCACAAAAAACATTAATATCATCCATATAGCCACACACTTTAAGGGTGGCATTATTACCTCCAGGAACTGGCACTCCTTTTATTATTTTATCATTCCTTATTAAGTTTAACAGAGGTTCTATTGCACATATAAACAGTATAGGAGACAGAGGGCAGCCTTGCTTTACCCCTGATGATAAATTAATAAAATCTGTAAGGAAACCATTTATTAAAATCCTGCTAAAAGAACCTTTATATAAGAGAGCAATTTGCTTAATAAATATGTTAGGAAAACCCATGCGTTGTAAAACCATCCATAAAAAACAATGTGATACTCTATCGAACGCTTTATGAAAATCTAGAGATAGAATGGCTAGATTTTGATTCCGCTCTTGCTGATACCATATGACGTCCCTAATAGCATTTAAAGGTTCAGCTACACTCCTTCCTGGGACACCACATACCTGATCCACATGGATGACCTTGTACAAAAACGGCTTCATTCTGTTAACAAAAATTTTTGACATAATCTTATAATCAACATTAAGAAGCGTAATTGGTCTCCAATTTTCTAAGCTGTTCCTATCCCCCTTTTTGGGGATCAGAGACACTATACCACTCCTCCAAGATAAAGGTAGAACATCAGAATTAAAAGACTCCTTAAAAATATTAAGCAAATCATCTTTAAAAATCTCCCAAAAGGTTTTATAAAACTCTACAGGAAGTCCATCAGAACCTGGTGTTTTACTTGTTGATAAACTTTTAGCAGCAATTTCTAATTCTTGGCATCTTACTTCTGTGCAAAGTGCATCTTGGTCCTCCTTACTTAAACCACAATCTAAAGTGCTTAGGAGAAAATTAGCAGCAGATATATCAATGGGTTTCTCATTAAACAGATCTTGATAAAAGGATTTAGCTTTGGATAACATTCCTACATTAGTAGTTTCATCCTCAATGTTAATCATTAACTTTTTTGTTTCCATTACCTTTTTAAAAAAGAATCTTGTACACTTTTCATCCTTCTCTTTACATTCAACTTTGGAGTTAAAAATTATTTCTTTCCCTTTGTTAGTTATAGCCTTCTGAATATCACTTTTAACACTTAAAATCAGATCATCTACATATACACCCAGCTCTTTGAGTTGATAATAGGTTTGTAGTTTTGTGTTAAGATCTCTATACCATTTCAATTTCTCTTTTGTTTTTTTAACACCCATCTTAATAAAATACTCTTTAAATTTTACCTTGCAGAATTCCCACCATGCTAAAAGAGAATTAAAATTAGTCCTTGAGTTCTGCAATTTTTTAAAAAGATAGATAAAATTACATTTAATTTCTACATCTTCAAGCAAAGAGACATTCAGACGCCAGACTCCTTTGGCTCTGCAAACCCCATCAAACTTACATGTAGCAGATAAAATCTTATGATCTGAAAAAAAGGTAGAAGTCAATTGCATATTCCCATAAAATGCAAATCCAGAAGCAAAAATATAATCAATCCTTGACATATAAAGGCTATTCCCCCAGGTATACCCAGGGTCATTAGGGAAAGAGGTTCTCCACAAATCTTTTAAATTAAAATCAACTATAAAATCCTTTAGTTGTTTTTCAGTCTTATCTTTCCTTTGTTCAGATCCTCCAGCCCGCTCCTCTCCTGCCATTATACAATTAAAATCACCAGCGATGATAAGCGGGGATGAACCCGGTAAATAAAACTGAATTTTCTCTAATAAATCAGATCTTTCATCCTTATCTGGAGAGGCATATACATTTAAAAGTCTCATATTCATGTCATTATAAATAATATGAACGAGCAGGGCTCTACCGGGTACAATGTCTGTGAAGGAGGTAACTTTATACTCACTGCTCTTGAACAGTATGCCAACACCAGTCACTTTCCTCTCATTATCCCCTGACCACACAGACGGGCCAAGAGTCCATTCAGATCTCAAAGATGAATAATTGATATCATAATCAATGGCACATTCCTGTAAAAATAAAATGTCTGTAGGCAAAGAAGACAAGAAAGAAAATAAAGCAGCCCTCCTCTCTGGGCTCTTCAAACTCCTCACATTGAAGGAGGAGATATTAACACTTGGTAGCTCCTGGGTCATTCATTATCCTCAGACAAAGAACCCCAATCTGTAGGTGGTGACACAAATTCCTCAATATTAACAGGGTCGGATGCTGTTATAACCTTTTGGCAGACAATCTCCACGTTCCCCTCGTCCGCACTAACTCGACCACTCCTTTTGATGTTAAGGCCCTTTTCCTCTTTCCGGTCTCTGCTTTTCCTCTTTCGCCGTTCTTCTACATCCATCTCCTCTGTATCCCTTCTGGGCGGTCCAGGACCCTCAACTTCCATGAGAGGAGAACCCCTCACTTCTGTCTCAGGTCCCACGACCTTCCCCGGGGACACAATGCTTTTGGAGACATGAGCCACAGCAGGTATCACAGGAATTCCGGTAGCAGAAGACTCAGGCATCACTTTCAGGGTGTGGGTCTTAGGCACAGGCACAGCATCTATGGAGCTCTTCCTCATCGAGGGACCAGCCGACGTAGCCACAATATTGGCCCAGGAGCGTTGAGGACAATCCTTAAAAGCGTGTCCTTTCTGCTTACACACATTACACAGAATCTCATTTTGACAGTCAAAAGTGGTGTGGCCTTTTTGGCCACATCTTTTGCAAATAACCACTTCCTCTTTGCAAGATTCTTGTGTATGACCATATTCATGGCATTTCCTGCAATAATACGGCATCCCAGGGTAGAATAAATAGCCACGTTTACGCCCAATTAAAAAATTTGCAGGTGGGCGACACAGACCTCCAATTCCTCTCACATCTTCTCTGAACTTAACAGCAAACTTATGCTTTCCAGTCCAAAAGTCCATTGCATTCATTATTTTATGAGAGTATTTGACTTCCGCACAATATTGGTTTAAAAATAAGACAATGTCTCTTATATCCACGTATGGATCGTGCATAGTAACCACCAGTGGAACATCGCCATTAGAATATAGAGCAATGAAAACAAGTCCTTTCATATCCTCCTCATTGGCAAGCTCCCGAACTTTCTCAAACATATGGTCACATGCAGATGCGGAAGTCAAGGTAAGAATGAAAAGTCCTTTACCTGGGTCTTTTAGGCAAAACACATCT
Organism: Hyla sarda; assembly: GCF_029499605.1. Lineage (NCBI taxonomy): Eukaryota > Metazoa > Chordata > Amphibia > Anura > Hylidae > Hyla > Hyla sarda. The sequence goes on along the minus strand of NW_026610350.1, from coordinate 303,180 downwards.
TCTCTCTGAATGTGCAATAAATCCAGCATAATTCTCTTGACAAAAAATTCCAAAGTCATCTTCTCCTTTTTCTCCTCATCCACTTCAATACGGAAGGTGTTCTTAATCCGAGTTTCAGTATGCGCAGCAAACCTAAGGGTCGCCATGGGGGATCGCCTTCCCGTTCTTTGTAAGTCCTCCTCCTATAGCAGCATGAGGCTTAAGACGGCTAAAAAACCGTCGATGCCTCAAGGCCGAAGGTTCGACGAACTCAGAGCCCCTTGACAAGATACAAGATCTTAGCCAAAAGGCCGAGAAGCGATAACCGTGAAAGGGGCGGGCCCAACAAGGTCCCCTTCATGGGCACTATCACTGCTTGCTGTCAGGGAGGCTGCCAGACAATTTTCCATGCACACTCTGGGCTGGGGGGCAGTCAACCACCAGTACACACAGCAGAACCTAAACCCATACCATTATTGCTAAGCAGCAAGACAGGGGCCCATTGCACTCCCACGGGGCCTTTTTAAATGCAATCCATAACCCGGATTTGCCAGGAACCCTTCTTACTCCTCCTACTTGCATGTGACACTGGGCTTAGGATCTGCATAGGAAACACACACACAAGCACACACCTACCTTTGTTGCCTGCAGATGCCTCCTTGGCTGTCCCCAAACGGTATCAAACCAACACCCACGGGAAGCTGTAAGCATAGAGGACATGCCTGCACCCCATTGGACTTACCTGTGTGGGTTAAATCCGGGTTATTTGACAACCTATGGCGGTGATGGTTCTGCTCAGGCAGAGCAGTGCTGATGCTCCTCATAAAGCTGTCGCTGCTGTGAAGGTTCTAGGTGACATCACAAATCCCTTTGGTTACATACACAACAAAGCTGGGTTGTTGTTGTTTACACTCTGCAAGGCCTGTGGAAGTGAGTGACATCATAGCACTGTAGTTCTGAGGGTTCAAGATGGATGCAACAATCTCCTGTTGCTTCTATGAAGGCCGTAATAGACGACATCACCAAACAGCTCCATAGTCACATACACAGCAAAGGAGAGATGTTGTTTACACCTAGTGATGTCAGTGGTATTGAGTGACATCACAGCACAGTGCTAAGGCTCCTGGGCCTGGACACAGCAGCGGCTGCAATATCTCAACGGAGAATACGTTTATATCTATGTGTGTGTGTGCGCATATATATATATATATATATATATATATATATATATTTCTCCGCCGAAATCACTTTTAAACCCATTTCCACCTTTTTTTCCCTTCTCTTCCTCTTACTTTTTTTTCACGTTTTTTTACGTTTTTCTCCTTTTCGCCTCTTTTCTGGGCGTATTATTCTTCTTTTTCTTCTTTTTTTTCGTCTAATGCATACCCCATCAGTGCAGCAATGCTTATTCAATACCGCCAGCAGATGGAGACACTGGGGGATAATTTTCTAAGGATTTATACTGATTTTTCCTGTCTGAATTTGTCGCACAGAAAGTTGCAGGCCAAATATGTGTGACATTTCTGCGACTTTAGCTTCTAGAGCATTTTTACAACATTATACATAGGTGCTGAATACATAAAAAGCGACTGTTCAGCGACAGACAAGTCGCATCGGCTGAAAGTAGGCCAGAATGTCAGTCCATGTTGGAGCAGGTTTAGATACAGTCTAAAGCATAGATCTCAAAGTCTGTGCACAGAATTTAGCAAGGGCCTCGCACCTTCTGATGCATCAGGTAGGTGCACAATAGCATAGCCTAACCCTCTGTACTTTGGTCTATATTGATGCGGGACATAGACAGCCAGCTGATGACCAATCCATTAGTGCAATGGATGGCTGGAAGCATTTGTCTTTGCCTTTGCAATACCACAGAAGCAATGCATGGTCAATGTACAGCAATGACACACCTGTGTGAACAGCCAGGAGACCCCCCCCCCCCCCCCCATGTTATGTTACATAGTTACATAGTTAGTACGGTCGAAAAAAGACATATGTCCATCACGTTCAACCAGGGAATTAAGGGGTAGGGGTGTGGCGCGATATTGGGGAAGGGATGAGATTTTATATTTCTTCATAAGCATTAATCTTATTTTGTCAATTAGGAACATTCAGCACCCACCCGCTATCAAGGCAGCTGCCTATCATGTCATGCCCTACCTGCACAGGTGTGCTGGCTACTCAAATGATCCAATTAAGGAGGCCATTTAGTCAGCAGCAGCAGAAGTCCTGTGCCTGGACGCTCCAACAGGGGCCAGACACAAGCAGAAGCAGAAGCAGCAGAAGCAGCAGCAGCACCACCTTTTGTTTTTTGGCTGCAGCAGCAGCAAGGCCCACAGGGCTGGCTAGCTGGCTAGCCAGCAAGCAGGTAGCAATGAAAGTAGGAATCTTTCTTTTTAACCCTGTAAGGGGGTGGTGCACTGTACCCGAAGATACTGCCATATCGGGTCAATGCATAGGGCGACGGAAGCAAGCTTCGAAATCGGCCCCCGTTCTCAAAAATCCATTTAATATATGGTCCCCAGATAGGGGACGTATCAGATATTAAACTGATAAGAACAGATACTACACTTGATCTTAGCCAAAAGGCCGAGAAGCGATAACCGTGAAAGGGGCGGGCCCAACAAGGTCCCCTTCATGGGCACTATCACTGCTTGCTGTCAGGGAGGCTGCCAGACAATTTTCCATGCACACTCTGGGCTGGGGGGCAGTCAACCACCAGTACACACAGCAGAACCTAAACCCATACCATTATTGCTAAGCAGCAAGACAGGGGCCCATTGCACTCCCACGGGGCCTTTTTAAATGCAATCCATAACCCGGATTTGCCAGGAACCCTTCTTACTCCTCCTACTTGCATGTGACACTGGGCTTAGGATCTGCATAGGAAACACACACACAAGCACACACCTACCTTTGTTGCCTGCAGATGCCTCCTTGGCTGTCCCCAAACGGTATCAAACCAACACCCACGGGAAGCTGTAAGCATAGAGGACATGCCTGCACCCCATTGGACTTACCTGTGTGGGTTAAATCCGGGTTATTTGACAACCTATGGCGGTGATGGTTCTGCTCAGGCAGAGCAGTGCTGATGCTCCTCATAAAGCTGTCGCTGCTGTGAAGGTTCTAGGTGACATCACAAATCCCTTTGGTTACATACACAACAAAGCTGGGTTGTTGTTGTTTACACTCTGCAAGGCCTGTGGAAGTGAGTGACATCATAGCACTGTAGTTCTGAGGGTTCAAGATGGATGCAACAATCTCCTGTTGCTTCTATGAAGGCCGTAATAGACGACATCACCAAACAGCTCCATAGTCACATACACAGCAAAGGAGAGATGTTGTTTACACCTAGTGATGTCAGTGGTATTGAGTGACATCACAGCACAGTGCTAAGGCTCCTGGGCCTGGACACAGCAGCGGCTGCAATATCTCAACGGAGAATACGTTTATATCTATGTGTGTGTGTGCGCATATATATATATATATATATATATATATATATATATTTCTCCGCCGAAATCACTTTTAAACCCATTTCCACCTTTTTTTCCCTTCTCTTCCTCTTACTTTTTTTTCACGTTTTTTTACGTTTTTCTCCTTTTCGCCTCTTTTCTGGGCGTATTATTCTTCTTTTTCTTCTTTTTTTTCGTCTAATGCATACCCCATCAGTGCAGCAATGCTTATTCAATACCGCCAGCAGATGGAGACACTGGGGGATAATTTTCTAAGGATTTATACTGATTTTTCCTGTCTGAATTTGTCGCACAGAAAGTTGCAGGCCAAATATGTGTGACATTTCTGCGACTTTAGCTTCTAGAGCATTTTTACAACATTATACATAGGTGCTGAATACATAAAAAGCGACTGTTCAGCGACAGACAAATCGCATCGGCTGAAAGTAGGCCAGAATGTCAGTCCATGTTGGAGCAGGTTTAGATACAGTCTAAAGCATAGATCTCAAAGTCTGTGCACAGAATTTAGCAAGGGCCTCGCACCTTCTGATGCATCAGGTAGGTGCACAATAGCATAGCCTAACCCTCTGTACTTTGGTCTATATTGATGCGGGACATAGACAGCCAGCTGATGACCAATCCATTAGTGCAATGGATGGCTGGAAGCATTTGTCTTTGCCTTTGCAATACCACAGAAGCAATGCATGGTCAATGTACAGCAATGACACACCTGTGTGAACAGCCAGGAGACCCCCCCCCCCCCCCCCCCCATGTTATGTTACATAGTTACATAGTTAGTACGGTCGAAAAAAGACATATGTCCATCACGTTCAACCAGGGAATTAAGGGGTAGGGGTGTGGCGCGATATTGGGGAAGGGATGAGATTTTATATTTCTTCATAAGCATTAATCTTATTTTGTCAATTAGGAACATTCAGCACCCACCCGCTATCAAGGCAGCTGCCTATCATGTCATGCCCTACCTGCACAGGTGTGCTGGCTACTCAAATGATCCAATTAAGGAGGCCATTTAGTCAGCAGCAGCAGAAGTCCTGTGCCTGGACGCTCCAACAGGGGCCAGACACAAGCAGAAGCAGAAGCAGCAGAAGCAGCAGCAGCACCACCTTTTGTTTTTTGGCTGCAGCAGCAGCAAGGCCCACAGGGCTGGCTAGCTGGCTAGCCAGCAAGCAGGTAGCAATGAAAGTAGGAATCTTTCTTTTTAACCCTGTAAGGGGGTGGTGCACTGTACCCGAAGATACTGCCATATCGGGTCAATGCATAGGGCGACGGAAGCAAGCTTCGAAATCGGCCCCCGTTCTCAAAAATCCATTTAATATATGGTCCCCAGATAGGGGACGTATCAGATATTAAACTGATAAGAACAGATACTACACTTGATCTTAGCCAAAAGGCCGAGAAGCGATAACCGTGAAAGGGGCGGGCCCAACAAGGTCCCCTTCATGGGCACTATCACTGCTTGCTGTCAGGGAGGCTGCCAGACAATTTTCCATGCACACTCTGGGCTGGGGGGCAGTCAACCACCAGTACACACAGCAGAACCTAAACCCATACCATTATTGCTAAGCAGCAAGACAGGGGCCCATTGCACTCCCACGGGGCCTTTTTAAATGCAATCCATAACCCGGATTTGCCAGGAACCCTTCTTACTCCTCCTACTTGCATGTGACACTGGGCTTAGGATCTGCATAGGAAACACACACACAAGCACACACCTACCTTTGTTGCCTGCAGATGCCTCCTTGGCTGTCCCCAAACGGTATCAAACCAACACCCACGGGAAGCTGTAAGCATAGAGGACATGCCTGCACCCCATTGGACTTACCTGTGTGGGTTAAATCCGGGTTATTTGACAACCTATGGCGGTGATGGTTCTGCTCAGGCAGAGCAGTGCTGATGCTCCTCATAAAGCTGTCGCTGCTGTGAAGGTTCTAGGTGACATCACAAATCCCTTTGGTTACATACACAACAAAGCTGGGTTGTTGTTGTTTACACTCTGCAAGGCCTGTGGAAGTGAGTGACATCATAGCACTGTAGTTCTGAGGGTTCAAGATGGATGCAACAATCTCCTGTTGCTTCTATGAAGGCCGTAATAGACGACATCACCAAACAGCTCCATAGTCACATACACAGCAAAGGAGAGATGTTGTTTACACCTAGTGATGTCAGTGGTATTGAGTGACATCACAGCACAGTGCTAAGGCTCCTGGGCCTGGACACAGCAGCGGCTGCAATATCTCAACGGAGAATACGTTTATATCTATGTGTGTGTGTGCTCATATATATATATATATATATATATATATATATATATATATATATATATATTTCTCCGCCGAAATCACTTTTAAACCCATTTCCACCTTTTTTTCCCTTCTCTTCCTCTTACTTTTTTTTCACGTTTTTTTACGTTTTTCTCCTTTTCGCCTCTTTTCTGGGCGTATTATTCTTCTTTTTCTTCTTTTTTTTCGTCTAATGCATACCCCATCAGTGCAGCAATGCTTATTCAATACCGCCAGCAGATGGAGACACTGGGGGATAATTTTCTAAGGATTTATACTGATTTTTCCTGTCTGAATTTGTCGCACAGAAAGTTGCAGGCCAAATATGTGTGACATTTCTGCGACTTTAGCTTCTAGAGCATTTTTACAACATTATACATAGGTGCTGAATACATAAAAAGCGACTGTTCAGCGACAGACAAGTCGCATCGGCTGAAAGTAGGCCAGAATGTCAGTCCATGTTGGAGCAGGTTTAGATACAATCTAAAGCATAGATCTCAAAGTCTGTGCACAGAATTTAGCAAGGGCCTCGCACCTTCTGATGCATCAGGTAGGTGCACAATAGCATAGCCTAACCCTCTGTACTTTGGTCTATATTGATGCGGGACATAGACAGCCAGCTGATGACCAATCCATTAGTGCAATGGATGGCTGGAAGCATTTGTCTTTGCCTTTGCAATACCACAGAAGCAATGCATGGTCAATGTACAGCAATGACACACCTGTGTGAACAGCCAGGAGACCCCCCCCCCCCCCCCCCCATGTTATGTTACATAGTTACATAGTTAGTACGGTCGAAAAAAGACATATGTCCATCACGTTCAACCAGGGAATTAAGGGGTAGGGGTGTGGCGCGATATTGGGGAAGGGATGAGATTTTATATTTCTTCATAAGCATTAATCTTATTTTGTCAATTAGGAACATTCAGCACCCACCCGCTATCAAGGCAGCTGCCTATCATGTCATGCCCTACCTGCACAGGTGTGCTGGCTACTCAAATGATCCAATTAAGGAGGCCATTTAGTCAGCAGCAGCAGAAGTCCTGTGCCTGGACGCTCCAACAGGGGCCAGACACAAGCAGAAGCAGAAGCAGCAGAAGCAGCAGCAGCACCACCTTTTGTTTTTTGGCTGCAGCAGCAGCAAGGCCCACAGGGCTGGCTAGCTGGCTAGCCAGCAAGCAGGTAGCAATGAAAGTAGGAATCTTTCTTTTTAACCCTGTAAGGGGGTGGTGCACTGTACCCGAAGATACTGCCATATCGGGTCAATGCATAGGGCGACGGAAGCAAGCTTCGAAATCGGCCCCCGTTCTCAAAAATCCATTTAATATATGGTCCCCAGATAGGGGACGTATCAGATATTAAACTGATAAGAACAGATACTACACTTGATCTTAGCCAAAAGGCCGAGAAGCGATAACCGTGAAAGGGGCGGGCCCAACAAGGTCCCCTTCATGGGCACTATCACTGCTTGCTGTCAGGGAGGCTGCCAGACAATTTTCCATGCACACTCTGGGCTGGGGGGCAGTCAACCACCAGTACACACAGCAGAACCTAAACCCATACCATTATTGCTAAGCAGCAAGACAGGGGCCCATTGCACTCCCACGGGGCCTTTTTAAATGCAATCCATAACCCGGATTTGCCAGGAACCCTTCTTACTCCTCCTACTTGCATGTGACACTGGGCTTAGGATCTGCATAGGAAACACACACACAAGCACACACCTACCTTTGTTGCCTGCAGATGCCTCCTTGGCTGTCCCCAAACGGTATCAAACCAACACCCACGGGAAGCTGTAAGCATAGAGGACATGCCTGCACCCCATTGGACTTACCTGTGTGGGTTAAATCCGGGTTATTTGACAACCTATGGCGGTGATGGTTCTGCTCAGGCAGAGCAGTGCTGATGCTCCTCATAAAGCTGTCGCTGCTGTGAAGGTTCTAGGTGACATCACAAATCCCTTTGGTTACATACACAACAAAGCTGGGTTGTTGTTGTTTACACTCTGCAAGGCCTGTGGAAGTGAGTGACATCATAGCACTGTAGTTCTGAGGGTTCAAGATGGATGCAACAATCTCCTGTTGCTTCTATGAAGGCCGTAATAGACGACATCACCAAACAGCTCCATAGTCACATACACAGCAAAGGAGAGATGTTGTTTACACCTAGTGATGTCAGTGGTATTGAGTGACATCACAGCACAGTGCTAAGGCTCCTGGGCCTGGACACAGCAGCGGCTGCAATATCTCAACGGAGAATACGTTTATATCTATGTGTGTGTGTGCGCATATATATATATATATATATATATATATATATATATATATATTCTCCGCCGAAATCACTTTTAAACCCATTTCCACCTTTTTTTCCCTTCTCTTCCTCTTACTTTTTTTTCACGTTTTTTTACGTTTTTCTCCTTTTCGCCTCTTTTCTGGGCGTATTATTCTTCTTTTTCTTCTTTTTTTTCGTCTAATGCATACCCCATCAGTGCAGCAATGCTTATTCAATACCGCCAGCAGATGGAGACACTGGGGGATAATTTTCTAAGGATTTATACTGATTTTTCCTGTCTGAATTTGTCGCACAGAAAGTTGCAGGCCAAATATGTGTGACATTTCTGCGACTTTAGCTTCTAGAGCATTTTTACAACATTATACATAGGTGCTGAATACATAAAAAGCGACTGTTCAGCGACAGACAAGTCGCATCGGCTGAAAGTAGGCCAGAATGTCAGTCCATGTTGGAGCAGGTTTAGATACAGTCTAAAGCATAGATCTCAAAGTCTGTGCACAGAATTTAGCAAGGGCCTCGCACCTTCTGATGCATCAGGTAGGTGCACAATAGCATAGCCTAACCCTCTGTACTTTGGTCTATATTGATGCGGGACATAGACAGCCAGCTGATGACCAATCCATTAGTGCAATGGATGGCTGGAAGCATTTGTCTTTGCCTTTGCAATACCACAGAAGCAATGCATGGTCAATGTACAGCAATGACACACCTGTGTGAACAGCCAGGAGACCCCCCCCCCCCCATGTTATGTTACATAGTTACATAGTTAGTACGGTCGAAAAAAGACATATGTCCATCACGTTCAACCAGGGAATTAAGGGGTAGGGGTGTGGCGCGATATTGGGGAAGGGATGAGATTTTATATTTCTTCATAAGCATTAATCTTATTTTGTCAATTAGGAACATTCAGCACCCACCCGCTATCAAGGCAGCTGCCTATCATGTCATGCCCTACCTGCACAGGTGTGCTGGCTACTCAAATGATCCAATTAAGGAGGCCATTTAGTCAGCAGCAGCAGAAGTCCTGTGCCTGGACGCTCCAACAGGGGCCAGACACAAGCAGAAGCAGCAGAAGCAGCAGCAGCACCACCTTTTGTTTTTTGGCTGCAGCAGCAGCAAGGCCCACAGGGCTGGCTAGCTGGCTAGCCAGCAAGCAGGTAGCAATGAAAGTAGGAATCTTTCTTTTTAACCCTGTAAGGGGGTGGTGCACTGTACCCGAAGATACTGCCATATCGGGTCAATGCATAGGGCGACGGAAGCAAGCTTCGAAATCGGCCCCCGTTCTCAAAAATCCATTTAATATATGGTCCCCAGATAGGGGACGTATCAGATATTAAACTGATAAGAACAGATACTACACTTGATCTTAGCCAAAAGGCCGAGAAGCGATAACCGTGAAAGGGGCGGGCCCAACAAGGTCCCCTTCATGGGCACTATCACTGCTTGCTGTCAGGGAGGCTGCCAGACAATTTTCCATGCACACTCTGGGCTGGGGGGCAGTCAACCACCAGTACACACAGCAGAACCTAAACCCATACCATTATTGCTAAGCAGCAAGACAGGGGCCCATTGCACTCCCACGGGGCCTTTTTAAATGCAATCCATAACCCGGATTTGCCAGGAACCCTTCTTACTCCTCCTACTTGCATGTGACACTGGGCTTAGGATCTGCATAGGAAACACACACACAAGCACACACCTACCTTTGTTGCCTGCAGATGCCTCCTTGGCTGTCCCCAAACGGTATCAAACCAACACCCACGGGAAGCTGTAAGCATAGAGGACATGCCTGCACCCCATTGGACTTACCTGTGTGGGTTAAATCCGGGTTATTTGACAACCTATGGCGGTGATGGTTCTGCTCAGGCAGAGCAGTGCTGATGCTCCTCATAAAGCTGTCGCTGCTGTGAAGGTTCTAGGTGACATCACAAATCCCTTTGGTTACATACACAACAAAGCTGGGTTGTTGTTGTTTACACTCTGCAAGGCCTGTGGAAGTGAGTGACATCATAGCACTGTAGTTCTGAGGGTTCAAGATGGATGCAACAATCTCCTGTTGCTTCTATGAAGGCCGTAATAGACGACATCACCAAACAGCTCCATAGTCACATACACAGCAAAGGAGAGATGTTGTTTACACCTAGTGATGTCAGTGGTATTGAGTGACATCACAGCACAGTGCTAAGGCTCCTGGGCCTGGACACAGCAGCGGCTGCAATATCTCAACGGAGAATACGTTTATATCTATGTGTGTGTGTGCGCATATATATATATATATATATATATATATATATATATATATATATATTTCTCCGCCGAAATCACTTTTAAACCCATTTCCACCTTTTTTTCCCTTCTCTTCCTCTTACTTTTTTTTCACGTTTTTTTACGTTTTTCTCCTTTTCGCCTCTTTTCTGGGCGTATTATTCTTCTTTTTCTTCTTTTTTTTCGTCTAATGCATACCCCATCAGTGCAGCAATGCTTATTCAATACCGCCAGCAGATGGAGACACTGGGGGATAATTTTCTAAGGATTTATACTGATTTTTCCTGTCTGAATTTGTCGCACAGAAAGTTGCAGGCCAAATATGTGTGACATTTCTGCGACTTTAGCTTCTAGAGCATTTTTACAACATTATACATAGGTGCTGAATACATAAAAAGCGACTGTTCAGCGACAGACAAGTCGCATCGGCTGAAAGTAGGCCAGAATGTCAGTCCATGTTGGAGCAGGTTTAGATACAGTCTAAAGCATAGATCTCAAAGTCTGTGCACAGAATTTAGCAAGGGCCTCGCACCTTCTGATGCATCAGGTAGGTGCACAATAGCATAGCCTAACCCTCTGTACTTTGGTCTATATTGATGCGGGACATAGACAGCCAGCTGATGACCAATCCATTAGTGCAATGGATGGCTGGAAGCATTTGTCTTTGCCTTTGCAATACCACAGAAGCAATGCATGGTCAATGTACAGCAATGACACACCTGTGTGAACAGCCAGGAGACCCCCCCCCCCCCCCATGTTATGTTACATAGTTACATAGTTAGTACGGTCGAAAAAAGACATATGTCCATCACGTTCAACCAGGGAATTAAGGGGTAGGGGTGTGGCGCGATATTGGGGAAGGGATGAGATTTTATATTTCTTCATAAGCATTAATCTTATTTTGTCAATTAGGAACATTCAGCACCCACCCGCTATCAAGGCAGCTGCCTATCATGTCATGCCCTACCTGCACAGGTGTGCTGGCTACTCAAATGATCCAATTAAGGAGGCCATTTAGTCAGCAGCAGCAGAAGTCCTGTGCCTGGACGCTCCAACAGGGGCCAGACACAAGCAGAAGCAGCAGAAGCAGCAGCAGCACCACCTTTTGTTTTTTGGCTGCAGCAGCAGCAAGGCCCACAGGGCTGGCTAGCTGGCTAGCCAGCAAGCAGGTAGCAATGAAAGTAGGAATCTTTCTTTTTAACCCTGTAAGGGGGTGGTGCACTGTACCCGAAGATACTGCCATATCGGGTCAATGCATAGGGCGACGGAAGCAAGCTTCGAAATCGGCCCCCGTTCTCAAAAATCCATTTAATATATGGTCCCCAGATAGGGGACGTATCAGATATTAAACTGATAAGAACAGATACTACACTTGATCTTAGCCAAAAGGCCGAGAAGCGATAACCGTGAAAGGGGCGGGCCCAACAAGGTCCCCTTCATGGGCACTATCACTGCTTGCTGTCAGGGAGGCTGCCAGACAATTTTCCATGCACACTCTGGGCTGGGGGGCAGTCAACCACCAGTACACACAGCAGAACCTAAACCCATACCATTATTGCTAAGCAGCAAGACAGGGGCCCATTGCACTCCCACGGGGCCTTTTTAAATGCAATCCATAACCCGGATTTGCCAGGAACCCTTCTTACTCCTCCTACTTGCATGTGACACTGGGCTTAGGATCTGCATAGGAAACACACACACAAGCACACACCTACCTTTGTTGCCTGCAGATGCCTCCTTGGCTGTCCCCAAACTGTATCAAACCAACACCCACGGGAAGCTGTAAGCATAGAGGACATGCCTGCACCCCATTGGACTTACCTGTGTGGGTTAAATCCGGGTTATTTGACAACCTATGGCGGTGATGGTTCTGCTCAGGCAGAGCAGTGCTGATGCTCCTCATAAAGCTGTCGCTGCTGTGAAGGTTCTAGGTGACATCACAAATCCCTTTGGTTACATACACAACAAAGCTGGGTTGTTGTTGTTTACACTCTGCAAGGCCTGTGGAAGTGAGTGACATCATAGCACTGTAGTTCTGAGGGTTCAAGATGGATGCAACAATCTCCTGTTGCTTCTATGAAGGCCGTAATAGACGACATCACCAAACAGCTCCATAGTCACATACACAGCAAAGGAGAGATGTTGTTTACACCTAGTGATGTCAGTGGTATTGAGTGACATCACAGCACAGTGCTAAGGCTCCTGGGCCTGGACACAGCAGCGGCTGCAATATCTCAACGGAGAATACGTTTATATCTATGTGTGTGTGTGCGCATATATATATATATATATATATATATATATATATATATATATATATATTTCTCCGCCGAAATCACTTTTAAACCCATTTCCACCTTTTTTTCCCTTCTCTTCCTCTTACTTTTTTTTCACGTTTTTTTACGTTTTTCTCCTTTTCGCCTCTTTTCTGGGCGTATTATTCTTCTTTTTCTTCTTTTTTTTCGTCTAATGCATACCCCATCAGTGCAGCAATGCTTATTCAATACCGCCAGCAGATGGAGACACTGGGGGATAATTTTCTAAGGATTTATACTGATTTTTCCTGTCTGAATTTGTCGCACAGAAAGTTGCAGGCCAAATATGTGTGACATTTCTGCGACTTTAGCTTCTAGAGCATTTTTACAACATTATACATAGGTGCTGAATACATAAAAAGCGACTGTTCAGCGACAGACAAGTCGCATCGGCTGAAAGTAGGCCAGAATGTCAGTCCATGTTGGAGCAGGTTTAGATACAGTCTAAAGCATAGATCTCAAAGTCTGTGCACAGAATTTAGCAAGGGCCTCGCACCTTCTGATGCATCAGGTAGGTGCACAATAGCATAGCCTAACCCTCTGTACTTTGGTCTATATTGATGCGGGACATAGACAGCCAGCTGATGACCAATCCATTAGTGCAATGGATGGCTGGAAGCATTTGTCTTTGCCTTTGCAATACCACAGAAGCAATGCATGGTCAATGTACAGCAATGACACACCTGTGTGAACAGCCAGGAGACCCCCCCCCCCCCCCCATGTTATGTTACATAGTTACATAGTTAGTACGGTCGAAAAAAGACATATGTCCATCACGTTCAACCAGGGAATTAAGGGGTAGGGGTGTGGCGCGATATTGGGGAAGGGATGAGATTTTATATTTCTTCATAAGCATTAATCTTATTTTGTCAATTAGGAACATTCAGCACCCACCCGCTATCAAGGCAGCTGCCTATCATGTCATGCCCTACCTGCACAGGTGTGCTGGCTACTCAAATGATCCAATTAAGGAGGCCATTTAGTCAGCAGCAGCAGAAGTCCTGTGCCTGGACGCTCCAACAGGGGCCAGACACAAGCAGAAGCAGCAGCAGCACCACCTTTTGTTTTTTGGCTGCAGCAGCAGCAAGGCCCACAGGGCTGGCTAGCTGGCTAGCCAGCAAGCAGGTAGCAATGAAAGTAGGAATCTTTCTTTTTAACCCTGTAAGGGGGTGGTGCACTGTACCCGAAGATACTGCCATATCGGGTCAATGCATAGGGCGACGGAAGCAAGCTTCGAAATCGGCCCCCGTTCTCAAAAATCCATTTAATATATGGTCCCCAGATAGGGGACGTATCAGATATTAAACTGATAAGAACAGATACTACACTTGATCTTAGCCAAAAGGCCGAGAAGCGATAACCGTGAAAGGGGCGGGCCCAACAAGGTCCCCTTCATGGGCACTATCACTGCTTGCTGTCAGGGAGGCTGCCAGACAATTTTCCATGCACACTCTGGGCTGGGGGGCAGTCAACCACCAGTACACACAGCAGAACCTAAACCCATACCATTATTGCTAAGCAGCAAGACAGGGGCCCATTGCACTCCCACGGGGCCTTTTTAAATGCAATCCATAACCCGGATTTGCCAGGAACCCTTCTTACTCCTCCTACTTGCATGTGACACTGGGCTTAGGATCTGCATAGGAAACACACACACAAGCACACACCTACCTTTGTTGCCTGCAGATGCCTCCTTGGCTGTCCCCAAACGGTATCAAACCAACACCCACGGGAAGCTGTAAGCATAGAGGACATGCCTGCACCCCATTGGACTTACCTGTGTGGGTTAAATCCGGGTTATTTGACAACCTATGGCGGTGATGGTTCTGCTCAGGCAGAGCAGTGCTGATGCTCCTCATAAAGCTGTCGCTGCTGTGAAGGTTCTAGGTGACATCACAAATCCCTTTGGTTACATACACAACAAAGCTGGGTTGTTGTTGTTTACACTCTGCAAGGCCTGTGGAAGTGAGTGACATCATAGCACTGTAGTTCTGAGGGTTCAAGATGGATGCAACAATCTCCTGTTGCTTCTATGAAGGCCGTAATAGACGACATCACCAAACAGCTCCATAGTCACATACACAGCAAAGGAGAGATGTTGTTTACACCTAGTGATGTCAGTGGTATTGAGTGACATCACAGCACAGTGCTAAGGCTCCTGGGCCTGGACACAGCAGCGGCTGCAATATCTCAACGGAGAATACGTTTATATCTATGTGTGTGTGTGCGCATATATATATATATATATATATATATATATATATATATATATATATATATATTTCTCCGCCGAAATCACTTTTAAACCCATTTCCACCTTTTTTTCCCTTCTCTTCCTCTTACTTTTTTTTCACGTTTTTTTACGTTTTTCTCCTTTTCGCCTCTTTTCTGGGCGTATTATTCTTCTTTTTCTTCTTTTTTTTCGTCTAATGCATACCCCATCAGTGCAGCAATGCTTATTCAATACCGCCAGCAGATGGAGACACTGGGGGATAATTTTCTAAGGATTTATACTGATTTTTCCTGTCTGAATTTGTCGCACAGAAAGTTGCAGGCCAAATATGTGTGACATTTCTGCGACTTTAGCTTCTAGAGCATTTTTACAACATTATACATAGGTGCTGAATACATAAAAAGCGACTGTTCAGCGACAGACAAGTCGCATCGGCTGAAAGTAGGCCAGAATGTCAGTCCATGTTGGAGCAGGTTTAGATACAGTCTAAAGCATAGATCTCAAAGTCTGTGCACAGAATTTAGCAAGGGCCTCGCACCTTCTGATGCATCAGGTAGGTGCACAATAGCATAGCCTAACCCTCTGTACTTTGGTCTATATTGATGCGGGACATAGACAGCCAGCTGATGACCAATCCATTAGTGCAATGGATGGCTGGAAGCATTTGTCTTTGCCTTTGCAATACCACAGAAGCAATGCATGGTCAATGTACAGCAATGACACACCTGTGTGAACAGCCAGGAGACCCCCCCCCCCCCATGTTATGTTACATAGTTACATAGTTAGTACGGTCGAAAAAAGACATATGTCCATCACGTTCAACCAGGGAATTAAGGGGTAGGGGTGTGGCGCGATATTGGGGAAGGGATGAGATTTTATATTTCTTCATAAGCATTAATCTTATTTTGTCAATTAGGAACATTCAGCACCCACCCGCTATCAAGGCAGCTGCCTATCATGTCATGCCCTACCTGCACAGGTGTGCTGGCTACTCAAATGATCCAATTAAGGAGGCCATTTAGTCAGCAGCAGCAGAAGTCCTGTGCCTGGACGCTCCAACAGGGGCCAGACACAAGCAGAAGCAGCAGAAGCAGCAGCAGCACCACCTTTTGTTTTTTGGCTGCAGCAGCAGCAAGGCCCACAGGGCTGGCTAGCTGGCTAGCCAGCAAGCAGGTAGCAATGAAAGTAGGAATCTTTCTTTTTAACCCTGTAAGGGGGTGGTGCACTGTACCCGAAGATACTGCCATATCGGGTCAATGCATAGGGCGACGGAAGCAAGCTTCGAAATCGGCCCCCGTTCTCAAAAATCCATTTAATATATGGTCCCCAGATAGGGGACGTATCAGATATTAAACTGATAAGAACAGATTTTTTTTTTTTTTTTTTTTTTTTTTTTTTTTTTTCCTCAGTTACAGACTATTGTTTGAACGATCATCAGGTCTCCTACCAGGACTCGTCATTTAAAACAATGTCTGAAAAAACATCATGCGGAAAGACAAAAAAAAAGGGAACCGAGGGTCAAGAACTTAAAACCAAAAGGTAAAAGCTGAAGGAAAACAAAAACTTTTAAAAAACCAAACATAAACTGGTCAGACTTACAGTTTCCACCATTGGGTATATTTCCAGATCTTTTCAGCATTGTCTTCTCCCATTCTCTTCTTATCTAATAAATATGCAATAAAAAGTCTTCCGAGCAACAACCTCCTACATTCACTTGGAGAAATGGAAACATTTTTAAAAACAAGCAAATTCCTGGAGTCCCATAAAACTTCTTTAAAAACAGAAAAAATTATCCAAGTAACACGTGCATCATTCTTCATGTTAAAGTCCTGACCGATAAAAATTTTCTCAAAAGTAAAATCATTAAAACCCATAAGTGCAATAAAAAATCTTGTTAAAAGCCTAAAAACTTCCTTGGCATAAAAACAGTCCCACCACAAATGTACAATATCTTCTTTACCTCCACAACCCTCTCTTGGACACTGTTCACTCACTCTTATTCCTCTTCCTCTTAAAAACACTCGAGTTGGGAGGCAACCATGGTAAGACATCCATACCACATCTTTTTGTCTATTTGATAAACCAAAGGAATTAAAAAGGCTCCAAATCTTAACTGACTGTGCAATATTACAGAATGGTACTTCATTAAATTTTTCACTCTTTCTCAACTCATATTCTATTTTCTTCTTTTCAGGTTTCCCCAAGGAGCTCAAATTAAACTGATCATTGAAAGACCGAAGAACCACATAAAAGGTAGGTATAATCAGCGCCATTGGTTTCCTCAGATCCCTCTCACACCAGCCCCACTTAGAAAACAACCATCCTGCTAAATATTTACACATATCAGCTGTTTTACTATTGCACTGGATCGTCTTGAAAATTAAAAGAAAATAGTGTAACTTTAAAAACAAATCAATATTTGGAAAGTCATATCCACCATTCTTTACAGTACTCATTACCTTCTCTCTTTTCATTTTTTCCATTTTGGATCCCCAAAAGAAAACAAAAAGTCTTCTTGTTGTCTTCCTCATCCAAAGCTTACCAGGTGGAAAAACCATCGCAGTATATAAAAGTAAAGGTAAAATCACAGTCTTAATAACAAGTACTTTCCCTTTAAGGGATAAACTCCTCAGTTTCCAAAAATTCAATTTCTTTTCAATTTTACTGTCCAGCTTGTTGTAAGTCTCTGTCCCTTTAAGATTCTTTTCAAAAATGACCCCTAAAACTTCCACATTCTCCTTTATCTCTACTCCATCCACCAACACATCTTCGCATTTCCCAAAATTCACCAAATGACATTTGCCCCAGTTTACACACATTCCGGCCACACAGCAAAAAATTTGAATATGCAAATTCACTCTATTCAAATCTGCTTTTGAAGTACATGTAAACACAACATCATCCATGTAGCTTAAAACCTTAAGATCACTCCCACCACTGCCAGGTATAAAAACTCCTTTAACACATTTGTCTTTCTGAACATTCTTTAACAAGGCCTCTATTACACAGATGAAAAGGATTGGGGAGAGTGGGCAACCCTGCCGAACCCCTGATAAAATCTTAAAAGCAGGACCAACATGGCCATTCATTAAAACTTGTCCAGTAACACCATTATATAACCCTTTAATAACATGTAATAACTTCATTGGGATCCCCATATGTTTTAGGGCCATAAACATAAATTTGTGTGCGACTTTATCATAGGCCTTCTCGAAATCCACTGACTCGACAAAAAGAGGCACCTTATTAAAATTACAATAATAAATAACATCCCTTAAAATCAATAAATTATCAGTAATTCTTCTCCCGGGTACAGCACATACTTGGTAATTATCTACCATATGGCCAATAATATTCCTAAGCCTGTTTGCAACAATTTTAGCAATAATTTTATAGTCACTGTTTAACAATGAAATTGGTCTCCAATTTTTTATATCACGTTCGTCACCTTTCTTATGTATTAGTGTGATAATTCCCTTCTTCATTGAATCAGCTAAAATCCCAAACTTAAAAACATATTGCACAACCCGAGTAAAAACATCTTTTAAAAGAGGCCAAAATACAACATAAAACTCAGCTGGAAGGCCGTCACTACCAGGGGTTTTACCTTTTGCCATTCCATTCAGCGCCATTCTAATTTCATTTTCACTAACATCTTCCACCAAAAAAACTTTCTCCTCATCTGGAATTTGATCCTCTAAAATGTTACAGTAGTCTTCCATTTCATTAATAGCAGCTTTACTTTCATTACTAAAAAGTGTTTCATAAAATTTACAAACCTCCTCCTCCATCTCCCTACCAACCACCTCACCACTTGAGGTTAAAACTGACTTAAAGACCCCCTTTGGCTTAAAACACTTTTTAAAAAAATATCGACTACATTGTTCATTCTCCTCCAAATGTTGCACCTTAGCCCTGTAAACAATATTCCTTCCTCTTTCCTTCAACCTTGTCTTCATCTCTTCCTTAATTTCACAAATTTCAGCATCCACCTCTAGACCAGCGTTCTTAAACTTAAAGAGAGTCTCCAACTGTGAAACTAAAGTCTCATCTCTCCGCCTCTTCTCCTGTGCTCTCTTAATGCAAACAGACTTAAAATAACCAGCAAAGTTCACTTTAGCCCAATCCCACCAGTCTAAAATATTTTTAAAACAGTCTTGTTTAGCAGCACAGGATAAAAATATATTTTTAAAACCTGCCATTACCTCCTCTTCTTCAAGTAAACTCACATTCAACTTCCAGAGTCCCCTACCAAAGGCAATGGACTCTGAGATGCTTATTTCAGCAGATAAAATTTTATGATCTGAGAAAATCGACATCATCTGATTACACCGGGCCACCTTCATCCCTTCAGACACAAAAATATAATCTATTCGGGATTTACAGTGACCACTATCCGATACATATGTATATCTATCATCAGTGTCAATCATCAGTCCAGCATCTATATAGTGTAAGTCTTGTACTAATTGATTTAAAGCATTAGAGGTAATGTCAGTTCGGACTGCAGCAGCACTCTCACGGTCATTAACAGTACGGATACAGTTAAAATCACCAGCCACTATAGTACTTTCCCGACCAGGGATAAAAAACTTCAAGGACTCTAAAAAAACCAACCGCTCTTTCTTATCTGCTGGGGCATATACGTTAAAAACTCTAATCCTCTGGTCTAAAAACTCAAAGTTTAAAACCATGCAACGGCCTGGTATTAAAATCTGGCAATTTAAAACTTTGATATTGTTATTTTTGATTAAAAAACCGACTCCTTCATTCTTGTTATCCGTACTAGTTGACCAAAAAGATTGTCCCATCCTCCACTCATCAGCATAAGGTGCAGATTTAATTGCACACTCCTGTAAACATATTATATCAGCTCTCACATTCTCCAACACCTCAAAAATAGCAGCTCTTCTTACTTCTGATCCAATACTCCTGACATTAAGGGTTGTTAAGATAAGAGTCATAATAACTAAAATGAATAAAATCAAAACTTTAATATCCATCATAGTTAAAAATTACTGCTCTGACTCTCAACTTTCCTTAAAACATTTTCATAACAATCAGGCGACCCTGGATCAGAGTCCCTGTCCATTTCAACTCCTCTTCCAACCACTGGGTCCTCTTGATCCCCAGTCCAACTTCCTTTTTTACTTCTTTTACTTTCCACCCCCACCTCATCCTCCTCATCACTGCTGACAAATCTCTGAGCAGGTGTAAGGGACTTCTCAGATGACTGCACATTTTCTTGGAATTCCATTCCCTCCTCCTCCCCCACAACAGGGTCTGGACATTCCACATCACCACTCATGCTTCCACAAGGAAACACATCACCATACACAGTTTCAATCTTCTTGACCTCCACCCCCTTTGCACATGTTACTTCACTTGTGGAGACCACTTTCTTATACTCCTGTTCAACCACCACACTTGTCTCCACAAAAGCCTCTTTAATCACATCCACCTGAGCAACAACATTTTTAACAATCGTACCACCTGCGCTCCTCCCGACTTCACATTCCCCCTCCACATTAGATTTTTCACCTCCATCCACACCTCCATCCACACCTCCATCCACACCTGTGGCTTCTGAAAAAGACCTCCTTCCCATTCCCTGTTCATTGCTCTGTCCACCTTTACTTCCAGCCGCATCAGCATAACTCCTTCTCTTGTACCATAAGTGACATCCTCTTGCCAAATGGGAATTACTCCCACAAATATCACAAGTCTTTTCCTCAACGCAAAAACTTGTTTCATGCCCAGTCTTGCCACAGTTCCTACAAACAACACCCTTCACAGGACATGCGTCCTGCACGTGGCCATATGCTTGACATTTGCGGCAAAACTGAAGCTGCCCCTCATAAAAACAAAAACCACGCTCTCCTCCAATGGAAAAAACTTGAGGAATACTCTTAATTCCCTCCTCCATAGACTCATCCTTCTTGAACTTCACAACATATTTCCTTTTACAGTTAAAAAAACCATGTCTGTTCTTTAGTTTTCCAAAAAACTTCACTTCTTCACAATAACGATAAAGAAAATTTGTTACCATTGAGTCTGTAACTTTGGGATTGTACATATGTACGATGACCACTTTCTCTGTACTCAGAAACAAAGGCTCTACTTTAACTTTCCTCATAATATCCGGCTCATTCTTTCTCTTCATTCCTTCCAGGTCCTTGTAGACCCTCTGACAAATCTCGGAATTAACAAATGTAACATCATAAATACCCTGTCTAGGGAAATCTTGCATTGCAAATACATCTGTTACCTTTAGGTACTGGAGCCTGCGTAGAATCTCCAGCACAATCTGGTCCAGGCCAACCGTTCCCCGATGTTCCGTTGGGACGAAAATCCTGACCGTGTCTTCCATTCCGCGAATCCTCTCTCCTCCACTCATTTTTGCAGGCGATGAAACCCACTATCGCAACTCCGAAATAACCCAGGGCCCCCCGCAAAGAGGGCCCCGATCACCACCCCCTTCAACTCCTAACCCGCCCGGTAAACCGCACGGGATCGAAGCCAAAAGGCCGAGAAGCGATAACCGTGAAAGGGGCGGGCCCAACAAGGTCCCCTTCATGGGCACTATCACTGCTTGCTGTCAGGGAGGCTGCCAGACAATTTTCCATGCACACTCTGGGCTGGGGGGCAGTCAACCACCAGTACACACAGCAGAACCTAAACCCATACCATTATTGCTAAGCAGCAAGACAGGGGCCCATTGCACTCCCACGGGGCCTTTTTAAATGCAATCCATAACCCGGATTTGCCAGGAACCCTTCTTACTCCTCCTACTTGCATGTGACACTGGGCTTAGGATCTGCATAGGAAACACACACACAAGCACACACCTACCTTTGTTGCCTGCAGATGCCTCCTTGGCTGTCCCCAAACGGTATCAAACCAACACCCACGGGAAGCTGTAAGCATAGAGGACATGCCTGCACCCCATTGGACTTACCTGTGTGGGTTAAATCCGGGTTATTTGACAACCTATGGCGGTGATGGTTCTGCTCAGGCAGAGCAGTGCTGATGCTCCTCATAAAGCTGTCGCTGCTGTGAAGGTTCTAGGTGACATCACAAATCCCTTTGGTTACATACACAACAAAGCTGGGTTGTTGTTGTTTACACTCTGCAAGGCCTGTGGAAGTGAGTGACATCATAGCACTGTAGTTCTGAGGGTTCAAGATGGATGCAACAATCTCCTGTTGCTTCTATGAAGGCCGTAATAGACGACATCACCAAACAGCTCCATAGTCACATACACAGCAAAGGAGAGATGTTGTTTACACCTAGTGATGTCAGTGGTATTGAGTGACATCACAGCACAGTGCTAAGGCTCCTGGGCCTGGACACAGCAGCGGCTGCAATATCTCAACGGAGAATACGTTTATATCTATGTGTGTGTGTGCGCATATATATATATATATATATATATATATATATATATATATATTTCTCCGCCGAAATCACTTTTAAACCCATTTCCACCTTTTTTTCCCTTCTCTTCCTCTTACTTTTTTTTCACGTTTTTTAACGTTTTTCTCCTTTTCGCCTCTTTTCTGGGCGTATTATTCTTCTTTTTCTTCTTTTTTTTCGTCTAATGCATACCCCATCAGTGCAGCAATGCTTATTCAATACCGCCAGCAGATGGAGACACTGGGGGATAATTTTCTAAGGATTTATACTGATTTTTCCTGTCTGAATTTGTCGCACAGAAAGTTGCAGGCCAAATATGTGTGACATTTCTGCGACTTTAGCTTCTAGAGCATTTTTACAACATTATACATAGGTGCTGAATACATAAAAAGCGACTGTTCAGCGACAGACAAGTCGCATCGGCTGAAAGTAGGCCAGAATGTCAGTCCATGTTGGAGCAGGTTTAGATACAGTCTAAAGCATAGATCTCAAAGTCTGTGCACAGAATTTAGCAAGGGCCTCGCACCTTCTGATGCATCAGGTAGGTGCACAATAGCATAGCCTAACCCTCTGTACTTTGGTCTATATTGATGCGGGACATAGACAGCCAGCTGATGACCAATCCATTAGTGCAATGGATGGCTGGAAGCATTTGTCTTTGCCTTTGCAATACCACAGAAGCAATGCATGGTCAATGTACAGCAATGACACACCTGTGTGAACAGCCAGGAGACCCCCCCCATGTTATGTTACATAGTTACATAGTTAGTACGGTCGAAAAAAGACATATGTCCATCACGTTCAACCAGGGAATTAAGGGGTAGGGGTGTGGCGCGATATTGGGGAAGGGATGAGATTTTATATTTCTTCATAAGCATTAATCTTCTTTTGTCAATTAGGAACATTCAGCACCCACCCGCTATCAAGGCAGCTGCCTATCATGTCATGCCCTACCTGCACAGGTGTGCTGGCTACTCAAATGATCCAATTAAGGAGGCCATTTAGTCAGCAGCAGCAGAAGTCCTGTGCCTGGACGCTCCAACAGGGGCCAGACACAAGCAGAAGCAGCAGAAGCAGCAGCAGCACCACCTTTTGTTTTTTGGCTGCAGCAGCAGCAAGGCCCACAGGGCTGGCTAGCTGGCTAGCCAGCAAGCAGGTAGCAATGAAAGTAGGAATCTTTCTTTTTAACCCTGTAAGGGGGTGGTGCACTGTACCCGAAGATACTGCCATATCGGGTCAATGCATAGGGCGACGGAAGCAAGCTTCGAAATCGGCCCCCGTTCTCAAAAATCCATTTAATATATGGTCCCCAGATAGGGGACGTATCAGATATTAAACTGATAAGAACAGATACTACACTTGATCTTAGCCAAAAGGCCGAGAAGCGATAACCGTGAAAGGGGCGGGCCCAACAAGGTCCCCTTCATGGGCACTATCACTGCTTGCTGTCAGGGAGGCTGCCAGACAATTTTCCATGCACACTCTGGGCTGGGGGGCAGTCAACCACCAGTACACACAGCAGAACCTAAACCCATACCATTATTGCTAAGCAGCAAGACAGGGGCCCATTGCACTCCCACGGGGCCTTTTTAAATGCAATCCATAACCCGGATTTGCCAGGAACCCTTCTTACTCCTCCTACTTGCATGTGACACTGGGCTTAGGATCTGCATAGGAAACACACACACAAGCACACACCTACCTTTGTTGCCTGCAGATGCCTCCTTGGCTGTCCCCAAACGGTATCAAACCAACACCCACGGGAAGCTGTAAGCATAGAGGACATGCCTGCACCCCATTGGACTTACCTGTGTGGGTTAAATCCGGGTTATTTGACAACCTATGGCGGTGATGGTTCTGCTCAGGCAGAGCAGTGCTGATGCTCCTCATAAAGCTGTCGCTGCTGTGAAGGTTCTAGGTGACATCACAAATCCCTTTGGTTACATACACAACAAAGCTGGGTTGTTGTTGTTTACACTCTGCAAGGCCTGTGGAAGTGAGTGACATCATAGCACTGTAGTTCTGAGGGTTCAAGATGGATGCAACAATCTCCTGTTGCTTCTATGAAGGCCGTAATAGACGACATCACCAAACAGCTCCATAGTCACATACACAGCAAAGGAGAGATGTTGTTTACACCTAGTGATGTCAGTGGTATTGAGTGACATCACAGCACAGTGCTAAGGCTCCTGGGCCTGGACACAGCAGCGGCTGCAATATCTCAACGGAGAATACGTTTATATCTATGTGTGTGTGTGCGCATATATATATATATATATATATATATATATATATATATATATATATATTTCTCCGCCGAAATCACTTTTAAACCCATTTCCACCTTTTTTTCCCTTCTCTTCCTCTTACTTTTTTTTCACGTTTTTTTACGTTTTTCTCCTTTTCGCCTCTTTTCTGGGCGTATTATTCTTCTTTTTCTTCTTTTTTTTCGTCTAATGCATACCCCATCAGTGCAGCAATGCTTATTCAATACCGCCAGCAGATGGAGACACTGGGGGATAATTTTCTAAGGATTTATACTGATTTTTCCTGTCTGAATTTGTCGCACAGAAAGTTGCAGGCCAAATATGTGTGACATTTCTGCGACTTTAGCTTCTAGAGCATTTTTACAACATTATACATAGGTGCTGAATACATAAAAAGCGACTGTTCAGCGACAGACAAGTCGCATCGGCTGAAAGTAGGCCAGAATGTCAGTCCATGTTGGAGCAGGTTTAGATACAGTCTAAAGCATAGATCTCAAAGTCTGTGCACAGAATTTAGCAAGGGCCTCGCACCTTCTGATGCATCAGGTAGGTGCACAATAGCATAGCCTAACCCTCTGTACTTTGGTCTATATTGATGCGGGACATAGACAGCCAGCTGATGACCAATCCATTAGTGCAATGGATGGCTGGAAGCATTTGTCTTTGCCTTTGCAATACCACAGAAGCAATGCATGGTCAATGTACAGCAATGACACACCTGTGTGAACAGCCAGGAGACCCCCCCCATGTTATGTTACATAGTTACATAGTTAGTACGGTCGAAAAAAGACATATGTCCATCACGTTCAACCAGGGAATTAAGGGGTAGGGGTGTGGCGCGATATTGGGGAAGGGATGAGATTTTATATTTCTTCATAAGCATTAATCTTATTTTGTCAATTAGGAACATTCAGCACCCACCCGCTATCAAGGCAGCTGCCTATCATGTCATGCCCTACCTGCACAGGTGTGCTGGCTACTCAAATGATCCAATTAAGGAGGCCATTTAGTCAGCAGCAGCAGAAGTCCTGTGCCTGGACGCTCCAACAGGGGCCAGACACAAGCAGAAGCAGCAGAAGCAGCAGCAGCACCACCTTTTGTTTTTTGGCTGCAGCAGCAGCAAGGCCCACAGGGCTGGCTAGCTGGCTAGCCAGCAAGCAGGTAGCAATGAAAGTAGGAATCTTTCTTTTTAACCCTGTAAGGGGGTGGTGCACTGTACCCGAAGATACTGCCATATCGGGTCAATGCATAGGGCGACGGAAGCAAGCTTCGAAATCGGCCCCCGTTCTCAAAAATCCATTTAATATATGGTCCCCAGATAGGGGACGTATCAGATATTAAACTGATAAGAACAGATACTACACTTGATCTTAGCCAAAAGGCCGAGAAGCGATAACCGTGAAAGGGGCGGGCCCAACAAGGTCCCCTTCATGGGCACTATCACTGCTTGCTGTCAGGGAGGCTGCCAGACAATTTTCCATGCACACTCTGGGCTGGGGGGCAGTCAACCACCAGTACACACAGCAGAACCTAAACCCATACCATTATTGCTAAGCAGCAAGACAGGGGCCCATTGCACTCCCACGGGGCCTTTTTAAATGCAATCCATAACCCGGATTTGCCAGGAACCCTTCTTACTCCTCCTACTTGCATGTGACACTGGGCTTAGGATCTGCATAGGAAACACACACACAAGCACACACCTACCTTTGTTGCCTGCAGATGCCTCCTTGGCTGTCCCCAAACGGTATCAAACCAACACCCACGGGAAGCTGTAAGCATAGAGGACATGCCTGCACCCCATTGGACTTACCTGTGTGGGTTAAATCCGGGTTATTTGACAACCTATGGCGGTGATGGTTCTGCTCAGGCAGAGCAGTGCTGATGCTCCTCATAAAGCTGTCGCTGCTGTGAAGGTTCTAGGTGACATCACAAATCCCTTTGGTTACATACACAACAAAGCTGGGTTGTTGTTGTTTACACTCTGCAAGGCCTGTGGAAGTGAGTGACATCATAGCACTGTAGTTCTGAGGGTTCAAGATGGATGCAACAATCTCCTGTTGCTTCTATGAAGGCCGTAATAGACGACATCACCAAACAGCTCCATAGTCACATACACAGCAAAGGAGAGATGTTGTTTACACCTAGTGATGTCAGTGGTATTGAGTGACATCACAGCACAGTGCTAAGGCTCCTGGGCCTGGACACAGCAGCGGCTGCAATATCTCAACGGAGAATACGTTTATATCTATGTGTGTGTGTGCGCATATATATATATATATATATATATATATATATATATATATATATATTCTCCGCCGAAATCACTTTTAAACCCATTTCCACCTTTTTTTCCCTTCTCTTCCTCTTACTTTTTTTTCACGTTTTTTTACGTTTTTCTCCTTTTCGCCTCTTTTCTGGGCGTATTATTCTTCTTTTTCTTCTTTTTTTTCGTCTAATGCATACCCCATCAGTGCAGCAATGCTTATTCAATACCGCCAGCAGATGGAGACACTGGGGGATAATTTTCTAAGGATTTATACTGATTTTTCCTGTCTGAATTTGTCGCACAGAAAGTTGCAGGCCAAATATGTGTGACATTTCTGCGACTTTAGCTTCTAGAGCATTTTTACAACATTATACATAGGTGCTGAATACATAAAAAGCGACTGTTCAGCGACAGACAAGTCGCATCGGCTGAAAGTAGGCCAGAATGTCAGTCCATGTTGGAGCAGGTTTAGATACAGTCTAAAGCATAGATCTCAAAGTCTGTGCACAGAATTTAGCAAGGGCCTCGCACCTTCTGATGCATCAGGTAGGTGCACAATAGCATAGCCTAACCCTCTGTACTTTGGTCTATATTGATGCGGGACATAGACAGCCAGCTGATGACCAATCCATTAGTGCAATGGATGGCTGGAAGCATTTGTCTTTGCCTTTGCAATACCACAGAAGCAATGCATGGTCAATGTACAGCAATGACACACCTGTGTGAACAGCCAGGAGACCCCCCCCCCCCCCCCCATGTTATGTTACATAGTTACATAGTTAGTACGGTCGAAAAAAGACATATGTCCATCACGTTCAACCAGGGAATTAAGGGGTAGGGGTGTGGCGCGATATTGGGGAAGGGATGAGATTTTATATTTCTTCATAAGCATTAATCTTATTTTGTCAATTAGGAACATTCAGCACCCACCCGCTATCAAGGCAGCTGCCTATCATGTCATGCCCTACCTGCACAGGTGTGCTGGCTACTCAAATGATCCAATTAAGGAGGCCATTTAGTCAGCAGCAGCAGAAGTCCTGTGCCTGGACGCTCCAACAGGGGCCAGACACAAGCAGAAGCAGCAGAAGCAGCAGCAGCACCACCTTTTGTTTTTTGGCTGCAGCAGCAGCAAGGCCCACAGGGCTGGCTAGCTGGCTAGCCAGCAAGCAGGTAGCAATGAAAGTAGGAATCTTTCTTTTTAACCCTGTAAGGGGGTGGTGCACTGTACCCGAAGATACTGCCATATCGGGTCAATGCATAGGGCGACGGAAGCAAGCTTCGAAATCGGCCCCCGTTCTCAAAAATCCATTTAATATATGGTCCCCAGATAGGGGACGTATCAGATATTAAACTGATAAGAACAGATACTACACTTGATCTTAGCCAAAAGGCCGAGAAGCGATAACCGTGAAAGGGGCGGGCCCAACAAGGTCCCCTTCATGGGCACTATCACTGCTTGCTGTCAGGGAGGCTGCCAGACAATTTTCCATGCACACTCTGGGCTGGGGGGCAGTCAACCACCAGTACACACAGCAGAACCTAAACCCATACCATTATTGCTAAGCAGCAAGACAGGGGCCCATTGCACTCCCACGGGGCCTTTTTAAATGCAATCCATAACCCGGATTTGCCAGGAACCCTTCTTACTCCTCCTACTTGCATGTGACACTGGGCTTAGGATCTGCATAGGAAACACACACACAAGCACACACCTACCTTTGTTGCCTGCAGATGCCTCCTTGGCTGTCCCCAAACGGTATCAAACCAACACCCACGGGAAGCTGTAAGCATAGAGGACATGCCTGCACCCCATTGGACTTACCTGTGTGGGTTAAATCCGGGTTATTTGACAACCTATGGCGGTGATGGTTCTGCTCAGGCAGAGCAGTGCTGATGCTCCTCATAAAGCTGTCGCTGCTGTGAAGGTTCTAGGTGACATCACAAATCCCTTTGGTTACATACACAACAAAGCTGGGTTGTTGTTGTTTACACTCTGCAAGGCCTGTGGAAGTGAGTGACATCATAGCACTGTAGTTCTGAGGGTTCAAGATGGATGCAACAATCTCCTGTTGCTTCTATGAAGGCCGTAATAGACGACATCACCAAACAGCTCCATAGTCACATACACAGCAAAGGAGAGATGTTGTTTACACCTAGTGATGTCAGTGGTATTGAGTGACATCACAGCACAGTGCTAAGGCTCCTGGGCCTGGACACAGCAGCGGCTGCAATATCTCAACGGAGAATACGTTTATATCTATGTGTGTGTGTGCGCATATATATATATATATATATATATATATATATATATATATATATATTTCTCCGCCGAAATCACTTTTAAACCCATTTCCACCTTTTTTTCCCTTCTCTTCCTCTTACTTTTTTTTCACGTTTTTTTACGTTTTTCTCCTTTTCGCCTCTTTTCTGGGCGTATTATTCTTCTTTTTCTTCTTTTTTTTCGTCTAATGCATACCCCATCAGTGCAGCAATGCTTATTCAATACCGCCAGCAGATGGAGACACTGGGGGATAATTTTCTAAGGATTTATACTGATTTTTCCTGTCTGAATTTGTCGCACAGAAAGTTGCAGGCCAAATATGTGTGACATTTCTGCGACTTTAGCTTCTAGAGCATTTTTACAACATTATACATAGGTGCTGAATACATAAAAAGCGACTGTTCAGCGACAGACAAGTCGCATCGGCTGAAAGTAGGCCAGAATGTCAGTCCATGTTGGAGCAGGTTTAGATACAGTCTAAAGCATAGATCTCAAAGTCTGTGCACAGAATTTAGCAAGGGCCTCGCACCTTCTGATGCATCAGGTAGGTGCACAATAGCATAGCCTAACCCTCTGTACTTTGGTCTATATTGATGCGGGACATAGACAGCCAGCTGATGACCAATCCATTAGTGCAATGGATGGCTGGAAGCATTTGTCTTTGCCTTTGCAATACCACAGAAGCAATGCATGGTCAATGTACAGCAATGACACACCTGTGTGAACAGCCAGGAGACCCCCCCCCCCCCCATGTTATGTTACATAGTTACATAGTTAGTACGGTCGAAAAAAGACATATGTCCATCACGTTCAACCAGGGAATTAAGGGGTAGGGGTGTGGCGCGATATTGGGGAAGGGATGAGATTTTATATTTCTTCATAAGCATTAATCTTATTTTGTCAATTAGGAACATTCAGCACCCACCCGCTATCAAGGCAGCTGCCTATCATGTCATGCCCTACCTGCACAGGTGTGCTGGCTACTCAAATGATCCAATTAAGGAGGCCATTTAGTCAGCAGCAGCAGAAGTCCTGTGCCTGGACGCTCCAACAGGGGCCAGACACAAGCAGAAGCAGCAGAAGCAGCAGCAGCACCACCTTTTGTTTTTTGGCTGCAGCAGCAGCAAGGCCCACAGGGCTGGCTAGCTGGCTAGCCAGCAAGCAGGTAGCAATGAAAGTAGGAATCTTTCTTTTTAACCCTGTAAGGGGGTGGTGCACTGTACCCGAAGATACTGCCATATCGGGTCAATGCATAGGGCGACGGAAGCAAGCTTCGAAATCGGCCCCCGTTCTCAAAAATCCATTTAATATATGGTCCCCAGATAGGGGACGTATCAGATATTAAACTGATAAGAACAGATACTACACTTGATCTTAGCCAAAAGGCCGAGAAGCGATAACCGTGAAAGGGGCGGGCCCAACAAGGTCCCCTTCATGGGCACTATCACTGCTTGCTGTCAGGGAGGCTGCCAGACAATTTTCCATGCACACTCTGGGCTGGGGGGCAGTCAACCACCAGTACACACAGCAGAACCTAAACCCATACCATTATTGCTAAGCAGCAAGACAGGGGCCCATTGCACTCCCACGGGGCCTTTTTAAATGCAATCCATAACCCGGATTTGCCAGGAACCCTTCTTACTCCTCCTACTTGCATGTGACACTGGGCTTAGGATCTGCATAGGAAACACACACACAAGCACACACCTACCTTTGTTGCCTGCAGATGCCTCCTTGGCTGTCCCCAAACGGTATCAAACCAACACCCACGGGAAGCTGTAAGCATAGAGGACATGCCTGCACCCCATTGGACTTACCTGTGTGGGTTAAATCCGGGTTATTTGACAACCTATGGCGGTGATGGTTCTGCTCAGGCAGAGCAGTGCTGATGCTCCTCATAAAGCTGTCGCTGCTGTGAAGGTTCTAGGTGACATCACAAATCCCTTTGGTTACATACACAACAAAGCTGGGTTGTTGTTGTTTACACTCTGCAAGGCCTGTGGAAGTGAGTGACATCATAGCACTGTAGTTCTGAGGGTTCAAGATGGATGCAACAATCTCCTGTTGCTTCTATGAAGGCCGTAATAGACGACATCACCAAACAGCTCCATAGTCACATACACAGCAAAGGAGAGATGTTGTTTACACCTAGTGATGTCAGTGGTATTGAGTGACATCACAGCACAGTGCTAAGGCTCCTGGGCCTGGACACAGCAGCGGCTGCAATATCTCAACGGAGAATACGTTTATATCTATGTGTGTGTGTGCGCATATATATATATATATATATATATATATATATATATATATATATTTCTCCGCCGAAATCACTTTTAAACCCATTTCCACCTTTTTTTCCCTTCTCTTCCTCTTACTTTTTTTTCACGTTTTTTTACGTTTTTCTCCTTTTCGCCTCTTTTCTGGGCGTATTATTCTTCTTTTTCTTCTTTTTTTTCGTCTAATGCATACCCCATCAGTGCAGCAATGCTTATTCAATACCGCCAGCAGATGGAGACACTGGGGGATAATTTTCTAAGGATTTATACTGATTTTTCCTGTCTGAATTTGTCGCACAGAAAGTTGCAGGCCAAATATGTGTGACATTTCTGCGACTTTAGCTTCTAGAGCATTTTTACAACATTATACATAGGTGCTGAATACATAAAAAGCGACTGTTCAGCGACAGACAAGTCGCATCGGCTGAAAGTAGGCCAGAATGTCAGTCCATGTTGGAGCAGGTTTAGATACAGTCTAAAGCATAGATCTCAAAGTCTGTGCACAGAATTTAGCAAGGGCCTCGCACCTTCTGATGCATCAGGTAGGTGCACAATAGCATAGCCTAACCCTCTGTACTTTGGTCTATATTGATGCGGGACATAGACAGCCAGCTGATGACCAATCCATTAGTGCAATGGATGGCTGGAAGCATTTGTCTTTGCCTTTGCAATACCACAGAAGCAATGCATGGTCAATGTACAGCAATGACACACCTGTGTGAACAGCCAGGAGACCCCCCCCCCCCCCCCCATGTTATGTTACATAGTTACATAGTTAGTACGGTCGAAAAAAGACATATGTCCATCACGTTCAACCAGGGAATTAAGGGGTAGGGGTGTGGCGCGATATTGGGGAAGGGATGAGATTTTATATTTCTTCATAAGCATTAATCTTATTTTGTCAATTAGGAACATTCAGCACCCACCCGCTATCAAGGCAGCTGCCTATCATGTCATGCCCTACCTGCACAGGTGTGCTGGCTACTCAAATGATCCAATTAAGGAGGCCATTTAGTCAGCAGCAGCAGAAGTCCTGTGCCTGGACGCTCCAACAGGGGCCAGACACAAGCAGAAGCAGCAGAAGCAGCAGCAGCACCACCTTTTGTTTTTTGGCTGCAGCAGCAGCAAGGCCCACAGGGCTGGCTAGCTGGCTAGCCAGCAAGCAGGTAGCAATGAAAGTAGGAATCTTTCTTTTTAACCCTGTAAGGGGGTGGTGCACTGTACCCGAAGATACTGCCATATCGGGTCAATGCATAGGGCGACGGAAGCAAGCTTCGAAATCGGCCCCCGTTCTCAAAAATCCATTTAATATATGGTCCCCAGATAGGGGATGTATCAGATATTAAACTGATAAGAACAGATACTACACTTGATCTTAGCCAAAAGGCCGAGAAGCGATAACCGTGAAAGGGGCGGGCCCAACAAGGTCCCCTTCATGGGCACTATCACTGCTTGCTGTCAGGGAGGCTGCCAGACAATTTTCCATGCACACTCTGGGCTGGGGGGCAGTCAACCACCAGTACACACAGCAGAACCTAAACCCATACCATTATTGCTAAGCAGCAAGACAGGGGCCCATTGCACTCCCACGGGGCCTTTTTAAATGCAATCCATAACCCGGATTTGCCAGGAACCCTTCTTACTCCTCCTACTTGCATGTGACACTGGGCTTAGGATCTGCATAGGAAACACACACACAAGCACACACCTACCTTTGTTGCCTGCAGATGCCTCCTTGGCTGTCCCCAAACGGTATCAAACCAACACCCACGGGAAGCTGTAAGCATAGAGGACATGCCTGCACCCCATTGGACTTACCTGTGTGGGTTAAATCCGGGTTATTTGACAACCTATGGCGGTGATGGTTCTGCTCAGGCAGAGCAGTGCTGATGCTCCTCATAAAGCTGTCGCTGCTGTGAAGGTTCTAGGTGACATCACAAATCCCTTTGGTTACATACACAACAAAGCTGGGTTGTTGTTGTTTACACTCTGCAAGGCCTGTGGAAGTGAGTGACATCATAGCACTGTAGTTCTGAGGGTTCAAGATGGATGCAACAATCTCCTGTTGCTTCTATGAAGGCCGTAATAGACGACATCACCAAACAGCTCCATAGTCACATACACAGCAAAGGAGAGATGTTGTTTACACCTAGTGATGTCAGTGGTATTGAGTGACATCACAGCACAGTGCTAAGGCTCCTGGGCCTGGACACAGCAGCGGCTGCAATATCTCAACGGAGAATACGTTTATATCTATGTGTGTGTGTGCGCATATATATATATATATATATATATATATATATATATATATATATATATTTCTCCGCCGAAATCACTTTTAAACCCATTTCCACCTTTTTTTCCCTTCTCTTCCTCTTACTTTTTTTTCACGTTTTTTTACGTTTTTCTCCTTTTCGCCTCTTTTCTGGGCGTATTATTCTTCTTTTTCTTCTTTTTTTTCGTCTAATGCATACCCCATCAGTGCAGCAATGCTTATTCAATACCGCCAGCAGATGGAGACACTGGGGGATAATTTTCTAAGGATTTATACTGATTTTTCCTGTCTGAATTTGTCGCACAGAAAGTTGCAGGCCAAATATGTGTGACATTTCTGCGACTTTAGCTTCTAGAGCATTTTTACAACATTATACATAGGTGCTGAATACATAAAAAGCGACTGTTCAGCGACAGACAAGTCGCATCGGCTGAAAGTAGGCCAGAATGTCAGTCCATGTTGGAGCAGGTTTAGATACAGTCTAAAGCATAGATCTCAAAGTCTGTGCACAGAATTTAGCAAGGGCCTCGCACCTTCTGATGCATCAGGTAGGTGCACAATAGCATAGCCTAACCCTCTGTACTTTGGTCTATATTGATGCGGGACATAGACAGCCAGCTGATGACCAATCCATTAGTGCAATGGATGGCTGGAAGCATTTGTCTTTGCCTTTGCAATACCACAGAAGCAATGCATGGTCAATGTACAGCAATGACACACCTGTGTGAACAGCCAGGAGACCCCCCCCCCCCCCCCCCATGTTATGTTACATAGTTACATAGTTAGTACGGTCGAAAAAAGACATATGTCCATCACGTTCAACCAGGGAATTAAGGGGTAGGGGTGTGGCGCGATATTGGGGAAGGGATGAGATTTTATATTTCTTCATAAGCATTAATCTTATTTTGTCAATTAGGAACATTCAGCACCCACCCGCTATCAAGGCAGCTGCCTATTGATAGGTCCGAGCCAGAGGAGAATACATTTTTATTCTTTATAGACTTCATCTCCATTCTATATAAGACTTTAATTTTGACTTGTGTCCTTCTTCTGAACTTTGACTAAAGAGACACTCAGTGATTTATATATTCAAGATCCTGGAGAGAATGCTGAGCAAGAGACTTCTTATCTTTTCCTTCACATCTGTAGCAGAAGACAATTTAGGGGAACCTTCAACCAACAAACGTATTTAGTTTTTTTTACTAAGTCTAATGATTATGTAAAGATTTATTGCTTCCTTTCATTGTTAAAATCTACTACGCAAGTCCAATTGAATGTCATGTATATAAGCAATACACTGAGAAAGAGAAGTCAGTCCAGCTTCTGCTTTCATTTCAGTTACAACCTGTGTGTGTTGTATCTTTATTGGGAAGCACTATTGGGTATCCACCGGCAGAAGACGACTCAACCATTGGGGTTGAACCTAACATTATTTGGCGCTCGACTCACAGGGACCCACTGCCGAATCACAAGGAGCATCTTAGATATAGTGCGGGACCACTATGGCTCGGGCCTCCGGAGACCACAGACTACACAAAACCTGGCCAGGTAAGAAAAATATTTATTTTTCTTATATCTGTGCCCTCCTGAGATCTGTGGCTGTGGGTCCTGCACTTAGACTGGGTTTTAGAATAGCTAAACTCCTGTGATAGTGGGTCTATTTGAATAGACAATGAACCCATATACCTTCTGTCGGTTGGATAAGTACAGTGTTACTCCGCAGGGAGACATGGAATGAATGTATGAGCCAAGAGAGGATGGTATGTGATTTTATGAGGGTATTGCCGAACTGATCTGTGAAAGCGCCTAACGGGGTCACAGATTATGCTTAAATCCCATATTATCACATAAACCATTATCTGGTTGCTAGCATGAGCCTGGAATACATCATAAGTCCAGGACAGGATTCGTGTGATAAGCCCGTGTATTCTGGGGGAATAAGGTGCGGAAAAAAACAAAAAAAAACACACCTAGACGGACACTGACCCTATAAGAGTGATGTGGATGACGGTGAAAAGGCCAGGTGAGCCTTTTAGCAAATTAGTCGCCTAGGAGGATGGCAACGAGGGAAAGACACCTTACGAGGGTTTCCCCAATAAGCTACCTAGGAACGGACGGCTAGTATGAGTTAGCTAATATCTAATACAGAATTGTCATGCATCACAGGTAAAGGCCAGGAGAGCCTTTTAATCAGGTAAAAAGGCCAAAAGAGCCTTTTTAACCTACTAGCCGCCTAAGGAGAAGGCAATGAGGGGGACATACTTTCCGAAGTTCCCCCCAATAAGCTACTTAGGACCGGTCGGCTAGAGATGGGTCAGCAAAAGTCCAAGAATGCAGACGGAGAACCCCAGATACAAGCTCTTAAAACAATCCTTGAAGAATTACACGGCAAGGACAGGTTGTCAACCTAGCCCCTGTACACCTACTGAGGTACGAGGTTAGAAAGATGATAGGAGATAACCAGTATCAGACAGTACCTTTAAATAGGCACCCGTATAAACCATGGAGCCCTGCGGAATGTATGGCTCTTGTGCAAAATGCCCCTGACCCACTTACTAAGCCTTTGGGTTTTTGTAGGTACCTGACTCAGGTCATGGAATCTCATAATGCCACATGGCAGGATGGGGAAAACCTTTGTAGGTTAAAAATGCCACCCACCATGTTCTCTCAATTTATAACTGTCACTCATGCAGCTAGACCCAATGAACCCAGGGGAGAGGCCTCCAGACAGACGTTTACTAACTCTCTTAGAACCTTTTGCACGCAAAGACAGAGAGAGAGGGGGACGGTAGCAGTGGGCACTCAAACCCCGACCCAGACTGTATCTGACTATTACCTTGGTCTAGAGCAAGATTACTTAGACGAAGGATTAGCCATGGACAGTGACGTAATACAGAGACTGTATGTACGTGCTTTTGTGGACGGTTTAAGACCCCAGAGAAGGGAACAACTGAAAGCCCAGGGGATAGGACCTGACCTACGGGGAGCCCCTAAAAAGACTACAATAGCATATGTCTCTGAAAAATCCCAAGGTGGGGGTCAGAATAACAAAGGAGACAGACCCCGGAAACCCCCAATTTGTTATTATTGTGGCAAGTCAGGACACATAAAAAAAAACTGCAGAAAACGTATTGCTGACGAGGGGAGTGACAAGCAGGACTAAAGGGATGTATGGAGTTAAGAATGAAATCAGAATGTGACAGTGATGGAATACAGAGTAATCAGCGTTTGGAAAGATAGCAGGTTATGGGAATGTTGACAAGTTGAGTTGACTAAAGCTAAGTGAAGGAAATAGAAGCTTTCTGTGAAATCTATGTGTATGTTTGTTATTGCCATACAAATTGTTTTGTCAAGTTGTGTTGTCCGCTGTGTATGCAGGACATGGGATGTCTAACATGCTACATTTTTACGTGAGTCTTGTGATGGTAGAGAACGTGAATTGAAACTCTTTTTTTTCTTATGTGAGGTATGATACCTTTATGGTCTAAATATGGCGTCTAGGGACTAGCCAGCGCCAAAAATTCCAAGAGGAGGGGCTTGTACGTCACATACTGTAGACAAAGAAATAAATGTTTACCTTATGGGATAGTTTGTGAATACTTTTTAGTAAATGTGGAAGTTGCCAGATTAGTGGAAATTCTGGAGTATGCAATGTTTTAGTTGAATGAAGTGGAAATAATCTCTCAGTGAGACTGTTTTAAAAGGCTACTGATAAGCTTTTTGCGTATATATATATATATATATATATATATATATATATATATATATTTCTTTGTGTCAATATTAGGTTTGTTTGGTTGTGATTTCTGATCTCCAAAGATAATATTCAATGTTTGTGTTTGAACACTTGGTCTTTGTGACTTTTTTGTTTACTAATCCTGATCCTGTGTCACGATATCAGTTTAATATTTTAGTGTTCCCTATCTGTATCTAATTGTAATTGTATGTCACAGATCATTCTTGGATTAGTTCTTTAACCCTTGCCTCTTCTTGCTTATGCTGTTCTGTTTAACACCCTTGTATTGTAGTTCAGGAATAGGCTGGTGACTAGTTATCATGCAATCTGTGATTTATTGCTATGTGAATTCCTTTTTGTGTTTGTATTTTTTGAGTCTTTATGGTCCGTCCGTGTAAAAGCTGACACAGCATTCTAACCTGTGTGTGAACAGCTCGATGCTGCAGAGGGGGGCAGCCCCCCTTCCTGTCTTTATCTCTGAAGATTTTCTGTGTGAGAGCGGCATTCCTAGTTTGTTTTCATTTGTTTTTCTTGTGATTATTTAAATGTAGTTTATCTCTTATGATAAAAATATTAAGTCACCTTTTATTTTGCGTAATTTTGCCATAGTGCTGAAACCTTGTTGTCTTATTGGGTTAAAATTCTGTTCTTGTGAAAGATTGAGATAATTTCAGAATTACATTTTGGTTTGGGAGAGGGAGTCAACCTGTTGATTCCATTCACTGACTTGTAGCAGCTTGGTAGTCTGGTCTTCTTTCCAATCCAGTACACTCCTCTCCACGCTAGATAACTGTGCCCTTGAATCCAGCTTCATTGCTCTCTGGTGGAGAATGACTGGATTCAGAGGGGGTAAGAGATGATGGGAGAGGGGCATCATTTATTACAAACTCTGTGTATAATAATAATGATGATGAATGCCTGTATAGAGTTAATATTACAGGAGACAGCAGGGTTCTCACATGATGGGGTATGTATTCTGCATGACACCAAGTAGTCAAAAGAACAAACTCTCTACCTGCTTGCCCAGGGCAATAAGGTAATGAGTTGGCTGCACTAACTGGAACTTACAGACTTGTCTGGGGTAAAACCGCTAACAGACTTATCTGAAAGACTTTTCTCACCTCTTCAGGCAGACCAATAAAAGATGCAGAGAGTTGGAGCACACATGGAGGGGTCTGCTAATGTCAGAGGAGGTGGGAATTGTCAGAATTAGGGCCCATATGAAGACTGGTACCTTAGAAGCCAAAAATAATGAGTTGGCTGACACCACTACAGAGGCAGTCGCCGCACTGCCAGTGATATCTGTCAGAGACGTGAAGGTGAGCGTGGAAAAAAAACCTTCACAACAGGCAGATGTTGCTGTAAAAAGAATCTTGGAGGATGTTAAGGGACAGAGGAGAAAAGACGGCATATGGGGGACTTCTGCAAAAGTCTGCCTGCCTAGAACTCTGCTTCCCAATGATAGTCCAAGTAATAAATGGTAAAACACATTTTGTCCAAAGGGGCCATGCTGCAAGTCATAGACAAATCCTGGATAGCCCCTGGTATCTCCACTACCGTAGTAGCTTTTCTTCAAGCCTGTATGACCTGTGCTTCATACAATCCAGGGAGGACTATACCAGCCCCCTGAAAGTATTCCCAAAGCCACTCTGTCTGCTCTAGAGAGTCCAGGTAGATTACATAAGCTTGACCCCTTGTTCAGGCTATGTGTTTTGTCTTGGTGTGTGTTGATCTCTTTAGGCTGACCTGAGGCCTACCCCATGGGAGGATGTATGACATTAGTATGAGAATCTGTCCTCATATGTGCAGTTCTTGTGAAAGTATCTGAAACTAACATGTGGGCAAGTGTTGTCTTTCCTTCCCAGATCCGAACAGCATTGAAGGAACCCACACACTACTGCCTGGAGACTACGTGTATGTAAAGAAATATACCAGGAAGTCCCTCGAGCCCCGATTTGAAGGACCATATCAAGTCCTCTTCACTACAGCAACATCAGTCAAGCTGCAAGGAAAAGCCAGCTGGATTCATGCATCACACTGCAAAAGGACGGTATCTGACCATGACAACATGACAACTGTCTAATATGTTACATCACAACCTTACATGATGAGCTAGAAAAGCATCTAGATAACAAATTCTTGAAACACCACTTAATGTTGGCAAAAAATCTCACAGTGAAAGATTGCTGGATATGCACACATGCTCCTACATCTGCCCAGAGTATGCCTTATTTGGCTATCCCTGTGCCACCACATGAGATGTTCCAGGGGAATTGCTTCGACACATTAGCAAGCAACAAGCCACGGTATACAAAAAATTGGAACACTTCAGTGGGGATTCCAATAGTGGGGTGGATTGGGCAACCCTGGTGGCAGGGAAACCTGAGCAGTTATGGACAAGGACCACAGCAGATACTGACCTTTAAGGGGGGCTCCTGGGTAGCACGTGAAGTCACACAAATACTAGACCTAGGACGAATACCCACACAGGGGATAAAGGTCAGTTTTAGCAAAACATCTGTAAGTACTGATACATTTAAGCCTAGTCAAATAGAGAGGTGCTTACATGACAAAAACTGGCTGAATAATACACTTTTTCCTCAAGGTACCGGAGAAGAGTGTCATAACATGATAGGACATCAAAGATGTAATGAATCCTCATATTACCAGCCCTATGACCCGACATGTAATAACCCAGATATTGGTTACTGTGGTACATTGGGACAGAAACCTGGATGGTGCTACATGACTAACGCCTCAAGACTGGTTGACATAGTTAACAAACTGATAAATCAACATTCCTCATATTGGGAACTCCCAAGAGACACATATTGGGTATGCGGAAGAGGGGCCTACAAGTGGTTGCCAGTAGGGGTAAATGGCACATGTACCCTAGCAAGACTCACTCCCTCGACTTTTGTGATACCCAACAAAGACGTTGATATGAGAGCAGTCCCAAGACACATGCTATACCAGAGAGCAGCAAACAACAAGGAAAGAGAAAATGGAAGACCACACGTAGTTCAGATGGGAACAGCCAATAAACTCTTCAGCACTCTCTTTGTATACCCCATGATGATGCAAATATGGGACAAATTAGTTGAGACAACTGACTACCTTGACGACCAAATATATGACATTCTGGAAATCACTAACACCTCTGTGTCTGTACAACTAACCAGCACACAATAGTTCTTGATTACCTTACAGCTGCTCAAGGGGGAATGTGTCAGATTATAGGCCCCACTTGCTGTCATTACATAGACACCACAAGTACCATCCAGATGCACCACCAACTTGAGAACGTACAAAAACTAAGGGAACAGTACACTAAAGACAATGACCAAAATAAAGATAAATGGTGGGGGGATACTTTCTCCATAATGAACCCAGCTACCTGGTTGAAAGGTATTGGGGGATGGGTAGGAGGTGCCATACATTTTATATTACAAGTTGCAGTAGTTATTCTTTTATCTTATTTAGTTATTAAGCTTTTGATGATATGCATAAGTCGCTGCAAATATAGAATCGGTAAATACTGAGTATTGTTTACTTCAAATGAATGGGTTAACATAAACATTTTATGTTGTTTTCCCAGGTTGTAGAAGGAATAATGATCGGCATTTGTTTCCAGGTTCTCATGTCTCCTCTCTTTTTCGTTTGTTTTTAGATTGACATCACACCTGAAACACTCTTCCTGGTGAGGATGCCGGTCCATTACTCAGGGGACGGAGCCAATTTAAGAAGACTTGGTTCCCTCAGACAACTCGCGGTCTGGGATAGTACCTGAGGAAAGACCTGCTATGCACCTGACCTGGAGGATCCAGTTCTTTCAGATGATGATGTCAAAGGGGGAAATGATAGGTCCGAGCCAGAGGAGAATACATTTTTATTCTTTATAGACTTCATCTCCATTCTATATAAGACTTTAATTTTGACTTGTGTCCTTCTTCTGAACTTTGACTAAAGAGACACTCAGTGATTTATATATTCAAGATCCTGGAGAGAATGCTGAGCAAGAGACTTCTTATCTTTTCCTTCACATCTGTAGCAGAAGACAATTTAGGGGAACCTTCAACCAACAAACGTATTTTGTTTTTACTAAGTCTAATGATTATGTAAAGATTTATTGCTTCCTTTCATTGTTAAAATCTACTACGCAAGTCCAATTGAATGTCATGTATATAAGCAATACACTGAGAAAGAGAAGTCAGTCCAGCTTCTGCTTTCATTTCAGTTACAACCTGTGTGTGTTGTATCTTTATTGGGAAGCACTATTGGGTATCCACCGGCAGAAGACGACTCAACCATTGGGGTTGAACCTAACACTATCATGTCATGCCCTACCTGCACAGGTGTGCTGGCTACTCAAATGATCCAATTAAGGAGGCCATTTAGTCAGCAGCAGCAGAAGTCCTGTGCCTGGACGCTCCAACAGGGGCCAGACACAAGCAGAAGCAGCAGAAGCAGCAGCAGCACCACCTTTTGTTTTTTGGCTGCAGCAGCAGCAAGGCCCACAGGGCTGGCTAGCTGGCTAGCCAGCAAGCAGGTAGCAATGAAAGTAGGAATCTTTCTTTTTAACCCTGTAAGGGGGTGGTGCACTGTACCCGAAGATACTGCCATATCGGGTCAATGCATAGGGCGACGGAAGCAAGCTTCGAAATCGGCCCCCGTTCTCAAAAATCCATTTAATATATGGTCCCCAGATAGGGGACGTATCAGATATTAAACTGATAAGAACAGATACTACACTTGATCTTAGCCAAAAGGCCGAGAAGCGATAACCGTGAAAGGGGCGGGCCCAACAAGGTCCCCTTCATGGGCACTATCACTGCTTGCTGTCAGGGAGGCTGCCAGACAATTTTCCATGCACACTCTGGGCTGGGGGGCAGTCAACCACCAGTACACACAGCAGAACCTAAACCCATACCATTATTGCTAAGCAGCAAGACAGGGGCCCATTGCACTCCCACGGGGCCTTTTTAAATGCAATCCATAACCCGGATTTGCCAGGAACCCTTCTTACTCCTCCTACTTGCATGTGACACTGGGCTTAGGATCTGCATAGGAAACACACACACAAGCACACACCTACCTTTGTTGCCTGCAGATGCCTCCTTGGCTGTCCCCAAACGGTATCAAACCAACACCCACGGGAAGCTGTAAGCATAGAGGACATGCCTGCACCCCATTGGACTTACCTGTGTGGGTTAAATCCGGGTTATTTGACAACCTATGGCGGTGATGGTTCTGCTCAGGCAGAGCAGTGCTGATGCTCCTCATAAAGCTGTCGCTGCTGTGAAGGTTCTAGGTGACATCACAAATCCCTTTGGTTACATACACAACAAAGCTGGGTTGTTGTTGTTTACACTCTGCAAGGCCTGTGGAAGTGAGTGACATCATAGCACTGTAGTTCTGAGGGTTCAAGATGGATGCAACAATCTCCTGTTGCTTCTATGAAGGCCGTAATAGACGACATCACCAAACAGCTCCATAGTCACATACACAGCAAAGGAGAGATGTTGTTTACACCTAGTGATGTCAGTGGTATTGAGTGACATCACAGCACAGTGCTAAGGCTCCTGGGCCTGGACACAGCAGCGGCTGCAATATCTCAACGGAGAATACGTTTATATCTATGTGTGTGTGTGCGCATATATATATATATATATATATATATATATATATATATATATATATTTCTCCGCCGAAATCACTTTTAAACCCATTTCCACCTTTTTTTCCCTTCTCTTCCTCTTACTTTTTTTTCACGTTTTTTTACGTTTTTCTCCTTTTCGCCTCTTTTCTGGGCGTATTATTCTTCTTTTTCTTCTTTTTTTTCGTCTAATGCATAACCCCATCAGTGCAGCAATGCTTATTCAATACCGCCAGCAGATGGAGACACTGGGGGATAATTTTCTAAGGATTTATACTGATTTTTCCTGTCTGAATTTGTCGCACAGAAAGTTGCAGGCCAAATATGTGTGACATTTCTGCGACTTTAGCTTCTAGAGCATTTTTACAACATTATACATAGGTGCTGAATACATAAAAAGCGACTGTTCAGCGACAGACAAGTCGCATCGGCTGAAAGTAGGCCAGAATGTCAGTCCATGTTGGAGCAGGTTTAGATACAGTCTAAAGCATAGATCTCAAAGTCTGTGCACAGAATTTAGCAAGGGCCTCGCACCTTCTGATGCATCAGGTAGGTGCACAATAGCATAGCCTAACCCTCTGTACTTTGGTCTATATTGATGCGGGACATAGACAGCCAGCTGATGACCAATCCATTAGTGCAATGGATGGCTGGAAGCATTTGTCTTTGCCTTTGCAATACCACAGAAGCAATGCATGGTCAATGTACAGCAATGACACACCTGTGTGAACAGCCAGGAGACCCCCCCCATGTTATGTTACATAGTTACATAGTTAGTACGGTCGAAAAAAGACATATGTCCATCACGTTCAACCAGGGAATTAAGGGGTAGGGGTGTGGCGCGATATTGGGGAAGGGATGAGATTTTATATTTCTTCATAAGCATTAATCTTCTTTTGTCAATTAGGAACATTCAGCACCCACCCGCTATCAAGGCAGCTGCCTATCATGTCATGCCCTACCTGCACAGGTGTGCTGGCTACTCAAATGATCCAATTAAGGAGGCCATTTAGTCAGCAGCAGCAGAAGTCCTGTGCCTGGACGCTCCAACAGGGGCCAGACACAAGCAGAAGCAGCAGAAGCAGCAGCAGCACCACCTTTTGTTTTTTGGCTGCAGCAGCAGCAAGGCCCACAGGGCTGGCTAGCTGGCTAGCCAGCAAGCAGGTAGCAATGAAAGTAGGAATCTTTCTTTTTAACCCTGTAAGGGGGTGGTGCACTGTACCCGAAGATACTGCCATATCGGGTCAATGCATAGGGCGACGGAAGCAAGCTTCGAAATCGGCCCCCGTTCTCAAAAATCCATTTAATATATGGTCCCCAGATAGGGGACGTATCAGATATTAAACTGATAAGAACAGATACTACACTTGATCTTAGCCAAAAGGCCGAGAAGCGATAACCGTGAAAGGGGCGGGCCCAACAAGGTCCCCTTCATGGGCACTATCACTGCTTGCTGTCAGGGAGGCTGCCAGACAATTTTCCATGCACA
Source organism: Hyla sarda (assembly GCF_029499605.1). Classification (NCBI taxonomy): domain Eukaryota; kingdom Metazoa; phylum Chordata; class Amphibia; order Anura; family Hylidae; genus Hyla; species Hyla sarda. The sequence continues at coordinate 258,676 of NW_026610350.1, read as the reverse complement.
CTCTGGGCTGGGGGGCAGTCAACCACCAGTACACACAGCAGAACCTAAACCCATACCATTATTGCTAAGCAGCAAGACAGGGGCCCATTGCACTCCCACGGGGCCTTTTTAAATGCAATCCATAACCCGGATTTGCCAGGAACCCTTCTTACTCCTCCTACTTGCATGTGACACTGGGCTTAGGATCTGCATAGGAAACACACACACAAGCACACACCTACCTTTGTTGCCTGCAGATGCCTCCTTGGCTGTCCCCAAACGGTATCAAACCAACACCCACGGGAAGCTGTAAGCATAGAGGACATGCCTGCACCCCATTGGACTTACCTGTGTGGGTTAAATCCGGGTTATTTGACAACCTATGGCGGTGATGGTTCTGCTCAGGCAGAGCAGTGCTGATGCTCCTCATAAAGCTGTCGCTGCTGTGAAGGTTCTAGGTGACATCACAAATCCCTTTGGTTACATACACAACAAAGCTGGGTTGTTGTTGTTTACACTCTGCAAGGCCTGTGGAAGTGAGTGACATCATAGCACTGTAGTTCTGAGGGTTCAAGATGGATGCAACAATCTCCTGTTGCTTCTATGAAGGCCGTAATAGACGACATCACCAAACAGCTCCATAGTCACATACACAGCAAAGGAGAGATGTTGTTTACACCTAGTGATGTCAGTGGTATTGAGTGACATCACAGCACAGTGCTAAGGCTCCTGGGCCTGGACACAGCAGCGGCTGCAATATCTCAACGGAGAATACGTTTATATCTATGTGTGTGTGTGCGCATATATATATATATATATATATATATATATATATATATATATATTTCTCCGCCGAAATCACTTTTAAACCCATTTCCACCTTTTTTTCCCTTCTCTTCCTCTTACTTTTTTTTCACGTTTTTTTACGTTTTTCTCCTTTTCGCCTCTTTTCTGGGCGTATTATTCTTCTTTTTCTTCTTTTTTTTCGTCTAATGCATACCCCATCAGTGCAGCAATGCTTATTCAATACCGCCAGCAGATGGAGACACTGGGGGATAATTTTCTAAGGATTTATACTGATTTTTCCTGTCTGAATTTGTCGCACAGAAAGTTGCAGGCCAAATATGTGTGACATTTCTGCGACTTTAGCTTCTAGAGCATTTTTACAACATTATACATAGGTGCTGAATACATAAAAAGCGACTGTTCAGCGACAGACAAGTCGCATCGGCTGAAAGTAGGCCAGAATGTCAGTCCATGTTGGAGCAGGTTTAGATACAGTCTAAAGCATAGATCTCAAAGTCTGTGCACAGAATTTAGCAAGGGCCTCGCACCTTCTGATGCATCAGGTAGGTGCACAATAGCATAGCCTAACCCTCTGTACTTTGGTCTATATTGATGCGGGACATAGACAGCCAGCTGATGACCAATCCATTAGTGCAATGGATGGCTGGAAGCATTTGTCTTTGCCTTTGCAATACCACAGAAGCAATGCATGGTCAATGTACAGCAATGACACACCTGTGTGAACAGCCAGGAGACCCCCCCCCCCCCCCCCCCATGTTATGTTACATAGTTACATAGTTAGTACGGTCGAAAAAAGACATATGTCCATCACGTTCAACCAGGGAATTAAGGGGTAGGGGTGTGGCGCGATATTGGGGAAGGGATGAGATTTTATATTTCTTCATAAGCATTAATCTTATTTTGTCAATTAGGAACATTCAGCACCCACCCGCTATCAAGGCAGCTGCCTATCATGTCATGCCCTACCTGCACAGGTGTGCTGGCTACTCAAATGATCCAATTAAGGAGGCCATTTAGTCAGCAGCAGCAGAAGTCCTGTGCCTGGACGCTCCAACAGGGGCCAGACACAAGCAGAAGCAGCAGAAGCAGCAGCAGCACCACCTTTTGTTTTTTGGCTGCAGCAGCAGCAAGGCCCACAGGGCTGGCTAGCTGGCTAGCCAGCAAGCAGGTAGCAATGAAAGTAGGAATCTTTCTTTTTAACCCTGTAAGGGGGTGGTGCACTGTACCCGAAGATACTGCCATATCGGGTCAATGCATAGGGCGACGGAAGCAAGCTTCGAAATCGGCCCCCGTTCTCAAAAATCCATTTAATATATGGTCCCCAGATAGGGGACGTATCAGATATTAAACTGATAAGAACAGATACTACACTTGATCTTAGCCAAAAGGCCGAGAAGCGATAACCGTGAAAGGGGCGGGCCCAACAAGGTCCCCTTCATGGGCACTATCACTGCTTGCTGTCAGGGAGGCTGCCAGACAATTTTCCATGCACACTCTGGGCTGGGGGGCAGTCAACCACCAGTACACACAGCAGAACCTAAACCCATACCATTATTGCTAAGCAGCAAGACAGGGGCCCATTGCACTCCCACGGGGCCTTTTTAAATGCAATCCATAACCCGGATTTGCCAGGAACCCTTCTTACTCCTCCTACTTGCATGTGACACTGGGCTTAGGATCTGCATAGGAAACACACACACAAGCACACACCTACCTTTGTTGCCTGCAGATGCCTCCTTGGCTGTCCCCAAACGGTATCAAACCAACACCCACGGGAAGCTGTAAGCATAGAGGACATGCCTGCACCCCATTGGACTTACCTGTGTGGGTTAAATCCGGGTTATTTGACAACCTATGGCGGTGATGGTTCTGCTCAGGCAGAGCAGTGCTGATGCTCCTCATAAAGCTGTCGCTGCTGTGAAGGTTCTAGGTGACATCACAAATCCCTTTGGTTACATACACAACAAAGCTGGGTTGTTGTTGTTTACACTCTGCAAGGCCTGTGGAAGTGAGTGACATCATAGCACTGTAGTTCTGAGGGTTCAAGATGGATGCAACAATCTCCTGTTGCTTCTATGAAGGCCGTAATAGACGACATCACCAAACAGCTCCATAGTCACATACACAGCAAAGGAGAGATGTTGTTTACACCTAGTGATGTCAGTGGTATTGAGTGACATCACAGCACAGTGCTAAGGCTCCTGGGCCTGGACACAGCAGCGGCTGCAATATCTCAACGGAGAATACGTTTATATCTATGTGTGTGTGTGCGCATATATATATATATATATATATATATATATATATATATATATATATTTCTCCGCCGAAATCACTTTTAAACCCATTTCCACCTTTTTTTCCCTTCTCTTCCTCTTACTTTTTTTTCACGTTTTTTTACGTTTTTCTCCTTTTCGCCTCTTTTCTGGGCGTATTATTCTTCTTTTTCTTCTTTTTTTTCGTCTAATGCATACCCCATCAGTGCAGCAATGCTTATTCAATACCGCCAGCAGATGGAGACACTGGGGGATAATTTTCTAAGGATTTATACTGATTTTTCCTGTCTGAATTTGTCGCACAGAAAGTTGCAGGCCAAATATGTGTGACATTTCTGCGACTTTAGCTTCTAGAGCATTTTTACAACATTATACATAGGTGCTGAATACATAAAAAGCGACTGTTCAGCGACAGACAAGTCGCATCGGCTGAAAGTAGGCCAGAATGTCAGTCCATGTTGGAGCAGGTTTAGATACAGTCTAAAGCATAGATCTCAAAGTCTGTGCACAGAATTTAGCAAGGGCCTCGCACCTTCTGATGCATCAGGTAGGTGCACAATAGCATAGCCTAACCCTCTGTACTTTGGTCTATATTGATGCGGGACATAGACAGCCAGCTGATGACCAATCCATTAGTGCAATGGATGGCTGGAAGCATTTGTCTTTGCCTTTGCAATACCACAGAAGCAATGCATGGTCAATGTACAGCAATGACACACCTGTGTGAACAGCCAGGAGACCCCCCCCCCCCCCCCCATGTTATGTTACATAGTTACATAGTTAGTACGGTCGAAAAAAGACATATGTCCATCACGTTCAACCAGGGAATTAAGGGGTAGGGGTGTGGCGCGATATTGGGGAAGAAGGGATGAGATTTTATATTTCTTCATAAGCATTAATCTTATTTTGTCAATTAGGAACATTCAGCACCCACCCGCTATCAAGGCTGCCTATCATGTCATGCCCTACCTGCACAGGTGTGCTGGCTACTCAAATGATCCAATTAAGGAGGCCATTTAGTCAGCAGCAGCAGAAGTCCTGTGCCTGGACGCTCCAACAGGGGCCAGACACAAGCAGAAGCAGAAGCAGCAGAAGCAGCAGCAGCACCACCTTTTGTTTTTTGGCTGCAGCAGCAGCAAGGCCCACAGGGCTGGCTAGCTGGCTAGCCAGCAAGCAGGTAGCAATGAAAGTAGGAATCTTTCTTTTTAACCCTGTAAGGGGGTGGTGCACTGTACCCGAAGATACTGCCATATCGGGTCAATGCATAGGGCGACGGAAGCAAGCTTCGAAATCGGCCCCCGTTCTCAAAAATCCATTTAATATATGGTCCCCAGATAGGGGACGTATCAGATATTAAACTGATAAGAACAGATACTACACTTGATCTTAGCCAAAAGGCCGAGAAGCGATAACCGTGAAAGGGGCGGGCCCAACAAGGTCCCCTTCATGGGCACTATCACTGCTTGCTGTCAGGGAGGCTGCCAGACAATTTTCCATGCACACTCTGGGCTGGGGGGCAGTCAACCACCAGTACACACAGCAGAACCTAAACCCATACCATTATTGCTAAGCAGCAAGACAGGGGCCCATTGCACTCCCACGGGGCCTTTTTAAATGCAATCCATAACCCGGATTTGCCAGGAACCCTTCTTACTCCTCCTACTTGCATGTGACACTGGGCTTAGGATCTGCATAGGAAACACACACACAAGCACACACCTACCTTTGTTGCCTGCAGATGCCTCCTTGGCTGTCCCCAAACGGTATCAAACCAACACCCACGGGAAGCTGTAAGCATAGAGGACATGCCTGCACCCCATTGGACTTACCTGTGTGGGTTAAATCCGGGTTATTTGACAACCTATGGCGGTGATGGTTCTGCTCAGGCAGAGCAGTGCTGATGCTCCTCATAAAGCTGTCGCTGCTGTGAAGGTTCTAGGTGACATCACAAATCCCTTTGGTTACATACACAACAAAGCTGGGTTGTTGTTGTTTACACTCTGCAAGGCCTGTGGAAGTGAGTGACATCATAGCACTGTAGTTCTGAGGGTTCAAGATGGATGCAACAATCTCCTGTTGCTTCTATGAAGGCCGTAATAGACGACATCACCAAACAGCTCCATAGTCACATACACAGCAAAGGAGAGATGTTGTTTACACCTAGTGATGTCAGTGGTATTGAGTGACATCACAGCACAGTGCTAAGGCTCCTGGGCCTGGACACAGCAGCGGCTGCAATATCTCAACGGAGAATACGTTTATATCTATGTGTGTGTGTGCGCATATATATATATATATATATATATATATATATATATATATATATATTTCTCCGCCGAAATCACTTTTAAACCCATTTCCACCTTTTTTTCCCTTCTCTTCCTCTTACTTTTTTTTCACGTTTTTTTACGTTTTTCTCCTTTTCGCCTCTTTTCTGGGCGTATTATTCTTCTTTTTCTTCTTTTTTTTCGTCTAATGCATACCCCATCAGTGCAGCAATGCTTATTCAATACCGCCAGCAGATGGAGACACTGGGGGATAATTTTCTAAGGATTTATACTGATTTTTCCTGTCTGAATTTGTCGCACAGAAAGTTGCAGGCCAAATATGTGTGACATTTCTGCGACTTTAGCTTCTAGAGCATTTTTACAACATTATACATAGGTGCTGAATACATAAAAAGCGACTGTTCAGCGACAGACAAGTCGCATCGGCTGAAAGTAGGCCAGAATGTCAGTCCATGTTGGAGCAGGTTTAGATACAGTCTAAAGCATAGATCTCAAAGTCTGTGCACAGAATTTAGCAAGGGCCTCGCACCTTCTGATGCATCAGGTAGGTGCACAATAGCATAGCCTAACCCTCTGTACTTTGGTCTATATTGATGCGGGACATAGACAGCCAGCTGATGACCAATCCATTAGTGCAATGGATGGCTGGAAGCATTTGTCTTTGCCTTTGCAATACCACAGAAGCAATGCATGGTCAATGTACAGCAATGACACACCTGTGTGAACAGCCAGGAGACCCCCCCCCCCCCCATGTTATGTTACATAGTTACATAGTTAGTACGGTCGAAAAAAGACATATGTCCATCACGTTCAACCAGGGAATTAAGGGGTAGGGGTGTGGCGCGATATTGGGGAAGGGATGAGATTTTATATTTCTTCATAAGCATTAATCTTATTTTGTCAATTAGGAACATTCAGCACCCACCCGCTATCAAGGCAGCTGCCTATCATGTCATGCCCTACCTGCACAGGTGTGCTGGCTACTCAAATGATCCAATTAAGGAGGCCATTTAGTCAGCAGCAGCAGAAGTCCTGTGCCTGGACGCTCCAACAGGGGCCAGACACAAGCAGAAGCAGCAGAAGCAGCAGCAGCACCACCTTTTGTTTTTTGGCTGCAGCAGCAGCAAGGCCCACAGGGCTGGCTAGCTGGCTAGCCAGCAAGCAGGTAGCAATGAAAGTAGGAATCTTTCTTTTTAACCCTGTAAGGGGGTGGTGCACTGTACCCGAAGATACTGCCATATCGGGTCAATGCATAGGGCGACGGAAGCAAGCTTCGAAATCGGCCCCCGTTCTCAAAAATCCATTTAATATATGGTCCCCAGATAGGGGACGTATCAGATATTAAACTGATAAGAACAGATACTACACTTGATCTTAGCCAAAAGGCCGAGAAGCGATAACCGTGAAAGGGGCGGGCCCAACAAGGTCCCCTTCATGGGCACTATCACTGCTTGCTGTCAGGGAGGCTGCCAGACAATTTTCCATGCACACTCTGGGCTGGGGGGCAGTCAACCACCAGTACACACAGCAGAACCTAAACCCATACCATTATTGCTAAGCAGCAAGACAGGGGCCCATTGCACTCCCACGGGGCCTTTTTAAATGCAATCCATAACCCGGATTTGCCAGGAACCCTTCTTACTCCTCCTACTTGCATGTGACACTGGGCTTAGGATCTGCATAGGAAACACACACACAAGCACACACCTACCTTTGTTGCCTGCAGATGCCTCCTTGGCTGTCCCCAAACGGTATCAAACCAACACCCACGGGAAGCTGTAAGCATAGAGGACATGCCTGCACCCCATTGGACTTACCTGTGTGGGTTAAATCCGGGTTATTTGACAACCTATGGCGGTGATGGTTCTGCTCAGGCAGAGCAGTGCTGATGCTCCTCATAAAGCTGTCGCTGCTGTGAAGGTTCTAGGTGACATCACAAATCCCTTTGGTTACATACACAACAAAGCTGGGTTGTTGTTGTTTACACTCTGCAAGGCCTGTGGAAGTGAGTGACATCATAGCACTGTAGTTCTGAGGGTTCAAGATGGATGCAACAATCTCCTGTTGCTTCTATGAAGGCCGTAATAGACGACATCACCAAACAGCTCCATAGTCACATACACAGCAAAGGAGAGATGTTGTTTACACCTAGTGATGTCAGTGGTATTGAGTGACATCACAGCACAGTGCTAAGGCTCCTGGGCCTGGACACAGCAGCGGCTGCAATATCTCAACGGAGAATACGTTTATATCTATGTGTGTGTGTGCGCATATATATATATATATATATATATATATATATATATATATATATATTTCTCCGCCGAAATCACTTTTAAACCCATTTCCACCTTTTTTTCCCTTCTCTTCCTCTTACTTTTTTTTCACGTTTTTTTACGTTTTTCTCCTTTTCGCCTCTTTTCTGGGCGTATTATTCTTCTTTTTCTTCTTTTTTTTCGTCTAATGCATACCCCATCAGTGCAGCAATGCTTATTCAATACCGCCAGCAGATGGAGACACTGGGGGATAATTTTCTAAGGATTTATACTGATTTTTCCTGTCTGAATTTGTCGCACAGAAAGTTGCAGGCCAAATATGTGTGACATTTCTGCGACTTTAGCTTCTAGAGCATTTTTACAACATTATACATAGGTGCTGAATACATAAAAAGCGACTGTTCAGCGACAGACAAGTCGCATCGGCTGAAAGTAGGCCAGAATGTCAGTCCATGTTGGAGCAGGTTTAGATACAGTCTAAAGCATAGATCTCAAAGTCTGTGCACAGAATTTAGCAAGGGCCTCGCACCTTCTGATGCATCAGGTAGGTGCACAATAGCATAGCCTAACCCTCTGTACTTTGGTCTATATTGATGCGGGACATAGACAGCCAGCTGATGACCAATCCATTAGTGCAATGGATGGCTGGAAGCATTTGTCTTTGCCTTTGCAATACCACAGAAGCAATGCATGGTCAATGTACAGCAATGACACACCTGTGTGAACAGCCAGGAGACCCCCCCCCCCCCCCCATGTTATGTTACATAGTTACATAGTTAGTACGGTCGAAAAAAGACATATGTCCATCACGTTCAACCAGGGAATTAAGGGGTAGGGGTGTGGCGCGATATTGGGGAAGGGATGAGATTTTATATTTCTTCATAAGCATTAATCTTATTTTGTCAATTAGGAACATTCAGCACCCACCCGCTATCAAGGCAGCTGCCTATCATGTCATGCCCTACCTGCACAGGTGTGCTGGCTACTCAAATGATCCAATTAAGGAGGCCATTTAGTCAGCAGCAGCAGAAGTCCTGTGCCTGGACGCTCCAACAGGGGCCAGACACAAGCAGAAGCAGCAGAAGCAGCAGCAGCACCACCTTTTGTTTTTTGGCTGCAGCAGCAGCAAGGCCCACAGGGCTGGCTAGCTGGCTAGCCAGCAAGCAGGTAGCAATGAAAGTAGGAATCTTTCTTTTTAACCCTGTAAGGGGGTGGTGCACTGTACCCGAAGATACTGCCATATCGGGTCAATGCATAGGGCGACGGAAGCAAGCTTCGAAATCGGCCCCCGTTCTCAAAAATCCATTTAATATATGGTCCCCAGATAGGGGACGTATCAGATATTAAACTGATAAGAACAGATACTACACTTGATCTTAGCCAAAAGGCCGAGAAGCGATAACCGTGAAAGGGGCGGGCCCAACAAGGTCCCCTTCATGGGCACTATCACTGCTTGCTGTCAGGGAGGCTGCCAGACAATTTTCCATGCACACTCTGGGCTGGGGGGCAGTCAACCACCAGTACACACAGCAGAACCTAAACCCATACCATTATTGCTAAGCAGCAAGACAGGGGCCCATTGCACTCCCACGGGGCCTTTTTAAATGCAATCCATAACCCGGATTTGCCAGGAACCCTTCTTACTCCTCCTACTTGCATGTGACACTGGGCTTAGGATCTGCATAGGAAACACACACACAAGCACACACCTACCTTTGTTGCCTGCAGATGCCTCCTTGGCTGTCCCCAAACGGTATCAAACCAACACCCACGGGAAGCTGTAAGCATAGAGGACATGCCTGCACCCCATTGGACTTACCTGTGTGGGTTAAATCCGGGTTATTTGACAACCTATGGCGGTGATGGTTCTGCTCAGGCAGAGCAGTGCTGATGCTCCTCATAAAGCTGTCGCTGCTGTGAAGGTTCTAGGTGACATCACAAATCCCTTTGGTTACATACACAACAAAGCTGGGTTGTTGTTGTTTACACTCTGCAAGGCCTGTGGAAGTGAGTGACATCATAGCACTGTAGTTCTGAGGGTTCAAGATGGATGCAACAATCTCCTGTTGCTTCTATGAAGGCCGTAATAGACGACATCACCAAACAGCTCCATAGTCACATACACAGCAAAGGAGAGATGTTGTTTACACCTAGTGATGTCAGTGGTATTGAGTGACATCACAGCACAGTGCTAAGGCTCCTGGGCCTGGACACAGCAGCGGCTGCAATATCTCAACGGAGAATACGTTTATATCTATGTGTGTGTGTGCGCATATATATATATATATATATATATATATATATATATATATATATATTTCTCCGCCGAAATCACTTTTAAACCCATTTCCACCTTTTTTTCCCTTCTCTTCCTCTTACTTTTTTTTCACGTTTTTTTACGTTTTTCTCCTTTTCGCCTCTTTTCTGGGCGTATTATTCTTCTTTTTCTTCTTTTTTTTCGTCTAATGCATACCCCATCAGTGCAGCAATGCTTATTCAATACCGCCAGCAGATGGAGACACTGGGGGATAATTTTCTAAGGATTTATACTGATTTTTCCTGTCTGAATTTGTCGCACAGAAAGTTGCAGGCCAAATATGTGTGACATTTCTGCGACTTTAGCTTCTAGAGCATTTTTACAACATTATACATAGGTGCTGAATACATAAAAAGCGACTGTTCAGCGACAGACAAGTCGCATCGGCTGAAAGTAGGCCAGAATGTCAGTCCATGTTGGAGCAGGTTTAGATACAGTCTAAAGCATAGATCTCAAAGTCTGTGCACAGAATTTAGCAAGGGCCTCGCACCTTCTGATGCATCAGGTAGGTGCACAATAGCATAGCCTAACCCTCTGTACTTTGGTCTATATTGATGCGGGACATAGACAGCCAGCTGATGACCAATCCATTAGTGCAATGGATGGCTGGAAGCATTTGTCTTTGCCTTTGCAATACCACAGAAGCAATGCATGGTCAATGTACAGCAATGACACACCTGTGTGAACAGCCAGGAGACCCCCCCCCCCCCCCATGTTATGTTACATAGTTACATAGTTAGTACGGTCGAAAAAAGACATATGTCCATCACGTTCAACCAGGGAATTAAGGGGTAGGGGTGTGGCGCGATATTGGGGAAGGGATGAGATTTTATATTTCTTCATAAGCATTAATCTTATTTTGTCAATTAGGAACATTCAGCACCCACCCGCTATCAAGGCAGCTGCCTATCATGTCATGCCCTACCTACAGGTGTGCTGGCTACTCAAATGATCCAATTAAGGAGGCCATTTAGTCAGCAGCAGCAGAAGTCCTGTGCCTGGACGCTCCAACAGGGGCCAGACACAAGCAGAAGCAGCAGAAGCAGCAGCAGCACCACCTTTTGTTTTTTGGCTGCAGCAGCAGCAAGGCCCACAGGGCTGGCTAGCTGGCTAGCCAGCAAGCAGGTAGCAATGAAAGTAGGAATCTTTCTTTTTAACCCTGTAAGGGGGTGGTGCACTGTACCCGAAGATACTGCCATATCGGGTCAATGCATAGGGCGACGGAAGCAAGCTTCGAAATCGGCCCCCGTTCTCAAAAATCCATTTAATATATGGTCCCCAGATAGGGGACGTATCAGATATTAAACTGATAAGAACAGATACTACACTTGATCTTAGCCAAAAGGCCGAGAAGCGATAACCGTGAAAGGGGCGGGCCCAACAAGGTCCCCTTCATGGGCACTATCACTGCTTGCTGTCAGGGAGGCTGCCAGACAATTTTCCATGCACACTCTGGGCTGGGGGGCAGTCAACCACCAGTACACACAGCAGAACCTAAACCCATACCATTATTGCTAAGCAGCAAGACAGGGGCCCATTGCACTCCCACGGGGCCTTTTTAAATGCAATCCATAACCCGGATTTGCCAGGAACCCTTCTTACTCCTCCTACTTGCATGTGACACTGGGCTTAGGATCTGCATAGGAAACACACACACAAGCACACACCTACCTTTGTTGCCTGCAGATGCCTCCTTGGCTGTCCCCAAACGGTATCAAACCAACACCCACGGGAAGCTGTAAGCATAGAGGACATGCCTGCACCCCATTGGACTTACCTGTGTGGGTTAAATCCGGGTTATTTGACAACCTATGGCGGTGATGGTTCTGCTCAGGCAGAGCAGTGCTGATGCTCCTCATAAAGCTGTCGCTGCTGTGAAGGTTCTAGGTGACATCACAAATCCCTTTGGTTACATACACAACAAAGCTGGGTTGTTGTTGTTTACACTCTGCAAGGCCTGTGGAAGTGAGTGACATCATAGCACTGTAGTTCTGAGGGTTCAAGATGGATGCAACAATCTCCTGTTGCTTCTATGAAGGCCGTAATAGACGACATCACCAAACAGCTCCATAGTCACATACACAGCAAAGGAGAGATGTTGTTTACACCTAGTGATGTCAGTGGTATTGAGTGACATCACAGCACAGTGCTAAGGCTCCTGGGCCTGGACACAGCAGCGGCTGCAATATCTCAACGGAGAATACGTTTATATCTATGTGTGTGTGTGCGCATATATATATATATATATATATATATATATATATATATATATATATTTCTCCGCCGAAATCACTTTTAAACCCATTTCCACCTTTTTTTCCCTTCTCTTCCTCTTACTTTTTTTTCACGTTTTTTTACGTTTTTCTCCTTTTCGCCTCTTTTCTGGGCGTATTATTCTTCTTTTTCTTCTTTTTTTTCGTCTAATGCATACCCCATCAGTGCAGCAATGCTTATTCAATACCGCCAGCAGATGGAGACACTGGGGGATAATTTTCTAAGGATTTATACTGATTTTTCCTGTCTGAATTTGTCGCACAGAAAGTTGCAGGCCAAATATGTGTGACATTTCTGCGACTTTAGCTTCTAGAGCATTTTTACAACATTATACATAGGTGCTGAATACATAAAAAGCGACTGTTCAGCGACAGACAAGTCGCATCGGCTGAAAGTAGGCCAGAATGTCAGTCCATGTTGGAGCAGGTTTAGATACAGTCTAAAGCATAGATCTCAAAGTCTGTGCACAGAATTTAGCAAGGGCCTCGCACCTTCTGATGCATCAGGTAGGTGCACAATAGCATAGCCTAACCCTCTGTACTTTGGTCTATATTGATGCGGGACATAGACAGCCAGCTGATGACCAATCCATTAGTGCAATGGATGGCTGGAAGCATTTGTCTTTGCCTTTGCAATACCACAGAAGCAATGCATGGTCAATGTACAGCAATGACACACCTGTGTGAACAGCCAGGAGACCCCCCCCCCCCCCCCATGTTATGTTACATAGTTACATAGTTAGTACGGTCGAAAAAAGACATATGTCCATCACGTTCAACCAGGGAATTAAGGGGTAGGGGTGTGGCGCGATATTGGGGAAGGGATGAGATTTTATATTTCTTCATAAGCATTAATCTTATTTTGTCAATTAGGAACATTCAGCACCCACCCGCTATCAAGGCAGCTGCCTATCATGTCATGCCCTACCTGCACAGGTGTGCTGGCTACTCAAATGATCCAATTAAGGAGGCCATTTAGTCAGCAGCAGCAGAAGTCCTGTGCCTGGACGCTCCAACAGGGGCCAGACACAAGCAGAAGCAGCAGCAGCACCACCTTTTGTTTTTTGGCTGCAGCAGCAGCAAGGCCCACAGGGCTGGCTAGCTGGCTAGCCAGCAAGCAGGTAGCAATGAAAGTAGGAATCTTTCTTTTTAACCCTGTAAGGGGGTGGTGCACTGTACCCGAAGATACTGCCATATCGGGTCAATGCATAGGGCGACGGAAGCAAGCTTCGAAATCGGCCCCCGTTCTCAAAAATCCATTTAATATATGGTCCCCAGATAGGGGACGTATCAGATATTAAACTGATAAGAACAGATACTACACTTGATCTTAGCCAAAAGGCCGAGAAGCGATAACCGTGAAAGGGGCGGGCCCAACAAGGTCCCCTTCATGGGCACTATCACTGCTTGCTGTCAGGGAGGCTGCCAGACAATTTTCCATGCACACTCTGGGCTGGGGGGCAGTCAACCACCAGTACACACAGCAGAACCTAAACCCATACCATTATTGCTAAGCAGCAAGACAGGGGCCCATTGCACTCCCACGGGGCCTTTTTAAATGCAATCCATAACCCGGATTTGCCAGGAACCCTTCTTACTCCTCCTACTTGCATGTGACACTGGGCTTAGGATCTGCATAGGAAACACACACACAAGCACACACCTACCTTTGTTGCCTGCAGATGCCTCCTTGGCTGTCCCCAAACGGTATCAAACCAACACCCACGGGAAGCTGTAAGCATAGAGGACATGCCTGCACCCCATTGGACTTACCTGTGTGGGTTAAATCCGGGTTATTTGACAACCTATGGCGGTGATGGTTCTGCTCAGGCAGAGCAGTGCTGATGCTCCTCATAAAGCTGTCGCTGCTGTGAAGGTTCTAGGTGACATCACAAATCCCTTTGGTTACATACACAACAAAGCTGGGTTGTTGTTGTTTACACTCTGCAAGGCCTGTGGAAGTGAGTGACATCATAGCACTGTAGTTCTGAGGGTTCAAGATGGATGCAACAATCTCCTGTTGCTTCTATGAAGGCCGTAATAGACGACATCACCAAACAGCTCCATAGTCACATACACAGCAAAGGAGAGATGTTGTTTACACCTAGTGATGTCAGTGGTATTGAGTGACATCACAGCACAGTGCTAAGGCTCCTGGGCCTGGACACAGCAGCGGCTGCAATATCTCAACGGAGAATACGTTTATATCTATGTGTGTGTGTGCGCATATATATATATATATATATATATATATATATATATATATATATATCTCCGCCGAAATCACTTTTAAACCCATTTCCACCTTTTTTTCCCTTCTCTTCCTCTTACTTTTTTTTCACGTTTTTTTACGTTTTTCTCCTTTTCGCCTCTTTTCTGGGCGTATTATTCTTCTTTTTCTTCTTTTTTTTCGTCTAATGCATACCCCATCAGTGCAGCAATGCTTATTCAATACCGCCAGCAGATGGAGACACTGGGGGATAATTTTCTAAGGATTTATACTGATTTTTCCTGTCTGAATTTGTCGCACAGAAAGTTGCAGGCCAAATATGTGTGACATTTCTGCGACTTTAGCTTCTAGAGCATTTTTACAACATTATACATAGGTGCTGAATACATAAAAAGCGACTGTTCAGCGACAGACAAGTCGCATCGGCTGAAAGTAGGCCAGAATGTCAGTCCATGTTGGAGCAGGTTTAGATACAGTCTAAAGCATAGATCTCAAAGTCTGTGCACAGAATTTAGCAAGGGCCTCGCACCTTCTGATGCATCAGGTAGGTGCACAATAGCATAGCCTAACCCTCTGTACTTTGGTCTATATTGATGCGGGACATAGACAGCCAGCTGATGACCAATCCATTAGTGCAATGGATGGCTGGAAGCATTTGTCTTTGCCTTTGCAATACCACAGAAGCAATGCATGGTCAATGTACAGCAATGACACACCTGTGTGAACAGCCAGGAGACCCCCCCCCCCCCCCCCATGTTATGTTACATAGTTACATAGTTAGTACGGTCGAAAAAAGACATATGTCCATCACGTTCAACCAGGGAATTAAGGGGTAGGGGTGTGGCGCGATATTGGGGAAGGGATGAGATTTTATATTTCTTCATAAGCATTAATCTTATTTTGTCAATTAGGAACATTCAGCACCCACCTGCTATCAAGGCAGCTGCCTATCATGTCATGCCCTACCTGCACAGGTGTGCTGGCTACTCAAATGATCCAATTAAGGAGGCCATTTAGTCAGCAGCAGCAGAAGTCCTGTGCCTGGACGCTCCAACAGGGGCCAGACACAAGCAGAAGCAGCAGAAGCAGCAGCAGCACCACCTTTTGTTTTTTGGCTGCAGCAGCAGCAAGGCCCACAGGGCTGGCTAGCTGGCTAGCCAGCAAGCAGGTAGCAATGAAAGTAGGAATCTTTCTTTTTAACCCTGTAAGGGGGTGGTGCACTGTACCCGAAGATACTGCCATATCGGGTCAATGCATAGGGCGACGGAAGCAAGCTTCGAAATCGGCCCCCGTTCTCAAAAATCCATTTAATATATGGTCCCCAGATAGGGGACGTATCAGATATTAAACTGATAAGAACAGATACTACACTTGATCTTAGCCAAAAGGCCGAGAAGCGATAACCGTGAAAGGGGCGGGCCCAACAAGGTCCCCTTCATGGGCACTATCACTGCTTGCTGTCAGGGAGGCTGCCAGACAATTTTCCATGCACACTCTGGGCTGGGGGGCAGTCAACCACCAGTACACACAGCAGAACCTAAACCCATACCATTATTGCTAAGCAGCAAGACAGGGGCCCATTGCACTCCCACGGGGCCTTTTTAAATGCAATCCATAACCCGGATTTGCCAGGAACCCTTCTTACTCCTCCTACTTGCATGTGACACTGGGCTTAGGATCTGCATAGGAAACACACACACAAGCACACACCTACCTTTGTTGCCTGCAGATGCCTCCTTGGCTGTCCCCAAACGGTATCAAACCAACACCCACGGGAAGCTGTAAGCATAGAGGACATGCCTGCACCCCATTGGACTTACCTGTGTGGGTTAAATCCGGGTTATTTGACAACCTATGGCGGTGATGGTTCTGCTCAGGCAGAGCAGTGCTGATGCTCCTCATAAAGCTGTCGCTGCTGTGAAGGTTCTAGGTGACATCACAAATCCCTTTGGTTACATACACAACAAAGCTGGGTTGTTGTTGTTTACACTCTGCAAGGCCTGTGGAAGTGAGTGACATCATAGCACTGTAGTTCTGAGGGTTCAAGATGGATGCAACAATCTCCTGTTGCTTCTATGAAGGCCGTAATAGACGACATCACCAAACAGCTCCATAGTCACATACACAGCAAAGGAGAGATGTTGTTTACACCTAGTGATGTCAGTGGTATTGAGTGACATCACAGCACAGTGCTAAGGCTCCTGGGCCTGGACACAGCAGCGGCTGCAATATCTCAACGGAGAATACGTTTATATCTATGTGTGTGTGTGCGCATATATATATATATATATATATATATATATATATATATATATATATATATATTTCTCCGCCGAAATCACTTTTAAACCCATTTCCACCTTTTTTTCCCTTCTCTTCCTCTTACTTTTTTTTCACGTTTTTTTACGTTTTTCTCCTTTTCGCCTCTTTTCTGGGCGTATTATTCTTCTTTTTCTTCTTTTTTTTCGTCTAATGCATACCCCATCAGTGCAGCAATGCTTATTCAATACCGCCAGCAGATGGAGACACTGGGGGATAATTTTCTAAGGATTTATACTGATTTTTCCTGTCTGAATTTGTCGCACAGAAAGTTGCA
Organism: Hyla sarda; assembly: GCF_029499605.1. Taxonomy (NCBI): domain Eukaryota; kingdom Metazoa; phylum Chordata; class Amphibia; order Anura; family Hylidae; genus Hyla; species Hyla sarda. The sequence continues at coordinate 241,634 of NW_026610350.1, read as the reverse complement.
GGCCAAATATGTGTGACATTTCTGCGACTTTAGCTTCTAGAGCATTTTTACAACATTATACATAGGTGCTGAATACATAAAAAGCGACTGTTCAGCGACAGACAAGTCGCATCGGCTGAAAGTAGGCCAGAATGTCAGTCCATGTTGGAGCAGGTTTAGATACAGTCTAAAGCATAGATCTCAAAGTCTGTGCACAGAATTTAGCAAGGGCCTCGCACCTTCTGATGCATCAGGTAGGTGCACAATAGCATAGCCTAACCCTCTGTACTTTGGTCTATATTGATGCGGGACATAGACAGCCAGCTGATGACCAATCCATTAGTGCAATGGATGGCTGGAAGCATTTGTCTTTGCCTTTGCAATACCACAGAAGCAATGCATGGTCAATGTACAGCAATGACACACCTGTGTGAACAGCCAGGAGACCCCCCCCCCCCCCCCCCATGTTATGTTACATAGTTACATAGTTAGTACGGTCGAAAAAAGACATATGTCCATCACGTTCAACCAGGGAATTAAGGGGTAGGGGTGTGGCGCGATATTGGGGAAGGGATGAGATTTTATATTTCTTCATAAGCATTAATCTTATTTTGTCAATTAGGAACATTCAGCACCCACCCGCTATCAAGGCAGCTGCCTATCATGTCATGCCCTACCTGCACAGGTGTGCTGGCTACTCAAATGATCCAATTAAGGAGGCCATTTAGTCAGCAGCAGCAGAAGTCCTGTGCCTGGACGCTCCAACAGGGGCCAGACACAAGCAGAAGCAGCAGAAGCAGCAGCAGCACCACCTTTTGTTTTTTGGCTGCAGCAGCAGCAAGGCCCACAGGGCTGGCTAGCTGGCTAGCCAGCAAGCAGGTAGCAATGAAAGTAGGAATCTTTCTTTTTAACCCTGTAAGGGGGTGGTGCACTGTACCCGAAGATACTGCCATATCGGGTCAATGCATAGGGCGACGGAAGCAAGCTTCGAAATCGGCCCCCGTTCTCAAAAATCCATTTAATATATGGTCCCCAGATAGGGGACGTATCAGATATTAAACTGATAAGAACAGATACTACACTTGATCTTAGCCAAAAGGCCGAGAAGCGATAACCGTGAAAGGGGCGGGCCCAACAAGGTCCCCTTCATGGGCACTATCACTGCTTGCTGTCAGGGAGGCTGCCAGACAATTTTCCATGCACACTCTGGGCTGGGGGGCAGTCAACCACCAGTACACACAGCAGAACCTAAACCCATACCATTATTGCTAAGCAGCAAGACAGGGGCCCATTGCACTCCCACGGGGCCTTTTTAAATGCAATCCATAACCCGGATTTGCCAGGAACCCTTCTTACTCCTCCTACTTGCATGTGACACTGGGCTTAGGATCTGCATAGGAAACACACACACAAGCACACACCTACCTTTGTTGCCTGCAGATGCCTCCTTGGCTGTCCCCAAACGGTATCAAACCAACACCCACGGGAAGCTGTAAGCATAGAGGACATGCCTGCACCCCATTGGACTTACCTGTGTGGGTTAAATCCGGGTTATTTGACAACCTATGGCGGTGATGGTTCTGCTCAGGCAGAGCAGTGCTGATGCTCCTCATAAAGCTGTCGCTGCTGTGAAGGTTCTAGGTGACATCACAAATCCCTTTGGTTACATACACAACAAAGCTGGGTTGTTGTTGTTTACACTCTGCAAGGCCTGTGGAAGTGAGTGACATCATAGCACTGTAGTTCTGAGGGTTCAAGATGGATGCAACAATCTCCTGTTGCTTCTATGAAGGCCGTAATAGACGACATCACCAAACAGCTCCATAGTCACATACACAGCAAAGGAGAGATGTTGTTTACACCTAGTGATGTCAGTGGTATTGAGTGACATCACAGCACAGTGCTAAGGCTCCTGGGCCTGGACACAGCAGCGGCTGCAATATCTCAACGGAGAATACGTTTATATCTATGTGTGTGTGTGCGCATATATATATATATATATATATATATATATATATATATATATATATATTCTCCGCCGAAATCACTTTTAAACCCATTTCCACCTTTTTTTCCCTTCTCTTCCTCTTACTTTTTTTTCACGTTTTTTTACGTTTTTCTCCTTTTCGCCTCTTTTCTGGGCGTATTATTCTTCTTTTTCTTCTTTTTTTTCGTCTAATGCATACCCCATCAGTGCAGCAATGCTTATTCAATACCGCCAGCAGATGGAGACACTGGGGGATAATTTTCTAAGGATTTATACTGATTTTTCCTGTCTGAATTTGTCGCACAGAAAGTTGCAGGCCAAATATGTGTGACATTTCTGCGACTTTAGCTTCTAGAGCATTTTTACAACATTATACATAGGTGCTGAATACATAAAAAGCGACTGTTCAGCGACAGACAAGTCGCATCGGCTGAAAGTAGGCCAGAATGTCAGTCCATGTTGGAGCAGGTTTAGATACAGTCTAAAGCATAGATCTCAAAGTCTGTGCACAGAATTTAGCAAGGGCCTCGCACCTTCTGATGCATCAGGTAGGTGCACAATAGCATAGCCTAACCCTCTGTACTTTGGTCTATATTGATGCGGGACATAGACAGCCAGCTGATGACCAATCCATTAGTGCAATGGATGGCTGGAAGCATTTGTCTTTGCCTTTGCAATACCACAGAAGCAATGCATGGTCAATGTACAGCAATGACACACCTGTGTGAACAGCCAGGAGACCCCCCCCCCCCCCCCCCCCATGTTATGTTACATAGTTACATAGTTAGTACGGTCGAAAAAAGACATATGTCCATCACGTTCAACCAGGGAATTAAGGGGTAGGGGTGTGGCGCGATATTGGGGAAGGGATGAGATTTTATATTTCTTCATAAGCATTAATCTTATTTTGTCAATTAGGAACATTCAGCACCCACCCGCTATCAAGGCAGCTGCCTATCATGTCATGCCCTACCTGCACAGGTGTGCTGGCTACTCAAATGATCCAATTAAGGAGGCCATTTAGTCAGCAGCAGCAGAAGTCCTGTGCCTGGACGCTCCAACAGGGGCCAGACACAAGCAGAAGCAGCAGAAGCACCACCTTTTGTTTTTTGGCTGCAGCAGCAGCAAGGCCCACAGGGCTGGCTAGCTGGCTAGCCAGCAAGCAGGTAGCAATGAAAGTAGGAATCTTTCTTTTTAACCCTGTAAGGGGGTGGTGCACTGTACCCGAAGATACTGCCATATCGGGTCAATGCATAGGGCGACGGAAGCAAGCTTCGAAATCGGCCCCCGTTCTCAAAAATCCATTTAATATATGGTCCCCAGATAGGGGACGTATCAGATATTAAACTGATAAGAACAGATACTACACTTGATCTTAGCCAAAAGGCCGAGAAGCGATAACCGTGAAAGGGGCGGGCCCAACAAGGTCCCCTTCATGGGCACTATCACTGCTTGCTGTCAGGGAGGCTGCCAGACAATTTTCCATGCACACTCTGGGCTGGGGGGCAGTCAACCACCAGTACACACAGCAGAACCTAAACCCATACCATTATTGCTAAGCAGCAAGACAGGGGCCCATTGCACTCCCACGGGGCCTTTTTAAATGCAATCCATAACCCGGATTTGCCAGGAACCCTTCTTACTCCTCCTACTTGCATGTGACACTGGGCTTAGGATCTGCATAGGAAACACACACACAAGCACACACCTACCTTTGTTGCCTGCAGATGCCTCCTTGGCTGTCCCCAAACGGTATCAAACCAACACCCACGGGAAGCTGTAAGCATAGAGGACATGCCTGCACCCCATTGGACTTACCTGTGTGGGTTAAATCCGGGTTATTTGACAACCTATGGCGGTGATGGTTCTGCTCAGGCAGAGCAGTGCTGATGCTCCTCATAAAGCTGTCGCTGCTGTGAAGGTTCTAGGTGACATCACAAATCCCTTTGGTTACATACACAACAAAGCTGGGTTGTTGTTGTTTACACTCTGCAAGGCCTGTGGAAGTGAGTGACATCATAGCACTGTAGTTCTGAGGGTTCAAGATGGATGCAACAATCTCCTGTTGCTTCTATGAAGGCCGTAATAGACGACATCACCAAACAGCTCCATAGTCACATACACAGCAAAGGAGAGATGTTGTTTACACCTAGTGATGTCAGTGGTATTGAGTGACATCACAGCACAGTGCTAAGGCTCCTGGGCCTGGACACAGCAGCGGCTGCAATATCTCAACGGAGAATACGTTTATATCTATGTGTGTGTGTGCGCATATATATATATATATATATATATATATATATATATATATATATATATATTTCTCCGCCGAAATCACTTTTAAACCCATTTCCACCTTTTTTTCCCTTCTCTTCCTCTTACTTTTTTTTCACGTTTTTTTACGTTTTTCTCCTTTTCGCCTCTTTTCTGGGCGTATTATTCTTCTTTTTCTTCTTTTTTTTCGTCTAATGCATACCCCATCAGTGCAGCAATGCTTATTCAATACCGCCAGCAGATGGAGACACTGGGGGAATTTTCTAAGGATTTATACTGATTTTTCCTGTCTGAATTTGTCGCACAGAAAGTTGCAGGCCAAATATGTGTGACATTTCTGCGACTTTAGCTTCTAGAGCATTTTTACAACATTATACATAGGTGCTGAATACATAAAAAGCGACTGTTCAGCGACAGACAAGTCGCATCGGCTGAAAGTAGGCCAGAATGTCAGTCCATGTTGGAGCAGGTTTAGATACAGTCTAAAGCATAGATCTCAAAGTCTGTGCACAGAATTTAGCAAGGGCCTCGCACCTTCTGATGCATCAGGTAGGTGCACAATAGCATAGCCTAACCCTCTGTACTTTGGTCTATATTGATGCGGGACATAGACAGCCAGCTGATGACCAATCCATTAGTGCAATGGATGGCTGGAAGCATTTGTCTTTGCCTTTGCAATACCACAGAAGCAATGCATGGTCAATGTACAGCAATGACACACCTGTGTGAACAGCCAGGAGACCCCCCCCCCCCCCCCCCCATGTTATGTTACATAGTTACATAGTTAGTACGGTCGAAAAAAGACATATGTCCATCACGTTCAACCAGGGAATTAAGGGGTAGGGGTGTGGCGCGATATTGGGGAAGGGATGAGATTTTATATTTCTTCATAAGCATTAATCTTATTTTGTCAATTAGGAACATTCAGCACCCACCCGCTATCAAGGCAGCTGCCTATCATGTCATGCCCTACCTGCACAGGTGTGCTGGCTACTCAAATGATCCAATTAAGGAGGCCATTTAGTCAGCAGCAGCAGAAGTCCTGTGCCTGGACGCTCCAACAGGGGCCAGACACAAGCAGAAGCAGCAGAAGCAGCAGCAGCACCACCTTTTGTTTTTTGGCTGCAGCAGCAGCAAGGCCCACAGGGCTGGCTAGCTGGCTAGCCAGCAAGCAGGTAGCAATGAAAGTAGGAATCTTTCTTTTTAACCCTGTAAGGGGGTGGTGCACTGTACCCGAAGATACTGCCATATCGGGTCAATGCATAGGGCGACGGAAGCAAGCTTCGAAATCGGCCCCCGTTCTCAAAAATCCATTTAATATATGGTCCCCAGATAGGGGACGTATCAGATATTAAACTGATAAGAACAGATACTACACTTGATCTTAGCCAAAAGGCCGAGAAGCGATAACCGTGAAAGGGGCGGGCCCAACAAGGTCCCCTTCATGGGCACTATCACTGCTTGCTGTCAGGGAGGCTGCCAGACAATTTTCCATGCACACTCTGGGCTGGGGGGCAGTCAACCACCAGTACACACAGCAGAACCTAAACCCATACCATTATTGCTAAGCAGCAAGACAGGGGCCCATTGCACTCCCACGGGGCCTTTTTAAATGCAATCCATAACCCGGATTTGCCAGGAACCCTTCTTACTCCTCCTACTTGCATGTGACACTGGGCTTAGGATCTGCATAGGAAACACACACACAAGCACACACCTACCTTTGTTGCCTGCAGATGCCTCCTTGGCTGTCCCCAAACGGTATCAAACCAACACCCACGGGAAGCTGTAAGCATAGAGGACATGCCTGCACCCCATTGGACTTACCTGTGTGGGTTAAATCCGGGTTATTTGACAACCTATGGCGGTGATGGTTCTGCTCAGGCAGAGCAGTGCTGATGCTCCTCATAAAGCTGTCGCTGCTGTGAAGGTTCTAGGTGACATCACAAATCCCTTTGGTTACATACACAACAAAGCTGGGTTGTTGTTGTTTACACTCTGCAAGGCCTGTGGAAGTGAGTGACATCATAGCACTGTAGTTCTGAGGGTTCAAGATGGATGCAACAATCTCCTGTTGCTTCTATGAAGGCCGTAATAGACGACATCACCAAACAGCTCCATAGTCACATACACAGCAAAGGAGAGATGTTGTTTACACCTAGTGATGTCAGTGGTATTGAGTGACATCACAGCACAGTGCTAAGGCTCCTGGGCCTGGACACAGCAGCGGCTGCAATATCTCAACGGAGAATACGTTTATATCTATGTGTGTGTGTGCGCATATATATATATATATATATATATATATATATATATATATATTTCTCTCCGCCGAAATCACTTTTAAACCCATTTCCACCTTTTTTTCCCTTCTCTTCCTCTTACTTTTTTTTCACGTTTTTTTACGTTTTTCTCCTTTTCGCCTCTTTTCTGGGCGTATTATTCTTCTTTTTCTTCTTTTTTTTCGTCTAATGCATACCCCATCAGTGCAGCAATGCTTATTCAATACCGCCAGCAGATGGAGACACTGGGGGATAATTTTCTAAGGATTTATACTGATTTTTCCTGTCTGAATTTGTCGCACAGAAAGTTGCAGGCCAAATATGTGTGACATTTCTGCGACTTTAGCTTCTAGAGCATTTTTACAACATTATACATAGGTGCTGAATACATAAAAAGCGACTGTTCAGCGACAGACAAGTCGCATCGGCTGAAAGTAGGCCAGAATGTCAGTCCATGTTGGAGCAGGTTTAGATACAGTCTAAAGCATAGATCTCAAAGTCTGTGCACAGAATTTAGCAAGGGCCTCGCACCTTCTGATGCATCAGGTAGGTGCACAATAGCATAGCCTAACCCTCTGTACTTTGGTCTATATTGATGCGGGACATAGACAGCCAGCTGATGACCAATCCATTAGTGCAATGGATGGCTGGAAGCATTTGTCTTTGCCTTTGCAATACCACAGAAGCAATGCATGGTCAATGTACAGCAATGACACACCTGTGTGAACAGCCAGGAGACCCCCCCCCCCCCCCCCCCCCATGTTATGTTACATAGTTACATAGTTAGTACGGTCGAAAAAAGACATATGTCCATCACGTTCAACCAGGGAATTAAGGGGTAGGGGTGTGGCGCGATATTGGGGAAGGGATGAGATTTTATATTTCTTCATAAGCATTAATCTTATTTTGTCAATTAGGAACATTCAGCACCCACCCGCTATCAAGGCAGCTGCCTATCATGTCATGCCCTACCTGCACAGGTGTGCTGGCTACTCAAATGATCCAATTAAGGAGGCCATTTAGTCAGCAGCAGCAGAAGTCCTGTGCCTGGACGCTCCAACAGGGGCCAGACACAAGCAGAAGCAGCAGAAGCAGCAGCAGCACCACCTTTTGTTTTTTGGCTGCAGCAGCAGCAAGGCCCACAGGGCTGGCTAGCTGGCTAGCCAGCAAGCAGGTAGCAATGAAAGTAGGAATCTTTCTTTTTAACCCTGTAAGGGGGTGGTGCACTGTACCCGAAGATACTGCCATATCGGGTCAATGCATAGGGCGACGGAAGCAAGCTTCGAAATCGGCCCCCGTTCTCAAAAATCCATTTAATATATGGTCCCCAGATAGGGGACGTATCAGATATTAAACTGATAAGAACAGATTTTTTTTTTTTTTTTTTTTTTTTTTTCCTCAGTTACAGACTATTGTTTGGACGATCATCAGGTCACCTACCAAGACTCGTCACTTAAAACAATATCTGAAAAAACATCATACGGAAAAAACTAACTAAGGGAACCGAGTGCCAAGAAAAAGTGACCAAACAACAAAACAAAAAAACATGTCAAAAACAATCACAGAAATTGGTCAAAAACTTACAGCTTTCTCCTTTACGTACTTCTTATAAATTTTTCCATCGTGTATGCATCCAGATTTTCTCCGCTTCTTCTTCACCAATTCTCTTTTTGTCCAGTAGAAAGATAGTAAAAATCCTTCCTAAAAACAATCTTTTCAATTCCCTCGGAGAAATAACAACATTTTTAAAAACAAGCAAATTGCGTGAGTCCCATAAAACCTCTTTAAAAACAGAAAAAAGAATCCAATTAGTACGTGTATCTTCCTTTTTACTAAGATCTTGACCAATAAAAACTTTCTCAAAAGAAAAACTGTTATATCCAGTGAGTTGGATTAAAAACTTCTTTAAAAACATAAAAAATTCTTTTGCATAAAAACAGTCCCAATAAAGGTGCACTAAGTCTTCTCTACCTCCACAACCCTCTCTTGGGCATCTGTCACTTATTCTCAAACCTCTTCCATTTAAAAAAGATCGGGTTGGGAGGCAGCCATGAAAGGACATCCAACTAACGTCTTTTTGTCTGTTTGATAGTCCAATAACTTTAAAAAACTTCCAAATCTTCACAGACTGAGCATTAGTGCAGAATGGTACTTCATATAATCTCTCATTTTTCCTTATTTCTTGTTCTATTTTCTTTTTATCAGGTTCACCTAAAGAGCTCAAACCAAATTGATCATTGAAAGACCTGAGGAGCACATAGAAGGTAGGTATCACATGTGCTATGGGTCTCCTCAAATCCCTCTCACACCAGCCCCATTTGGAAAACAACCATCCTGCAAGGTATTTACTCATGTCTGCCGCCCTATTATTGCACTGTATCAATTTAAAAATTAAAACAAAATAGTGCACCTTTAAAAACAGATCAATGTGTGGAAAGTTATATCCGCCCAAATTCATACTCTTCATCACTTCTTCTCTTCTCATTTTCTCCATCTTAGACCCCCAGAAGAACACAAAAAGCTTCCTTGTGACTCTCCTAGTCCATAACTTCCCTGGAGGAAGCACCATAGCCGTATACAAGAGAAGCGGTAGGATTACAGACTTAATGATAAGAACTTTCCCTTTAAGTGACAAGTTCCTTAACCTCCAGAAGGATAGCTTCTTCTCAATTTTACTGTCCAAAGTCTCATAACTTTTCTTTCCTTTGAGGTCTTTATCAAATATCACTCCTAGCACTTCAATGTCTTCTTTTTCCTTAACACCATCCACTACTATATTCTCTTGGTTCCCAAAACTGCATAATTGGCACTTCCCCCAGTTCACATTCATCCCAGCCACACAACAAAAAATCCTCACATGCAAATTTACTCTGTTGAGATCTGCTTGGGATGTACAAGTAAAAACCACATCGTCCATATAACTTAAAACCTTTAACTTACTACCATCACTACCTGGAATAAAAACACCACTCACACATTTATCTTTCTGCACATTCTTCAACAGGCCCTCTATAACGCATATAAACAGAATTGGGGAGAGTGGGCATCCCTGTCTGACTCCAGACAAGACATTAAAAGCAGGCCCCACATGCCCATTTACTAAAATCTGACTTGTCACCCCATGATAAAAACTCATAATAACAGATAATAACTTTTCTGGAATACCTAAGTGTTTTAAAGCAATGAACATAAAATCATGTGCAACCTTATCATAAGCCTTTTCGAAATCTATGGACTCAACAAACAGTGCATTCTTGTTAAAGTTACTGTAATAAATAGAGTCTCTTAAAAGCAATAAATTATCTGTTATTTTTCTTTTCGGTACTGCACAAACTTGGTATTCTCCCACAAGGTGGTCCACTACATCACTCAGTCTATTAGCCACAATCTTAGCAATTATCTTGTAGTCACAATTTAATAAAGTTATAGGTCTCCAATTTTTAAGATCTCTGCCATCACCTTTTTTATGAATTAATGTTATGACCCCTTTCTTCATAGATTCAGCTAAAACACCTGAGTTAAAAACATATTGCACCACCCGTGTAAACTCTTTACTTAAAATATTCCAGAACGCGGAATAAAACTCAGCGGGGAGACCATCACAGCCTGGTGTCTTCCCTTTGGCCATCTTATCCAGGGCCTGCTTGATCTCCCCTTCACTAACATCATCAATCAAAAAATCTACTTTTTCAACAGGAACATTATTCTCCAAAATATTACAATAATCATTCATCTCCGTCTCACTGGCTCTGCTCTTATTACTAAAGAGTGTCTCATAAAATCTGCCAATCTCCTTCACCATCTCCTCTCCAAAAACTTCCCCCGTAGGGGTAAAAACAGATTTAAAAACACCTTTAGCATTAAAACATTTTTTAAAGAAATACCGTGTACACTGCTCATTTTCTTCTAGGTGCTGCACTTTAGACTTATATACAATATTCCTTCCCTTTTCCAACAACCTTTTTTTCATCTCCCCCTTCACCTTAACAATCTCATCCTCCACCTCCACACCAACACGTTTAAACTTATAGAGAGTCTCTAACCGGGATACAAGCCTTTCATCACTCCTCCTCTTCTCTTGTGCTCTCTTTATGCAAAACATCTTAAAGAAATTAGAAAACTCTCCTTTAGCCCATTCCCACCACACTAAGACATTACTAAAATCAGGTTGTTTAGAAACACAGGATAAAAACACATGATTAAAACCAGCCATTACTTCCTCATCTTCCAATAGACTTACATTTAATTTCCAGAGCCCCCTCCCAAAATGAAGGGACTCTGTGACACTTATCTCAGCCGACACCATCTTGTGGTCTGAGAAAGTTGACATCATTTGATTGCACCGGACCACCTTAATCCCATCAGAGACCAGGATGTAATCGATCCGGGATTTACAGCGGCCACTATCTGATATGTACGTATATCTTTCATCAGTGCTAACCATCAGTCCAACATCAGTAAAATGCAAGTCTTGAATAATTTGATTTAAAACATTGGAAGTAATATCAGTTCTAACCTCAGCAGAGCTCTCACGATCATTGACGGATCTAATGCAGTTAAAATCGCCAACAATAATAGTATCTTCACGACCAGGGATAAAAAACTTAAGGGACTCTAAAAAAGACAAACGTGCTTGTTTTTCTGCTGGAGCATACACATTAAAAATTCTCATCCTCTGGCCCAAAACCTCAAAAATTAAAACCATACAACGACCAGGTACTAAAGTTTGGCAATTTAAAACTTTAATGTCCCTGTTTCGCAATAAAATCCCAACACCTTCATTTTTGTTTTCTGCACATGTGGACCAGAAGGACTGCCCACACTTCCACTCATTTGCATAAGGTGCTGACTTTATTGCACACTCCTGTAAACATATCACATCACTTCTAACATTCTCAAGAATATCAAAAATTGCAGCTCTCCTAATTTCAGACTCAATACTTCTTACATTAATAGTTGTTACAACCAAAGTCATAATAACTAGGAAAAGAAAACCAAATGCTTTAAAATCCATCTTAACTTAGAAATTAACATTTTGGCCTTCAACTTTCCTATGTAAACTTGCAAAACAATCAGGCGACCCTATGTTAGAGTCCCTGTCTATTTCATTATCACTACCAAGAACAAGGGCTTCCTGATCCTCAGACCAGCTCCCTGTCTTACACCTTTTATTCACAACCTGCACATCCTCATCTTCCTCCTCCTCTTCTTCCTTACTGCGAGAAACTCTCTGACCAGGTGTTAGAGATCTCTGAGATGACCCAACAACTTCCATTCCCTCCTCCTCCCCCACAATTGGGTTTGGACATTCAATATCATCCATAGCCTCTTCACTAGAAAGAACATCACCATACACTGTCTCAATTTTCTCCACCACTTTCACTTTTTTTGCTTTTTTCTTTTTCACCAAGGTAAATTCACCTCCCACACCTGTCTCCTCACCAGTCACAGCAGTGGAAACACCCTCCTCCCCTGACCTCTCCTGAGTGCTAATGTGCTCCACTATCACAGAACTTTCCTCAGCCACCTGTGCCACATTAACACTCACACTCACACTCTCACCAACTCCAGGAACAAACCTCCCTCCCCCTTTTTCTCTTTGTTCTCCTCTATTCCCAGCTGCATCAGCATAACTTCTCTTCTTTTTATACCACATATCACAGCCTCTTGCCAAATGTTCCTCACTTCCACAGATATCACATGTCTTCTTCTCTGTACAAATACTTGCTTCATGACCAGTTTTCCCACAATTTCTGCAACATTCTCCTTTCTCAGGGCAATAATCCTGCACATGGCCATAGGCATGGCACTTTCTACAATATTGCAACTGGCCTTCATAAAAGCAGAAACCTCTCTCTCCTCCGATAGAAAACACCTGTGGTATGCTCTTCCTTCCATCTTGCATTCCTTCATCTTTTTTAAATTTTACAATAAACTTTCTCTTACAATTAAAGTACCCAAACTTGTTCTTAAGTCTTCCTATAAATTTCACTTCCTCGCAATACCGGAACAAAAAGTTTGTAACCATTTCATCAGAAACCTTAGGATTATACATGTGGACAATTACTACCTTTGTTACATAGTTACATAGTTACATAGTTAGTATGGTTGAAAAAAGACATACGTCCATCAAGTCCAACCAGGGGATTGAAGGGAAGGATGTAAGGGGATAAGGGAAAGGGATGTAGTTTTATAATTCTGCATAAGCTTTAATGTTATTTTGTTCCAGGAATGTATCTAACCCTGTTTTAAAGCTGTTAATTGTTCCTGCTGTGACCAGTTCCTGAGGTAGACCGTTCCATAAATTCACAGTCCTCACGGTAAAGAAGGCGTGCCGCCCCTTTAGACTAAACCTTTTCTTCTCCAGACGGAGGGAGTGCCCCCTCGTCCTTTGGGGGGGTTTAACCTGGAACAGTTTTTCTCCATATTTTTTGTATGGGCCATTAATATACTTATATACGTTTATCATATCCCCCCTTAAACGTCTCTTCTCAAGACTAAACAATTGTAACTCCTTTAATCGCTCCTCATAGCTAAGATGTTCCATGCCCCATATTAGTTTGGTCGCGCGTCTCTGCACCCTTTCCAACTCTGCAGTGTCCCTTTTATGAACAGGCGACCAAAACTGAACAGCATATTCCAGGTGAGGCCGTACCAATGCTTTATAAAGGGGGAGTATTATGTCCCTGTCCCTTGAGTCCATGCCTCTTTTGATACATGACAATATCCTGCTGGCTTTGGAAGCAGCAGCCTGACATTGCATGCTATTCTGTAGTCTGTGATCTACAAGTACACCCAGATCCTTCTCTACCAGTGACTCTGCCAGTTTAATCCCCCCTAAGACATACGACGCATGCAGGTTATTAGTACCCAGATGCATAACTTTACATTTATCCACATTGAACCTCATTTGCCAAGTGGATGCCCAGACACTTAGTCTATCCAAGTCATCTTGTAACTTATACACATCCTCTATAGACTGTACCGTGCTACAAAGCTTGGTGTCATCTGCAAAGATAGAAACAGAGCTGTTAATACCATCCTCTATATCATTGATAAATAAATTAAACAGCAGCGGGCCCAGTACTGAACCTTGGGGTACACCACTAATAACCGGGGACCAATCAGAGTACGAATCATTTACCACCACTCTCTGGGTACGATCCATGAGCCAGTGTTCAATCCAGTTACAAACTAAAGTTTCCAAGCCCAAGGACCTTAACTTACCTGTCAGACGTCTGTGAGGGACAGTATCAAACGCTTTGGCAAAATCCAGAAACACTATATCCACAGCCATTCCTCTGTCAAGGCTTCTACTCACCTCTTCATAAAAGCAAATTAGATTGGTTTGACAACTTCTATCCTTAGTAAACCCATGCTGGCTATCACTTATAATACTATTATCCCCTATGTATTCCTGTATGTAATCCCTTATAAGTCCTTCAAACAATTTACCCACAATGCACGTTAGACTTACCGGTCTATAATTGCCTGGCGAAGACCTAGAGCCCTTCTTGAAGATTGGTACCACATTAGCCTTGCGCCAGTCCCTTGGCACAATACCAGACACCAGAGAATCTCTAAATATCATGAACAAGGGTACAGATATTACTGGACTTACCTCTCTAAGAACTCTTGGGTGTAGTCCATCCGGCCCTGGAGATTTGCTTACATTTACTTTACTTAACTTACCTTGTACCATCTCTACATTAAGCCAGTTCAGTACATTATATGATGTGTTACCAGCACTGACCTGGCCAATGTCAGCTCCTTCTTCCATAGTATATACAGAACTAAAGAACCCATTCAGTAGCTCCGCCTTCTCTTGATCGCCTGTGACAACCTCCCCATTATCATTATTAAGGGGTCCTACATGCTCTGTCCTTGGTTTTTTTGTATTTATATATCTAAAAAAATATTTAGGATTAGTTTTGCTTTCTTTGGCCACCTGTCTCTCATTTTGAATTTTTGCTGTTTTTATTACATTTTTACAGATTTTATTAAGCTCCTTGTACTGTTTAAATGTTATAGCTGACCCATCAGATTTGTATTTTTTGAAGGCTATTTTTTTGTTGTTTATTGCTCTTTTAACCTCATTTGTCAGCCATGTAGGATTTAGTTTTAATCGTTTATATTTGTTCCCCTTTGGTATATATTTAGCTGTATAGTTATTTAGAGTTGATTTAAAGATGTCCCATTTACCTTCTGTATCAGTATTTGAGAACACCTCCCCCCAGTCTATGTCCTGTAGTGCAGCCCTCAACCCAGGGAAGTTTGCCTTTTTAAAGTTATATGTTTTTGCTTTCCCCGTCTGTCTTTGTTTTCTACATTTTAAGTCAAAAGTAACTATATTGTGGTCGCTATTACCAAGGTTTTCCCGCACAGTTACATTACCAACCAGCTCTGCGTTGTTGGAAATGATCAGATCCAACAAGGCATCACTTCTTGTTGGGTCCTCCACAAACTGGCCCATAAAATTATCCTGCAATAAATTTAGGAATTTTCTCCCCTTTGTAGTTTTAGCCAACCCCGGACCCCAATCTATATCTGGATAGTTAAAATCTCCCATTATTACCACTGTACCTGCCCGGGCGGCCCTCTCTATTTGTTTATACAGCCGACCTTCTATCTCTTCAGTGATATTAGGGGGTCTGTAGATTACACCAAATATTATTTTTTCAGTATTTCCCTCCTTTTGTAATTCTACCCACAGTGATTCCACCTCCTCAGAATCATCACACACTATGGCATCGTTCACATTGACTTTCATACCACTTCTTACATACAGACAGACTCCACCACCTTTTCTGTTCATTCTATCCTTGCGAAACAATGTAAACCCCTGCAGATTGACAGCCCAGTCATGCGAGGAGTCCAGCCATGTCTCAGTGACCCCAACTATATCAATATGTTCCTCCAGTATCAAGGCCTCAAGCTCCCCCATTTTATTTGCTAGGCTTCTGGCATTTGTGAACATACACTTTACATTTCCATTAAGTTTTACACATGTAGTCTCACTAATGGGATTTTCAGAGTTATTGGGGTTAATGTCATTTTTTGAGTTATAAGGGCTAATTGTACTATTTAAGTTATTGGGGCTAATGGGATTTTTTGAGTTATTGGGTCTAACGTTATTATTTAAGTTATTGGGGCTAATGGGATTTTTTGCGTTATTGCGTCTAACGTTGTTATTTAAGTTATTGGGGCTAACGGTATTTTTTGAGTTAATGGGGCTTATTGTAGTTATTGAGTTATTGGGGCTAATGGAATTTTTTGAATTATTGGGATTACAATTTTTCGGGCTACATTTATTTTTACAGCTGGTTTGTAACGCATGAATCTCCTTATCCACTGCTCTTAACCTCCCCCCACAGGACTCCTCTCCACCCGCCATTATGTCCTGACCCCTCTCTAACCTATCCATCCCACTGTCTGCTTTCTTTGCTTTATTATCCTCCCCCCACTCACCTAGTTTAAATACTCAGCCACCCCTTCCAGGATTCTCTCCCCCAGCACAGCAGACCCCCTTCCATTCAGGTGCAAATTATCCGTAGAATAGAGTTTGTACCCCAATGAAAAGTCAGCCCAGTGCTCTAAAAACCCAAACCCTTCCCCCTCACACCACGACTTAAGCCATGCATTTAACTCCCTAAGCTCCCGCTGTCTTTCCTGCGATGCGCATGGCACAGGAAGTATTCCAGAGAACACAACCTTAGAGGTCCTTCCCTTCAGCTTGGCACCTAGTTCCTTGTAATTATTCTTCAAGGACCTCCACCTACCATGTATTCTGTCGTTGGTTCCCACATGGACCACGACAGCTGGGTCATCCCCAGCCCCCCCTAGTAATTTGTCCACCCTTTCCACCACATGCCGAACCCTGGCACCAGGGAGACAGCAAACCATTCGGTTGAGGTGGTCTTGGCGACAAATTATTCTATCCGTCTTCCTGATTATAGAATCCCCTACCACAACTAACTGTCTTGGCCTACCTGCGTTACCATCCCCCACACTACTAGTTGAGCTGTTCCCCCGGCTGTTAGGGAGAACAGTATCCACTAGGGTTGCCATCTCTGACACTGAGGCCCTCGCATCATCGCCCAACTTGGCAATTTTACTTGGGAGATCAGAAGCAGAAGTGACCTTCCTTTTCCTTGCCCCCTTTCCAGTCCCTCTAACTACATTAACCCAGCTCCCTACTTGGGCCTCCTGGCTAGTTTCTCCAACCTCCATTTCTGCCCCACTAACTGCTTGCTCTGTAAGATTGTCAATCGCCCTCAATGTTGCATTTTGCTCCTCTAGATCTCTAATACGAGCTTCCAGATGGGCAACATGCTCACATTTGTCACAGCGGTATTCACCCTGAAGCTGCTGCTCCAGAGATGTATACATGTGGCACAATGTGCACTGAAGAAAACCTCCAATCCTGCTGTCCATATCCTTGGTGACAAACAGCTGTTATTAACTATTAAGAAAAACTACTTTTATCAAGGGAGTGTAATACTTACAGTTACAGTGGGTCCTGCTTACAACTCCTGCTTTCTAAACTTCTGCTTATAAAACTTCTCAAATGTAACACTTAATAATACCACACTTTAGAATACAGACCCAGCTTCAGCTAGACTCAGTCAGAGCATAAATAACGGTTCCACTTTAATCTTCTTCATTATAGCAGGCTCACTTTTCCTCTTCATTTCTTCAAGATCCATATAGACTCTCTGGCAAATCTCAGAACCACAAAAAGTAATATCATAAATTCCTTGCCTAGGAAAATCCTGTATAGCCAATACATTCCATACCTGTAGGTAATCAAGCTTGCGAAGAATCTCCACAACGATTTGGTCAAGTCCGATCGTCCCCCGGTGCTCGCCAGGAACGTAGATCCGCACCGTGTCCTCAAGTCCACGCGCCTTCTCGCTCATTTTTGCAGGTAAAACCCACGATCGCAGCTCAGCAACAATCCAGGGCCCCCCGTAAAGAGGGCCCCGATCACCACTCCTTTCAACCCAAACCACGCACAGAAATCCACACGTGATCTTAGCCAAAAGGCCGAGAAGCGATAACCGTGAAAGGGGCGGGCCCAACAAGGTCCCCTTCATGGGCACTATCACTGCTTGCTGTCAGGGAGGCTGCCAGACAATTTTCCATGCACACTCTGGGCTGGGGGGCAGTCAACCACCAGTACACACAGCAGAACCTAAACCCATACCATTATTGCTAAGCAGCAAGACAGGGGCCCATTGCACTCCCACGGGGCCTTTTTAAATGCAATCCATAACCCGGATTTGCCAGGAACCCTTCTTACTCCTCCTACTTGCATGTGACACTGGGCTTAGGATCTGCATAGGAAACACACACACAAGCACACACCTACCTTTGTTGCCTGCAGATGCCTCCTTGGCTGTCCCCAAACGGTATCAAACCAACACCCACGGGAAGCTGTAAGCATAGAGGACATGCCTGCACCCCATTGGACTTACCTGTGTGGGTTAAATCCGGGTTATTTGACAACCTATGGCGGTGATGGTTCTGCTCAGGCAGAGCAGTGCTGATGCTCCTCATAAAGCTGTCGCTGCTGTGAAGGTTCTAGGTGACATCACAAATCCCTTTGGTTACATACACAACAAAGCTGGGTTGTTGTTGTTTACACTCTGCAAGGCCTGTGGAAGTGAGTGACATCATAGCACTGTAGTTCTGAGGGTTCAAGATGGATGCAACAATCTCCTGTTGCTTCTATGAAGGCCGTAATAGACGACATCACCAAACAGCTCCATAGTCACATACACAGCAAAGGAGAGATGTTGTTTACACCTAGTGATGTCAGTGGTATTGAGTGACATCACAGCACAGTGCTAAGGCTCCTGGGCCTGGACACAGCAGCGGCTGCAATATCTCAACGGAGAATACGTTTATATCTATGTGTGTGTGTGCGCATATATATATATATATATATATATATATATATATATTTCTCCGCCGAAATCACTTTTAAACCCATTTCCACCTTTTTTTCCCTTCTCTTCCTCTTACTTTTTTTTCACGTTTTTTTACGTTTTTCTCCTTTTCGCCTCTTTTCTGGGCGTATTATTCTTCTTTTTCTTCTTTTTTTTCGTCTAATGCATACCCCATCAGTGCAGCAATGCTTATTCAATACCGCCAGCAGATGGAGACACTGGGGGATAATTTTCTAAGGATTTATACTGATTTTTCCTGTCTGAATTTGTCGCACAGAAAGTTGCAGGCCAAATATGTGTGACATTTCTGCGACTTTAGCTTCTAGAGCATTTTTACAACATTATACATAGGTGCTGAATACATAAAAAGCGACTGTTCAGCGACAGACAAGTCGCATCGGCTGAAAGTAGGCCAGAATGTCAGTCCATGTTGGAGCAGGTTTAGATACAGTCTAAAGCATAGATCTCAAAGTCTGTGCACAGAATTTAGCAAGGGCCTCGCACCTTCTGATGCATCAGGTAGGTGCACAATAGCATAGCCTAACCCTCTGTACTTTGGTCTATATTGATGCGGGACATAGACAGCCAGCTGATGACCAATCCATTAGTGCAATGGATGGCTGGAAGCATTTGTCTTTGCCTTTGCAATACCACAGAAGCAATGCATGGTCAATGTACAGCAATGACACACCTGTGTGAACAGCCAGGAGACCCCCCCCCCCCCCCCCCCCCATGTTATGTTACATAGTTACATAGTTAGTACGGTCGAAAAAAGACATATGTCCATCACGTTCAACCAGGGAATTAAGGGGTAGGGGTGTGGCGCGATATTGGGGAAGGGATGAGATTTTATATTTCTTCATAAGCATTAATCTTATTTTGTCAATTAGGAACATTCAGCACCCACCCGCTATCAAGGCAGCTGCCTATCATGTCATGCCCTACCTGCACAGGTGTGCTGGCTACTCAAATGATCCAATTAAGGAGGCCATTTAGTCAGCAGCAGCAGAAGTCCTGTGCCTGGACGCTCCAACAGGGGCCAGACACAAGCAGAAGCAGCAGAAGCAGCAGCAGCACCACCTTTTGTTTTTTGGCTGCAGCAGCAGCAAGGCCCACAGGGCTGGCTAGCTGGCTAGCCAGCAAGCAGGTAGCAATGAAAGTAGGAATCTTTCTTTTTAACCCTGTAAGGGGGTGGTGCACTGTACCCGAAGATACTGCCATATCGGGTCAATGCATAGGGCGACGGAAGCAAGCTTCGAAATCGGCCCCCGTTCTCAAAAATCCATTTAATATATGGTCCCCAGATAGGGGACGTATCAGATATTAAACTGATAAGAACAGATACTACACTTGATCTTAGCCAAAAGGCCGAGAAGCGATAACCGTGAAAGGGGCGGGCCCAACAAGGTCCCCTTCATGGGCACTATCACTGCTTGCTGTCAGGGAGGCTGCCAGACAATTTTCCATGCACACTCTGGGCTGGGGGGCAGTCAACCACCAGTACACACAGCAGAACCTAAACCCATACCATTATTGCTAAGCAGCAAGACAGGGGCCCATTGCACTCCTACGGGGCCTTTTTAAATGCAATCCATAACCCGGATTTGCCAGGAACCCTTCTTACTCCTCCTACTTGCATGTGACACTGGGCTTAGGATCTGCATAGGAAACACACACACAAGCACACACCTACCTTTGTTGCCTGCAGATGCCTCCTTGGCTGTCCCCAAACGGTATCAAACCAACACCCACGGGAAGCTGTAAGCATAGAGGACATGCCTGCACCCCATTGGACTTACCTGTGTGGGTTAAATCCGGGTTATTTGACAACCTATGGCGGTGATGGTTCTGCTCAGGCAGAGCAGTGCTGATGCTCCTCATAAAGCTGTCGCTGCTGTGAAGGTTCTAGGTGACATCACAAATCCCTTTGGTTACATACACAACAAAGCTGGGTTGTTGTTGTTTACACTCTGCAAGGCCTGTGGAAGTGAGTGACATCATAGCACTGTAGTTCTGAGGGTTCAAGATGGATGCAACAATCTCCTGTTGCTTCTATGAAGGCCGTAATAGACGACATCACCAAACAGCTCCATAGTCACATACACAGCAAAGGAGAGATGTTGTTTACACCTAGTGATGTCAGTGGTATTGAGTGACATCACAGCACAGTGCTAAGGCTCCTGGGCCTGGACACAGCAGCGGCTGCAATATCTCAACGGAGAATACGTTTATATCTATGTGTGTGTGTGCGCATATATATATATATATATATATATATATATATATATATATATATATATATATATATTTCTCCGCCGAAATCACTTTTAAACCCATTTCCACCTTTTTTTCCCTTCTCTTCCTCTTACTTTTTTTTCACGTTTTTTTACGTTTTTCTCCTTTTCGCCTCTTTTCTGGGCGTATTATTCTTCTTTTTCTTCTTTTTTTTCGTCTAATGCATACCCCATCAGTGCAGCAATGCTTATTCAATACCGCCAGCAGATGGAGACACTGGGGGATAATTTTCTAAGGATTTATACTGATTTTTCCTGTCTGAATTTGTCGCACAGAAAGTTGCAGGCCAAATATGTGTGACATTTCTGCGACTTTAGCTTCTAGAGCATTTTTACAACATTATACATAGGTGCTGAATACATAAAAAGCGACTGTTCAGCGACAGACAAGTCGCATCGGCTGAAAGTAGGCCAGAATGTCAGTCCATGTTGGAGCAGGTTTAGATACAGTCTAAAGCATAGATCTCAAAGTCTGTGCACAGAATTTAGCAAGGGCCTCGCACCTTCTGATGCATCAGGTAGGTGCACAATAGCATAGCCTAACCCTCTGTACTTTGGTCTATATTGATGCGGGACATAGACAGCCAGCTGATGACCAATCCATTAGTGCAATGGATGGCTGGAAGCATTTGTCTTTGCCTTTGCAATACCACAGAAGCAATGCATGGTCAATGTACAGCAATGACACACCTGTGTGAACAGCCAGGAGACCCCCCCCCCCCCCCCCCCCCATGTTATGTTACATAGTTACATAGTTAGTACGGTCGAAAAAAGACATATGTCCATCACGTTCAACCAGGGAATTAAGGGGTAGGGGTGTGGCGCGATATTGGGGAAGGGATGAGATTTTATATTTCTTCATAAGCATTAATCTTATTTTGTCAATTAGGAACATTCAGCACCCACCCGCTATCAAGGCAGCTGCCTATCATGTCATGCCCTACCTGCACAGGTGTGCTGGCTACTCAAATGATCCAATTAAGGAGGCCATTTAGTCAGCAGCAGCAGAAGTCCTGTGCCTGGACGCTCCAACAGGGGCCAGACACAAGCAGAAGCAGCAGAAGCAGCAGCAGCACCACCTTTTGTTTTTTGGCTGCAGCAGCAGCAAGGCCCACAGGGCTGGCTAGCTGGCTAGCCAGCAAGCAGGTAGCAATGAAAGTAGGAATCTTTCTTTTTAACCCTGTAAGGGGGTGGTGCACTGTACCCGAAGATACTGCCATATCGGGTCAATGCATAGGGCGACGGAAGCAAGCTTCGAAATCGGCCCCCGTTCTCAAAAATCCATTTAATATATGGTCCCCAGATAGGGGACGTATCAGATATTAAACTGATAAGAACAGATACTACACTTGATCTTAGCCAAAAGGCCGAGAAGCGATAACCGTGAAAGGGGCGGGCCCAACAAGGTCCCCTTCATGGGCACTATCACTGCTTGCTGTCAGGGAGGCTGCCAGACAATTTTCCATGCACACTCTGGGCTGGGGGGCAGTCAACCACCAGTACACACAGCAGAACCTAAACCCATACCATTATTGCTAAGCAGCAAGACAGGGGCCCATTGCACTCCCACGGGGCCTTTTTAAATGCAATCCATAACCCGGATTTGCCAGGAACCCTTCTTACTCCTCCTACTTGCATGTGACACTGGGCTTAGGATCTGCATAGGAAACACACACACAAGCACACACCTACCTTTGTTGCCTGCAGATGCCTCCTTGGCTGTCCCCAAACGGTATCAAACCAACACCCACGGGAAGCTGTAAGCATAGAGGACATGCCTGCACCCCATTGGACTTACCTGTGTGGGTTAAATCCGGGTTATTTGACAACCTATGGCGGTGATGGTTCTGCTCAGGCAGAGCAGTGCTGATGCTCCTCATAAAGCTGTCGCTGCTGTGAAGGTTCTAGGTGACATCACAAATCCCTTTGGTTACATACACAACAAAGCTGGGTTGTTGTTGTTTACACTCTGCAAGGCCTGTGGAAGTGAGTGACATCATAGCACTGTAGTTCTGAGGGTTCAAGATGGATGCAACAATCTCCTGTTGCTTCTATGAAGGCCGTAATAGACGACATCACCAAACAGCTCCATAGTCACATACACAGCAAAGGAGAGATGTTGTTTACACCTAGTGATGTCAGTGGTATTGAGTGACATCACAGCACAGTGCTAAGGCTCCTGGGCCTGGACACAGCAGCGGCTGCAATATCTCAACGGAGAATACGTTTATATCTATGTGTGTGTGTGCGCATATATATATATATATATATATATATATATATATATATATATTTCTCCGCCGAAATCACTTTTAAACCCATTTCCACCTTTTTTTCCCTTCTCTTCCTCTTACTTTTTTTTCACGTTTTTTTACGTTTTTCTCCTTTTCGCCTCTTTTCTGGGCGTATTATTCTTCTTTTTCTTCTTTTTTTTCGTCTAATGCATACCCCATCAGTGCAGCAATGCTTATTCAATACCGCCAGCAGATGGAGACACTGGGGGATAATTTTCTAAGGATTTATACTGATTTTTCCTGTCTGAATTTGTCGCACAGAAAGTTGCAGGCCAAATATGTGTGACATTTCTGCGACTTTAGCTTCTAGAGCATTTTTACAACATTATACATAGGTGCTGAATACATAAAAAGCGACTGTTCAGCGACAGACAAGTCGCATCGGCTGAAAGTAGGCCAGAATGTCAGTCCATGTTGGAGCAGGTTTAGATACAGTCTAAAGCATAGATCTCAAAGTCTGTGCACAGAATTTAGCAAGGGCCTCGCACCTTCTGATGCATCAGGTAGGTGCACAATAGCATAGCCTAACCCTCTGTACTTTGGTCTATATTGATGCGGGACATAGACAGCCAGCTGATGACCAATCCATTAGTGCAATGGATGGCTGGAAGCATTTGTCTTTGCCTTTGCAATACCACAGAAGCAATGCATGGTCAATGTACAGCAATGACACACCTGTGTGAACAGCCAGGAGACCCCCCCCCCCCCCCCCCCCCATGTTATGTTACATAGTTACATAGTTAGTACGGTCGAAAAAAGACATATGTCCATCACGTTCAACCAGGGAATTAAGGGGTAGGGGTGTGGCGCGATATTGGGGAAGGGATGAGATTTTATATTTCTTCATAAGCATTAATCTTATTTTGTCAATTAGGAACATTCAGCACCCACCCGCTATCAAGGCAGCTGCCTATCATGTCATGCCCTACCTGCACAGGTGTGCTGGCTACTCAAATGATCCAATTAAGGAGGCCATTTAGTCAGCAGCAGCAGAAGTCCTGTGCCTGGACGCTCCAACAGGGGCCAGACACAAGCAGAAGCAGCAGAAGCAGCAGCAGCACCACCTTTTGTTTTTTGGCTGCAGCAGCAGCAAGGCCCACAGGGCTGGCTAGCTGGCTAGCCAGCAAGCAGGTAGCAATGAAAGTAGGAATCTTTCTTTTTAACCCTGTAAGGGGGTGGTGCACTGTACCCGAAGATACTGCCATATCGGGTCAATGCATAGGGCGACGGAAGCAAGCTTCGAAATCGGCCCCCGTTCTCAAAAATCCATTTAATATATGGTCCCCAGATAGGGGACGTATCAGATATTAAACTGATAAGAACAGATACTACACTTGATCTTAGCCAAAAGGCCGAGAAGCGATAACCGTGAAAGGGGCGGGCCCAACAAGGTCCCCTTCATGGGCACTATCACTGCTTGCTGTCAGGGAGGCTGCCAGACAATTTTCCATGCACACTCTGGGCTGGGGGGCAGTCAACCACCAGTACACACAGCAGAACCTAAACCCATACCATTATTGCTAAGCAGCAAGACAGGGGCCCATTGCACTCCCACGGGGCCTTTTTAAATGCAATCCATAACCCGGATTTGCCAGGAACCCTTCTTACTCCTCCTACTTGCATGTGACACTGGGCTTAGGATCTGCATAGGAAACACACACACAAGCACACACCTACCTTTGTTGCCTGCAGATGCCTCCTTGGCTGTCCCCAAACGGTATCAAACCAACACCCACGGGAAGCTGTAAGCATAGAGGACATGCCTGCACCCCATTGGACTTACCTGTGTGGGTTAAATCCGGGTTATTTGACAACCTATGGCGGTGATGGTTCTGCTCAGGCAGAGCAGTGCTGATGCTCCTCATAAAGCTGTCGCTGCTGTGAAGGTTCTAGGTGACATCACAAATCCCTTTGGTTACATACACAACAAAGCTGGGTTGTTGTTGTTTACACTCTGCAAGGCCTGTGGAAGTGAGTGACATCATAGCACTGTAGTTCTGAGGGTTCAAGATGGATGCAACAATCTCCTGTTGCTTCTATGAAGGCCGTAATAGACGACATCACCAAACAGCTCCATAGTCACATACACAGCAAAGGAGAGATGTTGTTTACACCTAGTGATGTCAGTGGTATTGAGTGACATCACAGCACAGTGCTAAGGCTCCTGGGCCTGGACACAGCAGCGGCTGCAATATCTCAACGGAGAATACGTTTATATCTATGTGTGTGTGTGCGCATATATATATATATATATATATATATATATATATATATATATATATATATTTCTCCGCCGAAATCACTTTTAAACCCATTTCCACCTTTTTTTCCCTTCTCTTCCTCTTACTTTTTTTTCACGTTTTTTTACGTTTTTCTCCTTTTCGCCTCTTTTCTGGGCGTATTATTCTTCTTTTTCTTCTTTTTTTTCGTCTAATGCATACCCCATCAGTGCAGCAATGCTTATTCAATACCGCCAGCAGATGGAGACACTGGGGGATAATTTTCTAAGGATTTATACTGATTTTTCCTGTCTGAATTTGTCGCACAGAAAGTTGCAGGCCAAATATGTGTGACATTTCTGCGACTTTAGCTTCTAGAGCATTTTTACAACATTATACATAGGTGCTGAATACATAAAAAGCGACTGTTCAGCGACAGACAAGTCGCATCGGCTGAAAGTAGGCCAGAATGTCAGTCCATGTTGGAGCAGGTTTAGATACAGTCTAAAGCATAGATCTCAAAGTCTGTGCACAGAATTTAGCAAGGGCCTCGCACCTTCTGATGCATCAGGTAGGTGCACAATAGCATAGCCTAACCCTCTGTACTTTGGTCTATATTGATGCGGGACATAGACAGCCAGCTGATGACCAATCCATTAGTGCAATGGATGGCTGGAAGCATTTGTCTTTGCCTTTGCAATACCACAGAAGCAATGCATGGTCAATGTACAGCAATGACACACCTGTGTGAACAGCCAGGAGACCCCCCCCCCCCCCCCCCCCCCATGTTATGTTACATAGTTACATAGTTAGTACGGTCGAAAAAAGACATATGTCCATCACGTTCAACCAGGGAATTAAGGGGTAGGGGTGTGGCGCGATATTGGGGAAGGGATGAGATTTTATATTTCTTCATAAGCATTAATCTTATTTTGTCAATTAGGAACATTCAGCACCCACCCGCTATCAAGGCAGCTGCCTATCATGTCATGCCCTACCTGCACAGGTGTGCTGGCTACTCAAATGATCCAATTAAGGAGGCCATTTAGTCAGCAGCAGCAGAAGTCCTGTGCCTGGACGCTCCAACAGGGGCCAGACACAAGCAGAAGCAGCAGAAGCAGCAGCAGCACCACCTTTTGTTTTTTGGCTGCAGCAGCAGCAAGGCCCACAGGGCTGGCTAGCTGGCTAGCCAGCAAGCAGGTAGCAATGAAAGTAGGAATCTTTCTTTTTAACCCTGTAAGGGGGTGGTGCACTGTACCCGAAGATACTGCCATATCGGGTCAATGCATAGGGCGACGGAAGCAAGCTTCGAAATCGGCCCCCGTTCTCAAAAATCCATTTAATATATGGTCCCCAGATAGGGGACGTATCAGATATTAAACTGATAAGAACAGATACTACACTTGATCTTAGCCAAAAGGCCGAGAAGCGATAACCGTGAAAGGGGCGGGCCCAACAAGGTCCCCTTCATGGGCACTATCACTGCTTGCTGTCAGGGAGGCTGCCAGACAATTTTCCATGCACACTCTGGGCTGGGGGGCAGTCAACCACCAGTACACACAGCAGAACCTAAACCCATACCATTATTGCTAAGCAGCAAGACAGGGGCCCATTGCACTCCCACGGGGCCTTTTTAAATGCAATCCATAACCCGGATTTGCCAGGAACCCTTCTTACTCCTCCTACTTGCATGTGACACT
Source organism: Hyla sarda (assembly GCF_029499605.1). Classification (NCBI taxonomy): domain Eukaryota; kingdom Metazoa; phylum Chordata; class Amphibia; order Anura; family Hylidae; genus Hyla; species Hyla sarda. The sequence goes on along the minus strand of NW_026610350.1, from coordinate 214,654 downwards.
GGGCTTAGGATCTGCATAGGAAACACACACACAAGCACACACCTACCTTTGTTGCCTGCAGATGCCTCCTTGGCTGTCCCCAAACGGTATCAAACCAACACCCACGGGAAGCTGTAAGCATAGAGGACATGCCTGCACCCCATTGGACTTACCTGTGTGGGTTAAATCCGGGTTATTTGACAACCTATGGCGGTGATGGTTCTGCTCAGGCAGAGCAGTGCTGATGCTCCTCATAAAGCTGTCGCTGCTGTGAAGGTTCTAGGTGACATCACAAATCCCTTTGGTTACATACACAACAAAGCTGGGTTGTTGTTGTTTACACTCTGCAAGGCCTGTGGAAGTGAGTGACATCATAGCACTGTAGTTCTGAGGGTTCAAGATGGATGCAACAATCTCCTGTTGCTTCTATGAAGGCCGTAATAGACGACATCACCAAACAGCTCCATAGTCACATACACAGCAAAGGAGAGATGTTGTTTACACCTAGTGATGTCAGTGGTATTGAGTGACATCACAGCACAGTGCTAAGGCTCCTGGGCCTGGACACAGCAGCGGCTGCAATATCTCAACGGAGAATACGTTTATATCTATGTGTGTGTGTGCGCATATATATATATATATATATATATATATATATATATATATATTTCTCCGCCGAAATCACTTTTAAACCCATTTCCACCTTTTTTTCCCTTCTCTTCCTCTTACTTTTTTTTCACGTTTTTTTACGTTTTTCTCCTTTTCGCCTCTTTTCTGGGCGTATTATTCTTCTTTTTCTTCTTTTTTTTCGTCTAATGCATACCCCATCAGTGCAGCAATGCTTATTCAATACCGCCAGCAGATGGAGACACTGGGGGATAATTTTCTAAGGATTTATACTGATTTTTCCTGTCTGAATTTGTCGCACAGAAAGTTGCAGGCCAAATATGTGTGACATTTCTGCGACTTTAGCTTCTAGAGCATTTTTACAACATTATACATAGGTGCTGAATACATAAAAAGCGACTGTTCAGCGACAGACAAGTCGCATCGGCTGAAAGTAGGCCAGAATGTCAGTCCATGTTGGAGCAGGTTTAGATACAGTCTAAAGCATAGATCTCAAAGTCTGTGCACAGAATTTAGCAAGGGCCTCGCACCTTCTGATGCATCAGGTAGGTGCACAATAGCATAGCCTAACCCTCTGTACTTTGGTCTATATTGATGCGGGACATAGACAGCCAGCTGATGACCAATCCATTAGTGCAATGGATGGCTGGAAGCATTTGTCTTTGCCTTTGCAATACCACAGAAGCAATGCATGGTCAATGTACAGCAATGACACACCTGTGTGAACAGCCAGGAGACCCCCCCCCCCCCCCCCCCCATGTTATGTTACATAGTTACATAGTTAGTACGGTCGAAAAAAGACATATGTCCATCACGTTCAACCAGGGAATTAAGGGGTAGGGGTGTGGCGCGATATTGGGGAAGGGATGAGATTTTATATTTCTTCATAAGCATTAATCTTATTTTGTCAATTAGGAACATTCAGCACCCACCCGCTATCAAGGCAGCTGCCTATCATGTCATGCCCTACCTGCACAGGTGTGCTGGCTACTCAAATGATCCAATTAAGGAGGCCATTTAGTCAGCAGCAGCAGAAGTCCTGTGCCTGGACGCTCCAACAGGGGCCAGACACAAGCAGAAGCAGCAGAAGCAGCAGCAGCACCACCTTTTGTTTTTTGGCTGCAGCAGCAGCAAGGCCCACAGGGCTGGCTAGCTGGCTAGCCAGCAAGCAGGTAGCAATGAAAGTAGGAATCTTTCTTTTTAACCCTGTAAGGGGGTGGTGCACTGTACCCGAAGATACTGCCATATCGGGTCAATGCATAGGGCGACGGAAGCAAGCTTCGAAATCGGCCCCCGTTCTCAAAAATCCATTTAATATATGGTCCCCAGATAGGGGACGTATCAGATATTAAACTGATAAGAACAGATTTTTTTACGTTTTTATTAGTAAAGTGCAAAAACAAGAAATACATACAAGTAAACTTTCACTACTATTCAAAATGCATCATATTACATATCACATTATTGCATTCCAACGACTAAAGTGCCAAAGTGAATTAGCTTTCTGGGCCCCCAGTCTCTTTTTGTCCAATAAATAGTAGACAAAAAGATCACTCAGTGCAAGTTTAAAACAGTCACTTTCACTAATCAAGTCTTTCTGGAAAACCAAAATATTGCGAGACTTCCATAAGGCATTCTTGACGGTATTCACAACAGTCCATATCACTCTCTCTGTATCTTTATTTTGACTCGTAAAATTCCCGAATAAAACAACTTCATGATTAAAAGTCTTTAGACCGGTAAGAAACATTAAAAGACTCGCCACACTTTTCCACACCTCTTGAGCATAAAAACAGTTCCAAAACACATGTAAGACTGTCTCTTCTCCTCCACAGCTTCCTCTTGGACATCTTGAAGTATTGCACAATCCCCGTCTGTGCTGAAAGTGTCTGGTAGGTACACACTCATGTGCTATTGACCATGCAAGATCTTTATTGCAATTCTCCAGATACGGTGCATTAACCATCCTCCACACTCTGTCACATTTTGTTTTAGAGAAGTTTAAAATCCCAGAGGTTTGCTCCGATCTCCTGAGCTCCATCTCTATTCTTTTGGGATGCTTGAGAATCTCAATGTCCATGTCTTTCAAGTTATACAGACGAATCACTTTCTCTAAAACCATATAGTGCTTTGGAGGTATGATTAAAACAGGGGATGTCTGAGGTAGGTGAATCCATTTTCTTTTTCTAAATATATCACCAGCAGCATACTTTAGATAAAATGTCCATTGTTTAGAGGATAAAACAGTCTTAAAACACATGCTAAAAAACTTCAGGTATAAAAAATTTTTAAGATTAGGAACGTTTTTACCTCCATTTTTGTGCAGCTTGTACATAATGTCTCTCTTGAGTTTTTCCATCCTTGAACTCCAGATAAAATGAAAAAATTGTTTTTGCAGGTTTTTAAGAACAGTCTCTGATGGAGGAAACACTGTGTTAAGGTACAATAAAACAGGTAAAAGCAAGGAACGTATAATTAAAAGCTTCCCTTCAATTGATAGTTTCCTAAGCTTCCAAAAGTCAATTTTTTTCTGTACCTTTTCTTTAATAATGTTCCAACTCTCCTCTCCATCATTTTTTGCATTAAAAACCACTCCTAAAACCTTTATTTTCTCACTCTGGATCTTTAGTTGGGGGATGTCTGTATTTGACCACTTCCCAATCCCCAAACATTCACATTTAGCAATATTTAGTTTAAAAGCAGATGCTTGGCAAAAAAATTCAGTCTTCATCAAGGCTCTTCTGACAGATACTTCTGAGTCACATAAAATGGTCACATCATCCATATATGCAAGGGTTTTCGTAAACTGTCCATTACCCCCTGGTATGGGGACCCCTCTGATCACCTTGTCCTTTCTCAGCATAGCCAGTAGGGGTTCTATTGCACATATAAATAGCAGCGGTGACAAAGGGCATCCTTGCTTAACGCCCGAACTCAGTAAAACATCTTCAGATAAAAACCCATTGACTAAAATTTTGCTAAAGCAGTCATTGTATAAAAGTGCCACATGCTTGATAAAACTCTCTGGAAAACCCATCTTTTTTAAAACAGTCCATAAATGCTGGTGGGAAACTCTGTCATATGCTTTCATAAAATCAAGAGATAACACTGCAAGCTTCTGTTGGCGCTCCTGCTGGTACCAGATGGCATCTCTGATGACATTGAGATGCTCCCACACTGCACGCCCTGGGACACCACATACTTGGTCAGGGTGGATCACCGTCTCAATCACTAGCTTCATGCGGTTGACCAAGATTTTTGCAAAAATTTTATAGTCCACATTGAGTAGAGTGATTGGTCTCCAATTTTCTAGCTTTGTCTTGTCTCCTTTCTTGTACAACAAAGTCACCACACCACTCCTCCAGGACTCAGGCAGCTTCTCACAGTTAAAAACCTCTTTAAGAACAGCATAAAAATCAGACTTTAAAATTTCCCAAAAAGACAGGTAAAATTCTATTTGTAATCCATCAGATCCAGGAGTTTTCCCTTTTAAAAAACTCTTTACTGCACTTTCCACTTCAGCCATATTCACACTATTGCACAAAACATCTTTGTCCTGATCACTCAGACAATATTGCACAGAGTCCATTACTTCGGGTAAAAAGTCAGAGTCAATGTGTTTTTCACTAAAAAGATCATGATAAAAACTGTGTGCTTTATTTAAAAGTCCATCTTTAGTAGTCTCACCATCAAGATTTTTTATTAATTCTTTCTTTTCAACAAGTTTCTTTAAAAAGAAGCGTGAGCAAGTCTCATTTTTTTCCATATGTTCCACTTTTGCATTATAAATAATTTCTTTACCTTTTCCTTCCACAGCTTTCTTTATCTCCTCTTTCACCTTTACAATTGTATCATCCATGTTCACACCAATGCTCCTCAGCTGGTAACAGGTTTGCAGTTTTGTGTTTAGCCTTTTAAACCACCTTTGCTTCTCCTTGGCTTTGTTCACACCAGCACGCATAAAAAATTCTTTTATTTTGGCCTTTGCATGCTCCCACCAGTCCAGCATTGATGCAAACCGCTGTTGGAGATTTTTTAGTCTTTTATAATAAATAACAAAGTCTCTCTTTATGACTTCATCTTCTAGGAGCTGTGAGTTCAGTCTCCAAACACCTTTCCCTTTGATGACATCAGGTAAGTAAATTTCCACAGAGAGAAGTTTGTGGTCAGACAAGACATTATCTGTGAGTTTAGCATTATTTATTTTTATATTTTCAGAAATAAGGACAAAGTCAATTCTGGATTTATAGATGTTACTTTCCCAGGTGTAACCAGGGTCAGATGGGTTTTGACTTCTCCAGGCATCTTGCAATCTGTTGTCCTGAATTAGATTCTTCAGCTGCACTTCAGTCTTGTCTTTTCTCACAGACCCAGAGACTCTCCTCTCATCAGGCAACACACAGTTAAAATCTCCTCCCAAGACAAGAGAGGTAGCTCCATGCAAATACAACTGCACAATCTCTAGGAGGGAGGATCTTTCTTCTTTAACAGGGGAGGCATAGATGTTAATAATCCTCAACTCCACTCCATTATATTGTACATTCACAAGCAAAGCCCTCCCAGGCACAATTTCCACAAAGGACATGATGTTAAAGTCCTGGCCCTTAAAAAGTATTCCAACTCCAGAGTTCTTGTTTGAGTTGTCACCTGACCAGATAGATGGGCCATATATCCAGTCAGTTCTCAGGTATTCATAATTCATGTGATGATAAATTCCACATTCTTGAATTAGAAAAATTCTTGCATTCAAAGTTGACAAAAATGAAAAAAAAGCAGCCCTCCTTGCAGGACTCTTTATTCCTCTCGTATTAAGCGAGGCAATGCTGATGGTAGCCATTTAACCCTTTTCAGGAGTTGCTGCCTCAGACTCAGGAGATGTAAGTTCCTGGATTACTTGAGATGGTGCAACCAGTAACCGTTTTGTTTGGCCACTGTTCACATCTGAGACAACAGGATCTTTCTTTCTCTTTTTTTTCAAGTCTTCAACCTCCATTTCCTCTGACCAGTCTCTTGCAAGTGTAGCCACAGATGATCCCTGCTCCATATCTGACTCGGCAAAGTCCGACTCAGTGACAGCGACCACCGACTCCACCGCCCCCATGGTGACAGCAGGGACAGCACGGGGTTCACTGCCACCAACTTTCCGCTGGATAACATCTGGCTTTACAGCAGCAGGTTTTACAGTCTCTTTCTTTTTAACTGCAGAGACTGCAGTCTGAACAGACCCAACAGTAACAGCAACAGGAACAGGATCCGCAGTCTGAATAGTGTCCACAGGTTTGGATCCAGCCTCGGGTGTGGCAGCAATAGCAGCAGCAGCAGCAGCAGCAGCCTGGTCACAAGATGATGCAGCGACCTCCGCCCAAGTTCTGGACCTGTACAGACAGTCTTTGAACACATGTCCACGTTGCCCGCAGAGATTGCACACCACCTCCTCCGTGCAACCTCCTGAGGTATGTCCAGCTTTGCCGCAGCGACCACAGAACTGCACAGATGGTGAAGTGCAAGCATCCTGTCTGTGGCCAAAGCTCCTGCATTTTCTGCAAAATTCCGGCATGTTGTTATAAAACAGGTAGCCTCTGTCTCTGCCAATTGTAAAGCTGGAGGGCGGATGTTGCATGCCCTCAATTCCATCAGGATCAGCTCTAAACTTCACACGGAACTTGTATTTACCAGTCCAGAGATCCTCTGTATTGAAGATTTTCTCTCCTCCTTTCACCTCAGAGCAATATCTCTGGAGAAAGCGCCCAATGTCAGCCAGATTCACATACGGATTGTACATGAACACCACCAGGTTTGTCTCTCCTGCAGTGTATAACACAGTGAAGGTAAGTCCATCCAGCTCAGGTGAATTCAGCTTGGACTTTAATTGGTAGTGCAGATTCTGACAGGCGCTGTGAGATTCAAGCACAAGGACATATGAAGCTCTCCCATGCTGCTGCAGACATAGAATATCCTGCTTTTTCACCAGCAAGGTCTTTAGGAAGATGTTCTTCACAAGATGTTCCAAGCTGAACTTGTCCAATGCACTTTCAAGGATATCCACACGAAATCCATTCTTTATCCTGGTCTCTCCATCTTTCAGGTAATTAATTCGGCTCTGGAAAGCCATTATCGCACAATTCACAGTAGCCCCCGCAAGGGATAGCTCCTGCAATCCACCTCGCACCTCTTGATCTTAGCCAAAAGGCCGAGAAGCGATAACCGTGAAAGGGGCGGGCCCAACAAGGTCCCCTTCATGGGCACTATCACTGCTTGCTGTCAGGGAGGCTGCCAGACAATTTTCCATGCACACTCTGGGCTGGGGGGCAGTCAACCACCAGTACACACAGCAGAACCTAAACCCATACCATTATTGCTAAGCAGCAAGACAGGGGCCCATTGCACTCCCACGGGGCCTTTTTAAATGCAATCCATAACCCGGATTTGCCAGGAACCCTTCTTACTCCTCCTACTTGCATGTGACACTGGGCTTAGGATCTGCATAGGAAACACACACACAAGCACACACCTACCTTTGTTGCCTGCAGATGCCTCCTTGGCTGTCCCCAAACGGTATCAAACCAACACCCACGGGAAGCTGTAAGCATAGAGGACATGCCTGCACCCCATTGGACTTACCTGTGTGGGTTAAATCCGGGTTATTTGACAACCTATGGCGGTGATGGTTCTGCTCAGGCAGAGCAGTGCTGATGCTCCTCATAAAGCTGTCGCTGCTGTGAAGGTTCTAGGTGACATCACAAATCCCTTTGGTTACATACACAACAAAGCTGGGTTGTTGTTGTTTACACTCTGCAAGGCCTGTGGAAGTGAGTGACATCATAGCACTGTAGTTCTGAGGGTTCAAGATGGATGCAACAATCTCCTGTTGCTTCTATGAAGGCCGTAATAGACGACATCACCAAACAGCTCCATAGTCACATACACAGCAAAGGAGAGATGTTGTTTACACCTAGTGATGTCAGTGGTATTGAGTGACATCACAGCACAGTGCTAAGGCTCCTGGGCCTGGACACAGCAGCGGCTGCAATATCTCAACGGAGAATACGTTTATATCTATGTGTGTGTGTGCGCATATATATATATATATATATATATATATATATATATATATATATTTCTCCGCCGAAATCACTTTTAAACCCATTTCCACCTTTTTTTCCCTTCTCTTCCTCTTACTTTTTTTTCACGTTTTTTTACGTTTTTCTCCTTTTCGCCTCTTTTCTGGGCGTATTATTCTTCTTTTTCTTCTTTTTTTTCGTCTAATGCATACCCCATCAGTGCAGCAATGCTTATTCAATACCGCCAGCAGATGGAGACACTGGGGGATAATTTTCTAAGGATTTATACTGATTTTTCCTGTCTGAATTTGTCGCACAGAAAGTTGCAGGCCAAATATGTGTGACATTTCTGCGACTTTAGCTTCTAGAGCATTTTTACAACATTATACATAGGTGCTGAATACATAAAAAGCGACTGTTCAGCGACAGACAAGTCGCATCGGCTGAAAGTAGGCCAGAATGTCAGTCCATGTTGGAGCAGGTTTAGATACAGTCTAAAGCATAGATCTCAAAGTCTGTGCACAGAATTTAGCAAGGGCCTCGCACCTTCTGATGCATCAGGTAGGTGCACAATAGCATAGCCTAACCCTCTGTACTTTGGTCTATATTGATGCGGGACATAGACAGCCAGCTGATGACCAATCCATTAGTGCAATGGATGGCTGGAAGCATTTGTCTTTGCCTTTGCAATACCACAGAAGCAATGCATGGTCAATGTACAGCAATGACACACCTGTGTGAACAGCCAGGAGACCCCCCCCCCCCCCCCCATGTTATGTTACATAGTTACATAGTTAGTACGGTCGAAAAAAGACATATGTCCATCACGTTCAACCAGGGAATTAAGGGGGTAGGGGTGTGGCGCGATATTGGGGAAGGGATGAGATTTTATATTTCTTCATAAGCATTAATCTTATTTTGTCAATTAGGAACATTCAGCACCCACCCGCTATCAAGGCAGCTGCCTATCATGTCATGCCCTACCTGCACAGGTGTGCTGGCTACTCAAATGATCCAATTAAGGAGGCCATTTAGTCAGCAGCAGCAGAAGTCCTGTGCCTGGACGCTCCAACAGGGGCCAGACACAAGCAGAAGCAGCAGAAGCAGCAGCAGCACCACCTTTTGTTTTTTGGCTGCAGCAGCAGCAAGGCCCACAGGGCTGGCTAGCTGGCTAGCCAGCAAGCAGGTAGCAATGAAAGTAGGAATCTTTCTTTTTAACCCTGTAAGGGGGTGGTGCACTGTACCCGAAGATACTGCCATATCGGGTCAATGCATAGGGCGACGGAAGCAAGCTTCGAAATCGGCCCCCGTTCTCAAAAATCCATTTAATATATGGTCCCCAGATAGGGGACGTATCAGATATTAAACTGATAAGAACAGATACTACACTTGATCTTAGCCAAAAGGCCGAGAAGCGATAACCGTGAAAGGGGCGGGCCCAACAAGGTCCCCTTCATGGGCACTATCACTGCTTGCTGTCAGGGAGGCTGCCAGACAATTTTCCATGCACACTCTGGGCTGGGGGGCAGTCAACCACCAGTACACACAGCAGAACCTAAACCCATACCATTATTGCTAAGCAGCAAGACAGGGGCCCATTGCACTCCCACGGGGCCTTTTTAAATGCAATCCATAACCCGGATTTGCCAGGAACCCTTCTTACTCCTCCTACTTGCATGTGACACTGGGCTTAGGATCTGCATAGGAAACACACACACAAGCACACACCTACCTTTGTTGCCTGCAGATGCCTCCTTGGCTGTCCCCAAACGGTATCAAACCAACACCCACGGGAAGCTGTAAGCATAGAGGACATGCCTGCACCCCATTGGACTTACCTGTGTGGGTTAAATCCGGGTTATTTGACAACCTATGGCGGTGATGGTTCTGCTCAGGCAGAGCAGTGCTGATGCTCCTCATAAAGCTGTCGCTGCTGTGAAGGTTCTAGGTGACATCACAAATCCCTTTGGTTACATACACAACAAAGCTGGGTTGTTGTTGTTTACACTCTGCAAGGCCTGTGGAAGTGAGTGACATCATAGCACTGTAGTTCTGAGGGTTCAAGATGGATGCAACAATCTCCTGTTGCTTCTATGAAGGCCATAATAGACGACATCACCAAACAGCTCCATAGTCACATACACAGCAAAGGAGAGATGTTGTTTACACCTAGTGATGTCAGTGGTATTGAGTGACATCACAGCACAGTGCTAAGGCTCCTGGGCCTGGACACAGCAGCGGCTGCAATATCTCAACGGAGAATACGTTTATATCTATGTGTGTGTGTGCGCATATATATATATATATATATATATATATATATATATATATATATATATTTCTCCGCCGAAATCACTTTTAAACCCATTTCCACCTTTTTTTCCCTTCTCTTCCTCTTACTTTTTTTTCACGTTTTTTTACGTTTTTCTCCTTTTCGCCTCTTTTCTGGGCGTATTATTCTTCTTTTTCTTCTTTTTTTTCGTCTAATGCATACCCCATCAGTGCAGCAATGCTTATTCAATACCGCCAGCAGATGGAGACACTGGGGGATAATTTTCTAAGGATTTATACTGATTTTTCCTGTCTGAATTTGTCGCACAGAAAGTTGCAGGCCAAATATGTGTGACATTTCTGCGACTTTAGCTTCTAGAGCATTTTTACAACATTATACATAGGTGCTGAATACATAAAAAGCGACTGTTCAGCGACAGACAAGTCGCATCGGCTGAAAGTAGGCCAGAATGTCAGTCCATGTTGGAGCAGGTTTAGATACAGTCTAAAGCATAGATCTCAAAGTCTGTGCACAGAATTTAGCAAGGGCCTCGCACCTTCTGATGCATCAGGTAGGTGCACAATAGCATAGCCTAACCCTCTGTACTTTGGTCTATATTGATGCGGGACATAGACAGCCAGCTGATGACCAATCCATTAGTGCAATGGATGGCTGGAAGCATTTGTCTTTGCCTTTGCAATACCACAGAAGCAATGCATGGTCAATGTACAGCAATGACACACCTGTGTGAACAGCCAGGAGACCCCCCCCCCCCCCATGTTATGTTACATAGTTACATAGTTAGTACGGTCGAAAAAAGACATATGTCCATCACGTTCAACCAGGGAATTAAGGGGTAGGGGTGTGGCGCGATATTGGGGAAGGGATGAGATTTTATATTTCTTCATAAGCATTAATCTTATTTTGTCAATTAGGAACATTCAGCACCCACCCGCTATCAAGGCAGCTGCCTATCATGTCATGCCCTACCTGCACAGGTGTGCTGGCTACTCAAATGATCCAATTAAGGAGGCCATTTAGTCAGCAGCAGCAGAAGTCCTGTGCCTGGACGCTCCAACAGGGGCCAGACACAAGCAGAAGCAGCAGAAGCAGCAGCAGCACCACCTTTTGTTTTTTGGCTGCAGCAGCAGCAAGGCCCACAGGGCTGGCTAGCTGGCTAGCCAGCAAGCAGGTAGCAATGAAAGTAGGAATCTTTCTTTTTAACCCTGTAAGGGGGTGGTGCACTGTACCCGAAGATACTGCCATATCGGGTCAATGCATAGGGCGACGGAAGCAAGCTTCGAAATCGGCCCCCGTTCTCAAAAATCCATTTAATATATGGTCCCCAGATAGGGGACGTATCAGATATTAAACTGATAAGAACAGATACTACACTTGATCTTAGCCAAAAGGCCGAGAAGCGATAACCGTGAAAGGGGCGGGCCCAACAAGGTCCCCTTCATGGGCACTATCACTGCTTGCTGTCAGGGAGGCTGCCAGACAATTTTCCATGCACACTCTGGGCTGGGGGGCAGTCAACCACCAGTACACACAGCAGAACCTAAACCCATACCATTATTGCTAAGCAGCAAGACAGGGGCCCATTGCACTCCCACGGGGCCTTTTTAAATGCAATCCATAACCCGGATTTGCCAGGAACCCTTCTTACTCCTCCTACTTGCATGTGACACTGGGCTTAGGATCTGCATAGGAAACACACACACAAGCACACACCTACCTTTGTTGCCTGCAGATGCCTCCTTGGCTGTCCCCAAACGGTATCAAACCAACACCCACGGGAAGCTGTAAGCATAGAGGACATGCCTGCACCCCATTGGACTTACCTGTGTGGGTTAAATCCGGGTTATTTGACAACCTATGGCGGTGATGGTTCTGCTCAGGCAGAGCAGTGCTGATGCTCCTCATAAAGCTGTCGCTGCTGTGAAGGTTCTAGGTGACATCACAAATCCCTTTGGTTACATACACAACAAAGCTGGGTTGTTGTTGTTTACACTCTGCAAGGCCTGTGGAAGTGAGTGACATCATAGCACTGTAGTTCTGAGGGTTCAAGATGGATGCAACAATCTCCTGTTGCTTCTATGAAGGCCGTAATAGACGACATCACCAAACAGCTCCATAGTCACATACACAGCAAAGGAGAGATGTTGTTTACACCTAGTGATGTCAGTGGTATTGAGTGACATCACAGCACAGTGCTAAGGCTCCTGGGCCTGGACACAGCAGCGGCTGCAATATCTCAACGGAGAATACGTTTATATCTATGTGTGTGTGTGCGCATATATATATATATATATATATATATATATATATATATATATATATATTTCTCCGCCGAAATCACTTTTAAACCCATTTCCACCTTTTTTTCCCTTCTCTTCCTCTTACTTTTTTTTCACGTTTTTTTACGTTTTTCTCCTTTTCGCCTCTTTTCTGGGCGTATTATTCTTCTTTTTCTTCTTTTTTTTCGTCTAATGCATACCCCATCAGTGCAGCAATGCTTATTCAATACCGCCAGCAGATGGAGACACTGGGGGATAATTTTCTAAGGATTTATACTGATTTTTCCTGTCTGAATTTGTCGCACAGAAAGTTGCAGGCCAAATATGTGTGACATTTCTGCGACTTTAGCTTCTAGAGCATTTTTACAACATTATACATAGGTGCTGAATACATAAAAAGCGACTGTTCAGCGACAGACAAGTCGCATCGGCTGAAAGTAGGCCAGAATGTCAGTCCATGTTGGAGCAGGTTTAGATACAGTCTAAAGCATAGATCTCAAAGTCTGTGCACAGAATTTAGCAAGGGCCTCGCACCTTCTGATGCATCAGGTAGGTGCACAATAGCATAGCCTAACCCTCTGTACTTTGGTCTATATTGATGCGGGACATAGACAGCCAGCTGATGACCAATCCATTAGTGCAATGGATGGCTGGAAGCATTTGTCTTTGCCTTTGCAATACCACAGAAGCAATGCATGGTCAATGTACAGCAATGACACACCTGTGTGAACAGCCAGGAGACCCCCCCCCCCCCCCCCCATGTTATGTTACATAGTTACATAGTTAGTACGGTCGAAAAAAGACATATGTCCATCACGTTCAACCAGGGAATTAAGGGGTAGGGGTGTGGCGCGATATTGGGGAAGGGATGAGATTTTATATTTCTTCATAAGCATTAATCTTATTTTGTCAATTAGGAACATTCAGCACCCACCCGCTATCAAGGCAGCTGCCTATCATGTCATGCCCTACCTGCACAGGTGTGCTGGCTACTCAAATGATCCAATTAAGGAGGCCATTTAGTCAGCAGCAGCAGAAGTCCTGTGCCTGGACGCTCCAACAGGGGCCAGACACAAGCAGAAGCAGCAGCAGCACCACCTTTTGTTTTTTGGCTGCAGCAGCAGCAAGGCCCACAGGGCTGGCTAGCTGGCTAGCCAGCAAGCAGGTAGCAATGAAAGTAGGAATCTTTCTTTTTAACCCTGTAAGGGGGTGGTGCACTGTACCCGAAGATACTGCCATATCGGGTCAATGCATAGGGCGACGGAAGCAAGCTTCGAAATCGGCCCCCGTTCTCAAAAATCCATTTAATATATGGTCCCCAGATAGGGGACGTATCAGATATTAAACTGATAAGAACAGATACTACACTTGATCTTAGCCAAAAGGCCGAGAAGCGATAACCGTGAAAGGGGCGGGCCCAACAAGGTCCCCTTCATGGGCACTATCACTGCTTGCTGTCAGGGAGGCTGCCAGACAATTTTCCATGCACACTCTGGGCTGGGGGGCAGTCAACCACCAGTACACACAGCAGAACCTAAACCCATACCATTATTGCTAAGCAGCAAGACAGGGGCCCATTGCACTCCCACGGGGCCTTTTTAAATGCAATCCATAACCCGGATTTGCCAGGAACCCTTCTTACTCCTCCTACTTGCATGTGACACTGGGCTTAGGATCTGCATAGGAAACACACACACAAGCACACACCTACCTTTGTTGCCTGCAGATGCCTCCTTGGCTGTCCCCAAACGGTATCAAACCAACACCCACGGGAAGCTGTAAGCATAGAGGACATGCCTGCACCCCATTGGACTTACCTGTGTGGGTTAAATCCGGGTTATTTGACAACCTATGGCGGTGATGGTTCTGCTCAGGCAGAGCAGTGCTGATGCTCCTCATAAAGCTGTCGCTGCTGTGAAGGTTCTAGGTGACATCACAAATCCCTTTGGTTACATACACAACAAAGCTGGGTTGTTGTTGTTTACACTCTGCAAGGCCTGTGGAAGTGAGTGACATCATAGCACTGTAGTTCTGAGGGTTCAAGATGGATGCAACAATCTCCTGTTGCTTCTATGAAGGCCGTAATAGACGACATCACCAAACAGCTCCATAGTCACATACACAGCAAAGGAGAGATGTTGTTTACACCTAGTGATGTCAGTGGTATTGAGTGACATCACAGCACAGTGCTAAGGCTCCTGGGCCTGGACACAGCAGCGGCTGCAATATCTCAACGGAGAATACGTTTATATCTATGTGTGTGTGTGCGCATATATATATATATATATATATATATTTCTCCGCCGAAATCACTTTTAAACCCATTTCCACCTTTTTTTCCCTTCTCTTCCTCTTACTTTTTTTTCACGTTTTTTTACGTTTTTCTCCTTTTCGCCTCTTTTCTGGGCGTATTATTCTTCTTTTTCTTCTTTTTTTTCGTCTAATGCATACCCCATCAGTGCAGCAATGCTTATTCAATACCGCCAGCAGATGGAGACACTGGGGGATAATTTTCTAAGGATTTATACTGATTTTTCCTGTCTGAATTTGTCGCACAGAAAGTTGCAGGCCAAATATGTGTGACATTTCTGCGACTTTAGCTTCTAGAGCATTTTTACAACATTATACATAGGTGCTGAATACATAAAAAGCGACTGTTCAGCGACAGACAAGTCGCATCGGCTGAAAGTAGGCCAGAATGTCAGTCCATGTTGGAGCAGGTTTAGATACAGTCTAAAGCATAGATCTCAAAGTCTGTGCACAGAATTTAGCAAGGGCCTCGCACCTTCTGATGCATCAGGTAGGTGCACAATAGCATAGCCTAACCCTCTGTACTTTGGTCTATATTGATGCGGGACATAGACAGCCAGCTGATGACCAATCCATTAGTGCAATGGATGGCTGGAAGCATTTGTCTTTGCCTTTGCAATACCACAGAAGCAATGCATGGTCAATGTACAGCAATGACACACCTGTGTGAACAGCCAGGAGACCCCCCCCATGTTATGTTACATAGTTACATAGTTAGTACGGTCGAAAAAAGACATATGTCCATCACGTTCAACCAGGGAATTAAGGGGTAGGGGTGTGGCGCGATATTGGGGAAGGGATGAGATTTTATATTTCTTCATAAGCATTAATCTTATTTTGTCAATTAGGAACATTCAGCACCCACCCGCTATCAAGGCAGCTGCCTATCATGTCATGCCCTACCTGCACAGGTGTGCTGGCTACTCAAATGATCCAATTAAGGAGGCCATTTAGTCAGCAGCAGCAGAAGTCCTGTGCCTGGACGCTCCAACAGGGGCCAGACACAAGCAGAAGCAGCAGAAGCAGCAGCAGCACCACCTTTTGTTTTTTGGCTGCAGCAGCAGCAAGGCCCACAGGGCTGGCTAGCTGGCTAGCCAGCAAGCAGGTAGCAATGAAAGTAGGAATCTTTCTTTTTAACCCTGTAAGGGGGTGGTGCACTGTACCCGAAGATACTGCCATATCGGGTCAATGCATAGGGCGACGGAAGCAAGCTTCGAAATCGGCCCCCGTTCTCAAAAATCCATTTAATATATGGTCCCCAGATAGGGGACGTATCAGATATTAAACTGATAAGAACAGATTTTTTTTTTTTTTTTTATTGAAAAGGAAATATACAATACATAACCAAGTAAATCATTCAAAAAATTACATATTCATCTGAAAACACATGAATAACACATATTTGACATATACAATATATACAGGAAGCATGTCTTTACATGTACATATAACAAAAAGCTTTCCCTTCATGACTTTCCCTCAGAAAAAATTAATTGCAGCGGATTCTGTCCCTCCAACTGTCCCTTCATATCAGGATATAATCTGTAAGAAAAGAAAAAGAAAGACAAATAAGAATACACTCATAACCAGTGCTTCCATTTTTTGTGTTTCCAGATCCCCTCTGCATCATCAGAACCATAGTTTTTCCTATCACATAATACGTAAAGGTAAATTTTACCACGGATCATGCCCAGACATTCCTTCACACTTACTTCAGTTTGATTGAAAATCCTAATATTCCTTACATCCCACAGAACCTCTTTTACACAATTTACTATGAACCATAACACTCTTGCCTTCTCTCTCTCCACTGCACACAAACCAAACATCATCATATTAAAGGATAAGATTTCAATTCCAGTAAGATTTTTAATTAGACCAGACATTTTTCTCCACACAGACTTCGCATAACCACACTCCCAAAACACATGCACATAATTCTCACATCCACCGCAACCATCCCTGGGACACACTTCACTGTCTACCAATCTCCTTCTCCTCTGAAATTCCCTTGTTGGCAGACACCCATGAGCTAACATCCAAGACAAGTCCTTTTGTTTATTTGTCAGTTCCTTGTGACTGACATTTTTCCACACTACCTTACAATCCTTCTCAGACAGACCTCCCACACATTCCACTGTTTCTCTCTGCTCCAACACTTTCATCACCTTCTTACTATCATTCCATTCAGTCACACATTCCAGATTATTTTTCCTGACACACCGCCCTATTCTCTGATAGAACCAAGGAACCTCAAAACTTACAGGTACCCTTAAGTCCCTTTCCATTAGCTTATATTTCAACAACACATTACCAGCCAAATACCTTACCATGCACCCAAACACACATTCCTTCTTACTTACAGCGAGACAAAAACTGACATACTTCACAGCCAGGAACACTTCCACATTCATCATTCCTTTCCCACCATGCATTCTGCTTTTCACCACCTTCCCACGACTCAATTTCTCCATCCTTGAATTCCATAAGAAAACAAAGATCTGCCTGATAATTCTTGCCAGACACCTATCCGGTGGAGGAAACACATAATTAACATAAAGCAAAATAGGAATTATAACAGCTTTAATAACCAGAATCCTTCCCTCAATCGATAAAGTCCTTAAAGACCAGAAGTTTATTTTATTCCCCACCCTCCCCAAAACCCTCTCCCAACTTTCTTTCCCATACAAATCATTATCAAACACCACCCCAAGCACTTCCACACCCCCCTCTCTCACAGGCCACTCGCACAACCCACTCTCTCCCCACCCCTCAAAAAATTTACAACCACTCTTCCCAACATTAAGCTTAAACCCACTCATTAAACAGAAACACTCAATCAATAACTTAGCACGCCTTACCCCTGCCATTGACTTACATACAACAGTAACATCATCCATGTAACCAATCACTCGCATATCCTTCCCATGACTACCAGGTATTTCTATACCCCGCATCACCTTATCTCTCCTAATCATCCCCAACAAAGGCTCAATCATACAAATAAAAAGAATTGGCGACAGGGGACACCCCTGCCGCACTCCAGATTTTATACTCACTTCCCTACTCAGAAAACCATTGACCTGAATCTTACTATAAATGTCCCTATACAAACATTCAATCCACTTCACCATTCTGTCCGGCACATTCATCCTCCTCAAAACCCTAAACAATAAATCATGCACCACCCTATCATACGCTTTTTCAAAATCCACCGTAACAACAGCCACACCTTGCTTCCTAGTTTTACAGTCCCACAATACATCCCTCAGACCTAACAGACATTCAGAAATCCTACGATCAGGCACTGTACACATTTGCTCCTCACCTACCATACAATCAATCACATCCTTTAACCTATTCGCAATAACTTTAGCAATAATTTTGTAATCACAATTCAAGAGCGCTATAGGCCTCCAATTTTTAAGATCCCTCTTATCCCCTTTTTTAAACAATAACACAGTCACACTCTCACTCATACTTTTAGATAACTTCCCTCTCCTAAGTACTTCCTTACACACCTCCCATACATAATCCCCTAACATATCCCAAAACACAAGATAAAATTCCACAGGCAAACCATCACTCCCTGCCACTTTTCCTTTCTTCATCCCATTCACAGCATCCTCCACCTCACTCTTCCTCACATCCTCTTCCATAAAGAACCCATCAATTTCATCCAAACGCTTATCCACATATCCCAAACATTCCTCCTCTAGAGTCACGTCCCGCTCCTTCTCCGTGAATAAATCAGAATAAAACTTCCACACTTCCTCTAACACCTCATCCTTACCAAAGACCTCTACCCCATCATTCGTAAAAACACTCATCATCTCAGTTTTTTTACTGAATGCCTTTTTAAAGAAAAATTTGCTACATTTCTCATCCTTCTCTTTCACTTCAACCCTAGCCTGTGCAATAATCTTCCTTCCATTCCTCTCCAGACACTCATTCACACTTCCACGAGCTTCCTCAATCTCCTTCTCAACACTCATCCCCAAACGCCTCAATTCATACAAATACTCTAACCTTCTTTGCCATCTCTCATACTCTTCTCTATCTTTCCTCCCTTTCTCACACCCTTTTTTAATAAAAAACCTTTTAGTCTCTAACTTCACCCACTCCCACCACTCAACCACACTATAAAATGCATCCTTCCTCAACACCCATCCATCAAAACGCTCCCTATATTCTTGTAATACACATTCATTATCCAATAAAGACACATTCAACTTCCAAACACCCTTTCCATACTCACTTAGACCACCACCTTTTACCACACACTCAATCCAGGCATGATCCGTGAACGGTAACCTCCTCCGTCTGAAATTAGAAACAGACATTAGTTTTGAGACAAAAATGAAATCAATACGCGAACTTGTATTGTTAGAAAAATATGTATAACCGATAGTACCATCATTATGGGCAACAAAGGAATCCTTTAACCCAAATAAATTTACAATCTCTTTAAGCTGCTTACTAGTACTGTCTAAACCAGACCCACCACCCACCGTAGTACTACTCCTATCCCCCTCTGTTATTATACAATTGAAATCCCCTATAAGGAACACATCATCCCTCCCACTCAAAAAGAAATATAATTTCTCAAACACCTCCCCTCTTTCCTTCCTCCCAGTTGGAGCATAAACATTAATTACTTTATATGTGAAACCCCTGAAAATAAAATGCACTAATAATACCCTACCCGGAACAATATGGACAACTTTTTTAACAACAAACTCATTACTTTTGAACAAAATCCCCACCCCCGAATTACGTTCCATTGAACCAGACCATACCGATTGCCCATAAGGCCAGGAGATATTTGGCTCCCCATCCAAGCAGCACTCCTGGAGACCTAGAACATCAAAAGAATATCTAGAAAGTAAATCAAAAATGGCGGATCTCCTTTCTAAAGATCTAATACTGCGGACATTTAGAGAACCAATTGTTAAACTCATTCAAACATTTGAAGGAAAAAAAGGAAATACAAAATCAAGCATTATCAAAAGGAGGCCTAGCCTTTCCCCGACCTCTACCCTTATTTTTTGCCTCCCCTTCCTTAAACTTAAGAGTCTTTGTCAATTTTTTGACTGAACATTCCTCCAAATAACCTGTGCCCAGGGAGGATAAAGAGGAGTCAGAATCAATCTGACATGACGACCCTCCACCTGCCTCCTCCCTTCCCGGGCTAGGAAAGTCCTCAATCCTTTGACTCTGAGGAGTCGGACAGTCATCCTCCGATTCTTCCACCGGCATCTTTCTCTTCAAGGATTCTTTGTCCACAGTCATCTCCTCTGGGGGATCAGAGGCCTCCGAAACAGATGCCCCCGAAACAGACTCCGCCTTCTCCCCCTCTGCCACCAAAGCATCCGGAACAGACCTAGAAATGGAAGGAAAAACAGGGGCAGACTCTGCTTCACTGGTCAGCACGCTAACCTCTGCATCGCCTGCCCTGGCAGCATTGGAGTCCTCAGGAACTGTCCCACCTCGAAGAGCCATTGCATATGATCGGGGTGCCCCGGACTGGTAAGTGGGGCAACTCCTAGCCAGGTGATCCGAAGAACCACAGAAATGACACTTGCGTTTCTCGGGACAGTCTGCAGTGCGGTGATCAGGCTTGTGGCAGTTCCTGCAAACCTGCCCGGTTGTACAGTTCTCTCTGGTATGACCAAAGCAAAAACAGTCCCGGCAAAAACTTGGCATCCCCGGGTAGTGCAGAAACCCCCTGTTGTTCCCTATCGCAAAATTCTGCGGGGGGTGACAAAAACCTTCAGCACCACCCTCGGGGGCAGGCCTAAACTCCACCCAAAAACGTCTCATGCCTGTGAAAGTCCCCAGGATGTTATTTTTCCTCTAAGCACCAGAAACAGACACACAATACCTTCTTAGAAAGGTCTGGATCTCCTCATCCCGCACAAAAGGGTTGTACATATGCACTACCACTGGAACTTTCTTAGGCCGAGCCTCGCAGGAAATGAATCGGATCCCTTGTAGGTCAGGGTGAGAAGCATTCTCCTTACTCCGGTAGAGACAGGTACGGAGATCATCCAGGTTGTAGAAGGTCACGTCAAAGAATCCTTGGCTGGGAAAGACCTGGACACAGAAGATGGAAGCATGCGGCATCCTCAGCACTCCCTCCACGACCTTCTGCTGGACATGCAAAATCCCGTAGGCACTCCTCTTTTCCTCCTCGATAAACAGCCGTACTGTATTAGGAGCGTTCGGCGCATTAGCCATCCTCTCCGGCAGACCCGTCCTCCGATGATCACCTTCCCGTTATCCTGGGACTAAGCCCTCTCCCCAATAGCAGCAGGTGGGTGAAGCCCAGGCAATAAACCTGGGCGATCCCACAAGGCCGAGGAGAGGGGTACCCGAATACCTTAGGGCAAGACACTTGATCTTAGCCAAAAGGCCGAGAAGCGATAACCGTGAAAGGGGCGGGCCCAACAAGGTCCCCTTCATGGGCACTATCACTGCTTGCTGTCAGGGAGGCTGCCAGACAATTTTCCATGCACACTCTGGGCTGGGGGGCAGTCAACCACCAGTACACACAGCAGAACCTAAACCCATACCATTATTGCTAAGCAGCAAGACAGGGGCCCATTGCACTCCCACGGGGCCTTTTTAAATGCAATCCATAACCCGGATTTGCCAGGAACCCTTCTTACTCCTCCTACTTGCATGTGACACTGGGCTTAGGATCTGCATAGGAAACACACACACAAGCACACACCTACCTTTGTTGCCTGCAGATGCCTCCTTGGCTGTCCCCAAACGGTATCAAACCAACACCCACGGGAAGCTGTAAGCATAGAGGACATGCCTGCACCCCATTGGACTTACCTGTGTGGGTTAAATCCGGGTTATTTGACAACCTATGGCGGTGATGGTTCTGCTCAGGCAGAGCAGTGCTGATGCTCCTCATAAAGCTGTCGCTGCTGTGAAGGTTCTAGGTGACATCACAAATCCCTATGGTTACATACACAACAAAGCTGGGTTGTTGTTGTTTACACTCTGCAAGGCCTGTGGAAGTGAGTGACATCATAGCACTGTAGTTCTGAGGGTTCAAGATGGATGCAACAATCTCCTGTTGCTTCTATGAAGGCCGTAATAGACGACATCACCAAACAGCTCCATAGTCACATACACAGCAAAGGAGAGATGTTGTTTACACCTAGTGATGTCAGTGGTATTGAGTGACATCACAGCACAGTGCTAAGGCTCCTGGGCCTGGACACAGCAGCG
The DNA here is from genome assembly GCF_029499605.1 of Hyla sarda. Taxonomy (NCBI): domain Eukaryota; kingdom Metazoa; phylum Chordata; class Amphibia; order Anura; family Hylidae; genus Hyla; species Hyla sarda. The sequence goes on along the minus strand of NW_026610350.1, from coordinate 192,857 downwards.
GCTGCAATATCTCAACGGAGAATACGTTTATATCTATGTGTGTGTGTGCGCATATATATATATATATATATATATATATATATATATATATATATATATATTTCTCCGCCGAAATCACTTTTAAACCCATTTCCACCTTTTTTTCCCTTCTCTTCCTCTTACTTTTTTTTCACGTTTTTTTACGTTTTTCTCCTTTTCGCCTCTTTTCTGGGCGTATTATTCTTCTTTTTCTTCTTTTTTTTCGTCTAATGCATACCCCATCAGTGCAGCAATGCTTATTCAATACCGCCAGCAGATGGAGACACTGGGGGATAATTTTCTAAGGATTTATACTGATTTTTCCTGTCTGAATTTGTCGCACAGAAAGTTGCAGGCCAAATATGTGTGACATTTCTGCGACTTTAGCTTCTAGAGCATTTTTACAACATTATACATAGGTGCTGAATACATAAAAAGCGACTGTTCAGCGACAGACAAGTCGCATCGGCTGAAAGTAGGCCAGAATGTCAGTCCATGTTGGAGCAGGTTTAGATACAGTCTAAAGCATAGATCTCAAAGTCTGTGCACAGAATTTAGCAAGGGCCTCGCACCTTCTGATGCATCAGGTAGGTGCACAATAGCATAGCCTAACCCTCTGTACTTTGGTCTATATTGATGCGGGACATAGACAGCCAGCTGATGACCAATCCATTAGTGCAATGGATGGCTGGAAGCATTTGTCTTTGCCTTTGCAATACCACAGAAGCAATGCATGGTCAATGTACAGCAATGACACACCTGTGTGAACAGCCAGGAGACCCCCCCCCCCATGTTATGTTACATAGTTACATAGTTAGTACGGTCGAAAAAAGACATATGTCCATCAAGTTCAACCAGGGAATTAAGGGGTAGGGGTGTGGCGCGATATTGGGGAAGGGATGAGATTTTATATTTCTTCATAAGCATTAATCTTATTTTGTCAATTAGGAACATTCAGCACCCACCCGCTATCAAGGCAGCTGCCTATCATGTCATGCCCTACCTGCACAGGTGTGCTGGCTACTCAAATGATCCAATTAAGGAGGCCATTTAGTCAGCAGCAGCAGAAGTCCTGTGCCTGGACGCTCCAACAGGGGCCAGACACAAGCAGAAGCAGAAGCAGCAGAAGCAGCAGCAGCACCACCTTTTGTTTTTTGGCTGCAGCAGCAGCAAGGCCCACAGGGCTGGCTAGCTGGCTAGCCAGCAAGCAGGTAGCAATGAAAGTAGGAATCTTTCTTTTTAACCCTGTAAGGGGGTGGTGCACTGTACCCGAAGATACTGCCATATCGGGTCAATGCATAGGGCGACGGAAGCAAGCTTCGAAATCGGCCCCCGTTCTCAAAAATCCATTTAATATATGGTCCCCAGATAGGGGACGTATCAGATATTAAACTGATAAGAACAGATTTTTTTTTTTTTTTTTTTATAAACCTTCAGGTTTAGACTAAACACCACTTAGATAACGCGTCATTTTTGACTCATGGTAAAGTCTAACTCATCATTAGGTCATTCTTTATTTGTTCAAAGCAAATTCAAAACAAATTCAAATACCATCACCATTACACCCTTACAACATGTCTCCACTTCAAAAATTTCCATATCCCCTCTTCATCTATTTCACCTAATTTCTTTTTATCACGTAAATAAACGGTGTACAACCTATCCAGAATCATTCTTAAACTTCCTTCCACAGTCACATCTTTTCTCTTAAACACATATAAATTTCTAACATCCCACAAGACTTCCTTCACAATCGCCAACAACACAAACAACACCCTTTCATTCTTTCTTCCAATCATACTAAGACCAAACATCACAACCTCATATGAGAACCTATTTATCCCAGTCAACTCCTTACACAACGGACCTATCCCTCTCCATACATTCTGAGCCATGTCACAATTCCAAATCACATGCATCACACTTTCAACCCCACTACAATCTTCCCTCGGACATATTTCACTCCTTCCAATACCTCTATTCCTTTGGAACTCTCTTACTGGTAAGGCTCCATGCAAACACTGCCATCCTATCTCTCTCTGTCTATTTGATATTCCATCTGTCATTAAACTCTTCCACACCTTAGACACATCCTGGCCTCTTACCATATTAATCAGACACTCCACCTCACTTGCGGCGACATACCCAAACACATTCTTCTTACTTTCAAACAACTCCTTTCTCACACCAATCAACCTATAACTCTCCAAAAACTTTTCCACATACAAATACCAACTCGGGCACACAAACGCATAAGGCACTCTCAAATCTCTCTCCAGCCAACCTAATTTGCATAACACACGCCCACCTAAATATCTCAACATACATGCAAAATTCTTTTCTCCTCTCATCATCCTTCTAACCGCAAACACCACATTCACCCCCAAATACACATCTAGATTTGGAAATCCCATTCCACCCTTACTACCATCCTTCATCACAACTTCTCTCCTCACTCTTTCCACTTTTGTACCCCAAAAAAACACAAACAAAATTCTTTTTAACTTCCTTAAAACCATGTAACTTGGCGGAAACACTATTGCCACATACAATAAAATAGGCAATATTACACTTTTCACAACCAGCACTTTCCCAACCATAGACAAATCTCTCAACCTCCAAAGACTCAATTTTTTGGACACTCTCTTCTCTACATCATCCCAACTTTCTCTCCCATCCAATCTTTCATCCATTTTAACACCTAAAACCTGAATACCACCTTCAATATTCTTCATACCCACATCCTCACTTCCTTGCATACTACCAAAACATTTATACTCACTTTTGTCCCAATTCACCTTAAACCCAGATGCTCCACAAAACAATCCAACTAGTAACTTTGCCCTTCTCATAACAGCCACAGACTCTCCCAAAATACACACATCATCCATGTAGGCCAAAACTTTGACTTCTCTCCCACCACTCCCTGGAATTTTTAACCCTCTAACACACTTATCCCGCCGCAACATCTCTAATAATGGCTCCATAGCACATATAAAAGCCATAGGGGACAACGGACAACCCTGCCTTACACCAGAACATACTTTCACCTTCTCAGACATCCAACCATTTATCAAAACCTTACTATATACTCCATCATACAGCATCCTTACAACATTTACAAAATCCCCCGGGAATCCCATTCTCACTAATACTCTAAACAAAAACCTATGTGACAGACGATCAAACGCCTTTTCAAAATCTATCGACATCACTCTAACCTCCTGTTTCCTACTCATACTATCCCATAACAAATCTCTCAACAAACACAAATTTTCATTTATTCTTCTCCCAGGCACTCCACACACTTGTTCTTCTCCAATCACCTGCTCAACCACATCTCTCATCCTATTTGTAATTATTTTAGCAAACACCTTATAATCTACATTCAACAAAGTTATCGGCCTCCAATTCCTCACATCATTCACATCACCTTTCTTATAAATCAACACAACCACTCCACTCTTCATACTTTCCACCATTCTCTCCTTCCTCCACATATACCTATACACTTCCACCAAATCATCCTTCACAACATCCCAAATCCAAGCATAAAATTCAACAGGCAACCCATCCTCTCCAGGCGTTTTATTTCTTGACATACTATCCACAGTCCTCTTCACTTCCTCCTCTCCAATCTCTCTCATCAGAGTCCCATATTCACTACCATCCACTCTCTTATCAAGCACTCTCAACACTTCATCCTGCAAGTCCTCTTCACAATCTTTTACCGCATACAACTCTTCATAAAAAATTTTAACCACTCCCAACACAGCTTTACCTTTAACCAGACAGCCATCATCATCATACACTCTTACCATATCCTCTCTCTTCCCAATAACTTTTTTAAAGAAATATCTCGAACATTTTTCATCTTTCTCTAACTTATCAAGTTTTGCTTGATTTTTTTTTTTTTTTTTTTTATCTAAAGCCGAGGAACGTGCTTTCGATTCACCCAAAGTGCAAGAAAAAGTGCAAACGTGTTACACTAAAAAAAACGTGCACAAAGGATGCGGTCTATCGCAAGCCCTTCTCCGATAGGAGAGAGGCCCCCCAACAAACCTTACCCTTCGCCTCCGGACCAAAAGGTACCTGCGAGGTTCCAGGTTCGATGTCCCTTTTCGCCGAAGCTACTAGGAGACCACAAATGCTCCCGGCATCCCCCTTGGCGTTAGCCAAGGTATCTGCCCGCAGAGCCGATTACGGTAGGTACCCTGCGAAGCAGGAGTACCCGGGGTGTTTGCAGGGAGGTGCGGAACCTAATGGCCACACACACCTCCCCTAGACCGCCAGGAGGGACACCCAGAAGGGCTACCGCATCCTGACAAATCCTGTGAACACACAACACGCAAAAAGTGACACAGTGAGACAAAAAATAAATAAATAAGTGAATGTGTGCAGATATACTGCCCGGACATCCGGCCGGATCTATAAAAATTTCTCTGATCCTAGCCAGAAGGCCGGGAATCAAGAGGTGAGTGCCACAAGGTGAAGAGATTATGGTGCCCGTGCTTCAACTCAGTGAGCCTATTCTCCCAGTGAGTTTCGGCACCTCGGGGTCACCACTCCCCGAGGCACAAAAGTACCTCGGCTCTAGACCCTCTCAGCCTCATGGCGAGACCCGGAGGGAACAGGTCACATCGGGGCAGCCGTCGAGCTGATTCCTCAGAACCAGCCCCGGAAAGCCCTGGTACACCTGCATCCTCCATGCAGCACCCATCCCCACCAGCATGAAAACTGATAAGAACAGATACTACACTTGATCTTAGCCAAAAGGCCGAGAAGCGATCAAGTTTTGCTTGATACATCAACTCTTTACCTTTCTCATTCAACCAATTTTTTAGATCACTCTTCACAACCTCAATCTGCTCACCCACACTCCAGCCATACTTCTTTAACTTATTGAGAAACACCAATCTTTTATTCAACCATTCATACTTCTTCTTCCTCCCAGCATTCCGCTTATATCCCTCTCTTTTAAAGAAAACTTTTGTTTGACCCTTAACCCATTCCCACCAACACAATATATCAGGAAAATCATTCTTTTTCTTACACCAACCCCTATACTTATTAACATATCTATCATACACTCCTTCCACTTCCAACAATTTAACATTTAATTTCCATACACCCCTCCCACTCACACAATCTGCATCCAATACTAACTCACAACACACATACTCATGATCTGAATATCCTACTTTTTCTTGCATATAATTCTTACATAACACACCCTTAGACACAAAACACATATCAAGTCTGGAACTATGACTTCCACTATCAGAATAATATGTATCTAACAAAGGACACACTCCACACGCTTCAGCCACATCCTTTAACTTAAAGTCACACACCATACTTTTAAGAATATTCCCAGATACATCCACATTCCCCTCAATTTCACAGTTGAAATCCCCCACCCACACCAAAGGTATTTTACCCGGCAGAAACCTCTTAATTACCTCCAACAACCCCACCCGCTCCTCCCTCCTTACCGGCGCATACACATTTATCAACCTAAATTTAACCCCCTGCACCTTAACCTCCACCATGATACACCTCCCCTCCTCTATTACCACATAACTACAAACTTCAAACTTAAAGCTCTTAAAAAGCACCCCTACCCCATCATTCCTATTATGCCCAGACACCGACCAAACAGCAGGACCATAAGCCCATTCTCCCTTCCCCGGAATATCATTTAGCCCACATTCCTGCAAACAAATAATGTCCGCTTTTTTCCCTGCCAAGTCCTCCAAAATTACTGTCCTTCTGACTTTACTTCTAAAGACTCTAACGTTTATAGAACCGACTAAAAAAGACATACCACCATCTTAACAACCCTAAGGAAGAATTTGACAGAAAAGAAGAAAGTTATTTAGGTAGCTTTCCTCAGCGGTGTGGGAGAAGCTTCTCCCGCAGAGCACGCATCCATGTCGCTCTCAGATAGCGGTTGATACCGATTGTCCGTAGCCACCAGCGTCGACTCCATCTGTCCACCAGAAAGCTTCCTGGCCGTCTTCTTGGGGGGACGAAAAAGATCAAAGTCATCCTCTCTCTCTCTCTCTCTCTATGTCTCTCCTCACGGTCTTCACCCTCAGAAGAAGACCACTCTTCAATTTGCGGCGACTCCTCAGCCGGGGGACTGGGAGCATCCTCAATCTCCCCTTCTTCCACTTGCACCGCCATTTGCTCCTCCTCCACCACCACTTGCTCCTCCACCACCTTCACTTGCTCCTCTACCACCACAGGACTCTGTACCTCTCCAATAATAACGCTCTCTCTTGCAGGAACCACTGCAGCCGCAGCTGCAGCTGCCCTCCTCCTCTCCACCATTTCCTCTTCCATTCTCCTCTCCTCCTCCCTCCTCTTCAACACTGGACAGTTCTTGTACACATGGCCAGCTTCCCCACATAGGTCACAGGTCCTCGGGTGTGGACATGCACCCGCCTCATGCCCCGGTTGCTTACAGTTCCTGCATTTCTTACTGCCAGGGCAGGCCTCCTTCACATGTCCAAACAATAGACAATTTCTACAGAAAGATGGCTGTCCGTAGTAATAGAGATAACCTCTGAAACCAGCAATGGTAAAGTTCGCCGGAGGGTGCTTAACGCCTCCAATGCAATCTCCATCAAGCCGCAACTTCACAAAGAACTTATACGTGCCATTAAATACACCAATGCTGCTTGTCTGCTTAGTACCACCAGCAATAGACTCACAATAGATGCTCAAGAAGTTCTTAATCATAGAGACATCAACAAACGGATTGTACATGTGGATAAACAAAGTCTTTGTCCCCATTTCAAAAAGGGGATAAAAGGACACATCCCGCAAAACCTCACTTCCACTGTTCCGTTTTAAGCACTCATAAAAGTTCTGGCAGTCAGCATCATATAAGAAGGACACGTCATAAATACCTTGGCGCTTGTTCTCCTGGACACAAAAGAGGTCGCTCAAGGAAAATCCTGCCAGTCGCTCCACAATGGTATGGCCGATGTATTCAATGCTGTTTCTTAGACGATCCGTGGTTAGCACCTTGATGCGTACGGTCTTCTCCACTGCAGACATGTTGGATCCAGCCATCTTTCCAAATCTGTCGGTAACGATTACCACAGTCTTGATCACCTACGCAGCTAGTCGCGGCGCAGTTCACTCGAACCCTCAGCGCCGACCGAGGCAATAAACCCCGATCTTAGCCAAAAGGCCGAGAAGCGATAACCGTGAAAGGGGCGGGCCCAACAAGGTCCCCTTCATGGGCACTATCACTGCTTGCTGTCAGGGAGGCTGCCAGACAATTTTCCATGCACACTCTGGGCTGGGGGGCAGTCAACCACCAGTACACACAGCAGAACCTAAACCCATACCATTATTGCTAAGCAGCAAGACAGGGGCCCATTGCACTCCCACGGGGCCTTTTTAAATGCAATCCATAACCCGGATTTGCCAGGAACCCTTCTTACTCCTCCTACTTGCATGTGACACTGGGCTTAGGATCTGCATAGGAAACACACACACAAGCACACACCTACCTTTGTTGCCTGCAGATGCCTCCTTGGCTGTCCCCAAACGGTATCAAACCAACACCCACGGGAAGCTGTAAGCATAGAGGACATGCCTGCACCCCATTGGACTTACCTGTGTGGGTTAAATCCGGGTTATTTGACAACCTATGGCGGTGATGGTTCTGCTCAGGCAGAGCAGTGCTGATGCTCCTCATAAAGCTGTCGCTGCTGTGAAGGTTCTAGGTGACATCACAAATCCCTATGGTTACATACACAACAAAGCTGGGTTGTTGTTGTTTACACTCTGCAAGGCCTGTGGAAGTGAGTGACATCATAGCACTGTAGTTCTGAGGGTTCAAGATGGATGCAACAATCTCCTGTTGCTTCTATGAAGGCCGTAATAGACGACATCACCAAACAGCTCCATAGTCACATACACAGCAAAGGAGAGATGTTGTTTACACCTAGTGATGTCAGTGGTATTGAGTGACATCACAGCACAGTGCTAAGGCTCCTGGGCCTGGACACAGCAGCGGCTGCAATATCTCAACGGAGAATACGTTTATATCTATGTGTGTGTGTGCGCATATATATATATATATATATATATATATATATATATATATTTCTCCGCCGAAATCACTTTTAAACCCATTTCCACCTTTTTTTCCCTTCTCTTCCTCTTACTTTTTTTTCACGTTTTTTTACGTTTTTCTCCTTTTCGCCTCTTTTCTGGGCGTATTATTCTTCTTTTTCTTCTTTTTTTTCGTCTAATGCATACCCCATCAGTGCAGCAATGCTTATTCAATACCGCCAGCAGATGGAGACACTGGGGGATAATTTTCTAAGGATTTATACTGATTTTTCCTGTCTGAATTTGTCGCACAGAAAGTTGCAGGCCAAATATGTGTGACATTTCTGCGACTTTAGCTTCTAGAGCATTTTTACAACATTATACATAGGTGCTGAATACATAAAAAGCGACTGTTCAGCGACAGACAAGTCGCATCGGCTGAAAGTAGGCCAGAATGTCAGTCCATGTTGGAGCAGGTTTAGATACAGTCTAAAGCATAGATCTCAAAGTCTGTGCACAGAATTTAGCAAGGGCCTCGCACCTTCTGATGCATCAGGTAGGTGCACAATAGCATAGCCTAACCCTCTGTACTTTGGTCTATATTGATGCGGGACATAGACAGCCAGCTGATGACCAATCCATTAGTGCAATGGATGGCTGGAAGCATTTGTCTTTGCCTTTGCAATACCACAGAAGCAATGCATGGTCAATGTACAGCAATGACACACCTGTGTGAACAGCCAGGAGACCCCCCCCCCCCCCCCATGTTATGTTACATAGTTACATAGTTAGTACGGTCGAAAAAAGACATATGTCCATCACGTTCAACCAGGGAATTAAGGGGTAGGGGTGTGGCGCGATATTGGGGAAGGGATGAGATTTTATATTTCTTCATAAGCATTAATCTTATTTTGTCAATTAGGAACATTCAGCACCCACCCGCTATCAAGGCAGCTGCCTATCATGTCATGCCCTACCTGCACAGGTGTGCTGGCTACTCAAATGATCCAATTAAGGAGGCCATTTAGTCAGCAGCAGCAGAAGTCCTGTGCCTGGACGCTCCAACAGGGGCCAGACACAAGCAGAAGCAGAAGCAGCAGAAGCAGCAGCAGCACCACCTTTTGTTTTTTGGCTGCAGCAGCAGCAAGGCCCACAGGGCTGGCTAGCTGGCTAGCCAGCAAGCAGGTAGCAATGAAAGTAGGAATCTTTCTTTTTAACCCTGTAAGGGGGTGGTGCACTGTACCCGAAGATACTGCCATATCGGGTCAATGCATAGGGCGACGGAAGCAAGCTTCGAAATCGGCCCCCGTTCTCAAAAATCCATTTAATATATGGTCCCCAGATAGGGGACGTATCAGATATTAAACTGATAAGAACAGATACTACACTTGATCTTAGCCAAAAGGCCGAGAAGCGATAACCGTGAAAGGGGCGGGCCCAACAAGGTCCCCTTCATGGGCACTATCACTGCTTGCTGTCAGGGAGGCTGCCAGACAATTTTCCATGCACACTCTGGGCTGGGGGGCAGTCAACCACCAGTACACACAGCAGAACCTAAACCCATACCATTATTGCTAAGCAGCAAGACAGGGGCCCATTGCACTCCCACGGGGCCTTTTTAAATGCAATCCATAACCCGGATTTGCCAGGAACCCTTCTTACTCCTCCTACTTGCATGTGACACTGGGCTTAGGATCTGCATAGGAAACACACACACAAGCACACACCTACCTTTGTTGCCTGCAGATGCCTCCTTGGCTGTCCCCAAACGGTATCAAACCAACACCCACGGGAAGCTGTAAGCATAGAGGACATGCCTGCACCCCATTGGACTTACCTGTGTGGGTTAAATCCGGGTTATTTGACAACCTATGGCGGTGATGGTTCTGCTCAGGCAGAGCAGTGCTGATGCTCCTCATAAAGCTGTCGCTGCTGTGAAGGTTCTAGGTGACATCACAAATCCCTATGGTTACATACACAACAAAGCTGGGTTGTTGTTGTTTACACTCTGCAAGGCCTGTGGAAGTGAGTGACATCATAGCACTGTAGTTCTGAGGGTTCAAGATGGATGCAACAATCTCCTGTTGCTTCTATGAAGGCCGTAATAGACGACATCACCAAACAGCTCCATAGTCACATACACAGCAAAGGAGAGATGTTGTTTACACCTAGTGATGTCAGTGGTATTGAGTGACATCACAGCACAGTGCTAAGGCTCCTGGGCCTGGACACAGCAGCGGCTGCAATATCTCAACGGAGAATACGTTTATATCTATGTGTGTGTGTGCGCATATATATATATATATATATATATATATATATATATATATATATATATATATATATCTCCGCCGAAATCACTTTTAAACCCATTTCCACCTTTTTTTCCCTTCTCTTCCTCTTACTTTTTTTTCACGTTTTTTTACGTTTTTCTCCTTTTCGCCTCTTTTCTGGGCGTATTATTCTTCTTTTTCTTCTTTTTTTTCGTCTAATGCATACCCCATCAGTGCAGCAATGCTTATTCAATACCGCCAGCAGATGGAGACACTGGGGGATAATTTTCTAAGGATTTATACTGATTTTTCCTGTCTGAATTTGTCGCACAGAAAGTTGCAGGCCAAATATGTGTGACATTTCTGCGACTTTAGCTTCTAGAGCATTTTTACAACATTATACATAGGTGCTGAATACATAAAAAGCGACTGTTCAGCGACAGACAAGTCGCATCGGCTGAAAGTAGGCCAGAATGTCAGTCCATGTTGGAGCAGGTTTAGATACAGTCTAAAGCATAGATCTCAAAGTCTGTGCACAGAATTTAGCAAGGGCCTCGCACCTTCTGATGCATCAGGTAGGTGCACAATAGCATAGCCTAACCCTCTGTACTTTGGTCTATATTGATGCGGGACATAGACAGCCAGCTGATGACCAATCCATTAGTGCAATGGATGGCTGGAAGCATTTGTCTTTGCCTTTGCAATACCACAGAAGCAATGCATGGTCAATGTACAGCAATGACACACCTGTGTGAACAGCCAGGAGACCCCCCCCCCATGTTATGTTACATAGTTACATAGTTAGTACGGTCGAAAAAAGACATATGTCCATCAAGTTCAACCAGGGAATTAAGGGGTAGGGGTGTGGCACGATATTGGGGAAGGGATGAGATTTTATATTTCTTCATAAGCATTAATCTTATTTTGTCAATTAGGAACATTCAGCACCCACCCGCTATCAAGGCAGCTGCCTATCATGTCATGCCCTACCTGCACAGGTGTGCTGGCTACTCAAATGATCCAATTAAGGAGGCCATTTAGTCAGCAGCAGCAGAAGTCCTGTGCCTGGACGCTCCAACAGGGGCCAGACACAAGCAGAAGCAGAAGCAGCAGAAGCAGCAGCAGCACCACCTTTTGTTTTTTGGCTGCAGCAGCAGCAAGGCCCACAGGGCTGGCTAGCTGGCTAGCCAGCAAGCAGGTAGCAATGAAAGTAGGAATCTTTCTTTTTAACCCTGTAAGGGGGTGGTGCACTGTACCCGAAGATACTGCCATATCGGGTCAATGCATAGGGCGACGGAAGCAAGCTTCGAAATCGGCCCCCGTTCTCAAAAATCCATTTAATATATGGTCCCCAGATAGGGGACGTATCAGATATTAAACTGATAAGAACAGATACTACACTTGATCTTAGCCAAAAGGCCGAGAAGCGATAACCGTGAAAGGGGCGGGCCCAACAAGGTCCCCTTCATGGGCACTATCACTGCTTGCTGTCAGGGAGGCTGCCAGACAATTTTCCATGCACACTCTGGGCTGGGGGGCAGTCAACCACCAGTACACACAGCAGAACCTAAACCCATACCATTATTGCTAAGCAGCAAGACAGGGGCCCATTGCACTCCCACGGGGCCTTTTTAAATGCAATCCATAACCCGGATTTGCCAGGAACCCTTCTTACTCCTCCTACTTGCATGTGACACTGGGCTTAGGATCTGCATAGGAAACACACACACAAGCACACACCTACCTTTGTTGCCTGCAGATGCCTCCTTGGCTGTCCCCAAACGGTATCAAACCAACACCCACGGGAAGCTGTAAGCATAGAGGACATGCCTGCACCCCATTGGACTTACCTGTGTGGGTTAAATCCGGGTTATTTGACAACCTATGGCGGTGATGGTTCTGCTCAGGCAGAGCAGTGCTGATGCTCCTCATAAAGCTGTCGCTGCTGTGAAGGTTCTAGGTGACATCACAAATCCCTATGGTTACATACACAACAAAGCTGGTTTGTTGTTGTTTACACTCTGCAAGGCCTGTGGAAGTGAGTGACATCATAGCACTGTAGTTCTGAGGGTTCAAGATGGATGCAACAATCTCCTGTTGCTTCTATGAAGGCCGTAATAGACGACATCACCAAACAGCTCCATAGTCACATACACAGCAAAGGAGAGATGTTGTTTACACCTAGTGATGTCAGTGGTATTGAGTGACATCACAGCACAGTGCTAAGGCTCCTGGGCCTGGACACAGCAGCGGCTGCAATATCTCAACGGAGAATACGTTTATATCTATGTGTGTGTGTGCGCATATATATATATATATATATATATATATATATATATATATTTCTCCGCCGAAATCACTTTTAAACCCATTTCCACCTTTTTTTCCCTTCTCTTCCTCTTACTTTTTTTTCACGTTTTTTTACGTTTTTCTCCTTTTCGCCTCTTTTCTGGGCGTATTATTCTTCTTTTTCTTCTTTTTTTTCGTCTAATGCATACCCCATCAGTGCAGCAATGCTTATTCAATACCGCCAGCAGATGGAGACACTGGGGGATAATTTTCTAAGGATTTATACTGATTTTTCCTGTCTGAATTTGTCGCACAGAAAGTTGCAGGCCAAATATGTGTGACATTTCTGCGACTTTAGCTTCTAGAGCATTTTTACAACATTATACATAGGTGCTGAATACATAAAAAGCGACTGTTCAGCGACAGACAAGTCGCATCGGCTGAAAGTAGGCCAGAATGTCAGTCCATGTTGGAGCAGGTTTAGATACAGTCTAAAGCATAGATCTCAAAGTCTGTGCACAGAATTTAGCAAGGGCCTCGCACCTTCTGATGCATCAGGTAGGTGCACAATAGCATAGCCTAACCCTCTGTACTTTGGTCTATATTGATGCGGGACATAGACAGCCAGCTGATGACCAATCCATTAGTGCAATGGATGGCTGGAAGCATTTGTCTTTGCCTTTGCAATACCACAGAAGCAATGCATGGTCAATGTACAGCAATGACACACCTGTGTGAACAGCCAGGAGACCCCCCCCCCATGTTATGTTACATAGTTACATAGTTAGTACGGTCGAAAAAAGACATATGTCCATCAAGTTCAACCAGGGAATTAAGGGGTAGGGGTGTGGCGCGATATTGGGGAAGGGATGAGATTTTATATTTCTTCATAAGCATTAATCTTATTTTGTCAATTAGGAACATTCAGCACCCACCCGCTATCAAGGCAGCTGCCTATCATGTCATGCCCTACCTGCACAGGTGTGCTGGCTACTCAAATGATCCAATTAAGGAGGCCATTTAGTCAGCAGCAGCAGAAGTCCTGTGCCTGGACGCTCCAACAGGGGCCAGACACAAGCAGAAGCAGAAGCAGCAGAAGCAGCAGCAGCACCACCTTTTGTTTTTTGGCTGCAGCAGCAGCAAGGCCCACAGGGCTGGCTGGCTGGCTAGCTGGCTAGCCAGCAAGCAGGTAGCAATGAAAGTAGGAATCTTTCTTTTTAACCCTGTAAGGGGGTGGTGCACTGTACCCGAAGATACTGCCATATCGGGTCAATGCATAGGGCGACGGAAGCAAGCTTCGAAATCGGCCCCCGTTCTCAAAAATCCATTTAATATATGGTCCCCAGATAGGGGACGTATCAGATATTAAACTGATAAGAACAGATACTACACTTGATCTTAGCCAAAAGGCCGAGAAGCGATAACCGTGAAAGGGGCGGGCCCAACAAGGTCCCCTTCATGGGCACTATCACTGCTTGCTGTCAGGGAGGCTGCCAGACAATTTTCCATGCACACTCTGGGCTGGGGGGCAGTCAACCACCAGTACACACAGCAGAACCTAAACCCATACCATTATTGCTAAGCAGCAAGACAGGGGCCCATTGCACTCCCACGGGGCCTTTTTAAATGCAATCCATAACCCGGATTTGCCAGGAACCCTTCTTACTCCTCCTACTTGCATGTGACACTGGGCTTAGGATCTGCATAGGAAACACACACACAAGCACACACCTACCTTTGTTGCCTGCAGATGCCTCCTTGGCTGTCCCCAAACGGTATCAAACCAACACCCACGGGAAGCTGTAAGCATAGAGGACATGCCTGCACCCCATTGGACTTACCTGTGTGGGTTAAATCCGGGTTATTTGACAACCTATGGCGGTGATGGTTCTGCTCAGGCAGAGCAGTGCTGATGCTCCTCATAAAGCTGTCGCTGCTGTGAAGGTTCTAGGTGACATCACAAATCCCTATGGTTACATACACAACAAAGCTGGTTTGTTGTTGTTTACACTCTGCAAGGCCTGTGGAAGTGAGTGACATCATAGCACTGTAGTTCTGAGGGTTCAAGATGGATGCAACAATCTCCTGTTGCTTCTATGAAGGCCGTAATAGACGACATCACCAAACAGCTCCATAGTCACATACACAGCAAAGGAGAGATGTTGTTTACACCTAGTGATGTCAGTGGTATTGAGTGACATCACAGCACAGTGCTAAGGCTCCTGGGCCTGGACACAGCAGCGGCTGCAATATCTCAACGGAGAATACGTTTATATCTATGTGTGTGTGTGCGCATATATATATATATATATATATATATATATATATATATATATATATATATATATATTTCTCCGCCGAAATCACTTTTAAACCCATTTCCACCTTTTTTTCCCTTCTCTTCCTCTTACTTTTTTTTCACGTTTTTTTACGTTTTTCTCCTTTTCGCCTCTTTTCTGGGCGTATTATTCTTCTTTTTCTTCTTTTTTTTCGTCTAATGCATACCCCATCAGTGCAGCAATGCTTATTCAATACCGCCAGCAGATGGAGACACTGGGGGATAATTTTCTAAGGATTTATACTGATTTTTCCTGTCTGAATTTGTCGCACAGAAAGTTGCAGGCCAAATATGTGTGACATTTCTGCGACTTTAGCTTCTAGAGCATTTTTACAACATTATACATAGGTGCTTAATACATAAAAAGCGACTGTTCAGCGACAGACAAGTCGCATCGGCTGAAAGTAGGCCAGAATGTCAGTCCATGTTGGAGCAGGTTTAGATACAGTCTAAAGCATAGATCTCAAAGTCTGTGCACAGAATTTAGCAAGGGCCTCGCACCTTCTGATGCATCAGGTAGGTGCACAATAGCATAGCCTAACCCTCTGTACTTTGGTCTATATTGATGCGGGACATAGACAGCCAGCTGATGACCAATCCATTAGTGCAATGGATGGCTGGAAGCATTTGTCTTTGCCTTTGCAATACCACAGAAGCAATGCATGGTCAATGTACAGCAATGACACACCTGTGTGAACAGCCAGGAGACCCCCCCCATGTTATGTTACATAGTTACATAGTTAGTACGGTCGAAAAAAGACATATGTCCATCACGTTCAACCAGGGAATTAAGGGGTAGGGGTGTGGCGCGATATTGGGGAAGGGATGAGATTTTATATTTCTTCATAAGCATTAATCTTATTTTGTCAATTAGGAACATTCAGCACCCACCCGCTATCAAGGCAGCTGCCTATCATGTCATGCCCTACCTGCACAGGTGTGCTGGCTACTCAAATGATCCAATTAAGGAGGCCATTTAGTCAGCAGCAGCAGAAGTCCTGTGCCTGGACGCTCCAACAGGGGCCAGACACAAGCAGAAGCAGAAGCAGCAGAAGCAGCAGCAGCACCACCTTTTGTTTTTTGGCTGCAGCAGCAGCAAGGCCCACAGGGCTGGCTAGCTGGCTAGCCAGCAAGCAGGTAGCAATGAAAGTAGGAATCTTTCTTTTTAACCCTGTAAGGGGGTGGTGCACTGTACCCGAAGATACTGCCATATCGGGTCAATGCATAGGGCGACGGAAGCAAGCTTCGAAATCGGCCCCCGTTCTCAAAAATCCATTTAATATATGGTCCCCAGATAGGGGACGTATCAGATATTAAACTGATAAGAACAGATACTACACTTGATCTTAGCCAAAAGGCCGAGAAGCGATAACCGTGAAAGGGGCGGGCCCAACAAGGTCCCCTTCATGGGCACTATCACTGCTTGCTGTCAGGGAGGCTGCCAGACAATTTTCCATGCACACTCTGGGCTGGGGGGCAGTCAACCACCAGTACACACAGCAGAACCTAAACCCATACCATTATTGCTAAGCAGCAAGACAGGGGCCCATTGCACTCCCACGGGGCCTTTTTAAATGCAATCCATAACCCGGATTTGCCAGGAACCCTTCTTACTCCTCCTACTTGCATGTGACACTGGGCTTAGGATCTGCATAGGAAACACACACACAAGCACACACCTACCTTTGTTGCCTGCAGATGCCTCCTTGGCTGTCCCCAAACGGTATCAAACCAACACCCACGGGAAGCTGTAAGCATAGAGGACATGCCTGCACCCCATTGGACTTACCTGTGTGGGTTAAATCCGGGTTATTTGACAACCTATGGCGGTGATGGTTCTGCTCAGGCAGAGCAGTGCTGATGCTCCTCATAAAGCTGTCGCTGCTGTGAAGGTTCTAGGTGACATCACAAATCCCTTTGGTTACATACACAACAAAGCTGGGTTGTTGTTGTTTACACTCTGCAAGGCCTGTGGAAGTGAGTGACATCATAGCACTGTAGTTCTGAGGGTTCTAGATGGATGCAACAATCTCCTGTTGCTTCTATGAAGGCCGTAATAGACGACATCACCAAACAGCTCCATAGTCACATACACAGCAAAGGAGAGATGTTGTTTACACCTAGTGATGTCAGTGGTATTGAGTGACATCACAGCACAGTGCTAAGGCTCCTGGGCCTGGACACAGCAGCGGCTGCAATATCTCAACGGAGAATACGTTTATATCTATGTGTGTGTGTGCGCATATATATATATATATATATATATATATATATATATTTCTCCGCCGAAATCACTTTTAAACCCATTTCCACCTTTTTTTCCCTTCTCTTCCTCTTACTTTTTTTTCACGTTTTTTTACGTTTTTCTCCTTTTCGCCTCTTTTCTGGGCGTATTATTCTTCTTTTTCTTCTTTTTTTTCGTCTAATGCATACCCCATCAGTGCAGCAATGCTTATTCAATACCGCCAGCAGATGGAGACACTGGGGGATAATTTTCTAAGGATTTATACTGATTTTTCCTGTCTGAATTTGTCGCACAGAAAGTTGCAGGCCAAATATGTGTGACATTTCTGCGACTTTAGCTTCTAGAGCATTTTTACAACATTATACATAGGTGCTGAATACATAAAAAGCGACTGTTCAGCGACAGACAAGTCGCATCGGCTGAAAGTAGGCCAGAATGTCAGTCCATGTTGGAGCAGGTTTAGATACAGTCTAAAGCATAGATCTCAAAGTCTGTGCACAGAATTTAGCAAGGGCCTCGCACCTTCTGATGCATCAGGTAGGTGCACAATAGCATAGCCTAACCCTCTGTACTTTGGTCTATATTGATGCGGGACATAGACAGCCAGCTGATGACCAATCCATTAGTGCAATGGATGGCTGGAAGCATTTGTCTTTGCCTTTGCAATACCACAGAAGCAATGCATGGTCAATGTACAGCAATGACACACCTGTGTGAACAGCCAGGAGACCCCCCCCCCCCCCCCCCATGTTATGTTACATAGTTACATAGTTAGTACGGTCGAAAAAAGACATATGTCCATCACGTTCAACCAGGGAATTAAGGGGTAGGGGTGTGGCGCGATATTGGGGAAGGGATGAGATTTTATATTTCTTCATAAGCATTAATCTTATTTTGTCAATTAGGAACATTCAGCACCCACCCGCTATCAAGGCAGCTGCCTATCATGTCATGCCCTACCTGCACAGGTGTGCTGGCTACTCAAATGATCCAATTAAGGAGGCCATTTAGTCAGCAGCAGCAGAAGTCCTGTGCCTGGACGCTCCAACAGGGGCCAGACACAAGCAGAAGCAGAAGCAGCAGAAGCAGCAGCAGCACCACCTTTTGTTTTTTGGCTGCTGCAGCAGCAGCAAGGCCCACAGGGCTGGCTAGCTGGCTAGCCAGCAAGCAGGTAGCAATGAAAGTAGGAATCTTTCTTTTTAACCCTGTAAGGGGGTGGTGCACTGTACCCGAAGATACTGCCATATCGGGTCAATGCATAGGGCGACGGAAGCAAGCTTCGAAATCGGCCCCCGTTCTCAAAAATCCATTTAATATATGGTCCCCAGATAGGGGACGTATCAGATATTAAACTGATAAGAACAGATACTACACTTGATCTTAGCCAAAAGGCCGAGAAGCGATAACCGTGAAAGGGGCGGGCCCAACAAGGTCCCCTTCATGGGCACTATCACTGCTTGCTGTCAGGGAGGCTGCCAGACAATTTTCCATGCACACTCTGGGCTGGGGGGCAGTCAACCACCAGTACACACAGCAGAACCTAAACCCATACCATTATTGCTAAGCAGCAAGACAGGGGCCCATTGCACTCCCACGGGGCCTTTTTAAATGCAATCCATAACCCGGATTTGCCAGGAACCCTTCTTACTCCTCCTACTTGCATGTGACACTGGGCTTAGGATCTGCATAGGAAACACACACACAAGCACACACCTACCTTTGTTGCCTGCAGATGCCTCCTTGGCTGTCCCCAAACGGTATCAAACCAACACCCACGGGAAGCTGTAAGCATAGAGGACATGCCTGCACCCCATTGGACTTACCTGTGTGGGTTAAATCCGGGTTATTTGACAACCTATGGCGGTGATGGTTCTGCTCAGGCAGAGCAGTGCTGATGCTCCTCATAAAGCTGTCGCTGCTGTGAAGGTTCTAGGTGACATCACAAATCCCTTTGGTTACATACACAACAAAGCTGGGTTGTTGTTGTTTACACTCTGCAAGGCCTGTGGAAGTGAGTGACATCATAGCACTGTAGTTCTGAGGGTTCAAGATGGATGCAACAATCTCCTGTTGCTTCTATGAAGGCCGTAATAGACGACATCACCAAACAGCTCCATAGTCACATACACAGCAAAGGAGAGATGTTGTTTACACCTAGTGATGTCAGTGGTATTGAGTGACATCACAGCACAGTGCTAAGGCTCCTGGGCCTGGACACAGCAGCGGCTGCAATATCTCAACGGAGAATACGTTTATATCTATGTGTGTGTGTGCGCATATATATATATATATATATATATATATATATATATATATATATATTTCTCCGCCGAAATCACTTTTAAACCCATTTCCACCTTTTTTTCCCTTCTCTTCCTCTTACTTTTTTTTCACGTTTTTTTACGTTTTTCTCCTTTTCGCCTCTTTTCTGGGCGTATTATTCTTCTTTTTCTTCTTTTTTTTCGTCTAATGCATACCCCATCAGTGCAGCAATGCTTATTCAATACCGCCAGCAGATGGAGACACTGGGGGATAATTTTCTAAGGATTTATACTGATTTTTCCTGTCTGAATTTGTCGCACAGAAAGTTGCAGGCCAAATATGTGTGACATTTCTGCGACTTTAGCTTCTAGAGCATTTTTACAACATTATACATAGGTGCTGAATACATAAAAAGCGACTGTTCAGCGACAGACAAGTCGCATCGGCTGAAAGTAGGCCAGAATGTCAGTCCATGTTGGAGCAGGTTTAGATACAGTCTAAAGCATAGATCTCAAAGTCTGTGCACAGAATTTAGCAAGGGCCTCGCACCTTCTGATGCATCAGGTAGGTGCACAATAGCATAGCCTAACCCTCTGTACTTTGGTCTATATTGATGCGGGACATAGACAGCCAGCTGATGACCAATCAATTAGTGCAATGGATGGCTGGAAGCATTTGTCTTTGCCTTTGCAATACCACAGAAGCAATGCATGGTCAATGTACAGCAATGACACACCTGTGTGAACAGCCAGGAGACCCCCCCCCCCCCATGTTATGTTACATAGTTACATAGTTAGTACGGTCGAAAAAAGACATATGTCCATCACGTTCAACCAGGGAATTAAGGGGTAGGGGTGTGGCGCGATATTGGGGAAGGGATGAGATTTTATATTTCTTCATAAGCATTAATCTTATTTTGTCAATTAGGAACATTCAGCACCCACCCGCTATCAAGGCAGCTGCCTATCATGTCATGCCCTACCTGCACAGGTGTGCTGGCTACTCAAATGATCCAATTAAGGAGGCCATTTAGTCAGCAGCAGCAGAAGTCCTGTGCCTGGACGCTCCAACAGGGGCCAGACACAAGCAGAAGCAGAAGCAGCAGAAGCAGCAGCAGCACCACCTTTTGTTTTTTGGCTGCAGCAGCAGCAAGGCCCACAGGGCTGGCTAGCTGGCTAGCCAGCAAGCAGGTAGCAATGAAAGTAGGAATCTTTCTTTTTAACCCTGTAAGGGGGTGGTGCACTGTACCCGAAGATACTGCCATATCGGGTCAATGCATAGGGCGACGGAAGCAAGCTTCGAAATCGGCCCCCGTTCTCAAAAATCCATTTAATATATGGTCCCCAGATAGGGGACGTATCAGATATTAAACTGATAAGAACAGATTTTTTACTTTTAGATATAATATTCTTAGACTAAAAGACCTTACGCAGTCCAGATTATACTTAGTCTGCTAAAAGCATATTCCACAGATGTAGATTCCAAAGACTTTTAGCCACTTTGTGACCTAATCTTTTTTTATCCAATAAATAGAAAACATACATCTCACTAAGAGCTAGGCGAACACAATCTTTAGAGGTAATAGTGTCTCTTTTAAAAAGAAGAATATTCCTCGTCTTCCATAGTGCAATTTTAATACAATTTATACTAATCCACAAAACCCGAGACTTTTCCACAGATAAAACATTATAAAATCCATATAAAATAACTTCATGATTTAAAAAATTAAGATCAGAAATGAATTTTAGTAAGGGTCCTATCAAATGCCATATCTCTTGGGCGTAAAAACAGTTCCAAAAAAGGTGTAAAACTGTTTCCTCACTAGGACACCCCATTCTCGGGCACTTTGCACTACGACACAATCCTCTTCTGTGTTGGAATTCTCTGGTAGGCAAACATTGATGTGCTATCTGCCAGGCCAGATCTTTTAAGTCATTAGATAAGAATCCCATATTCACCATCCTCCAAACTCTTAGAGATTTCTCAGTGGAATAATTAGATATTAAGCAAATCTGTTCTATCTTCCTGATTTCAGGAACTAATTTTCGTGCATTACTACAAATTTCTTGACTAAAATTAGCAATGCCATAAATACGAATAATCTTTTCTAAAACCACATAGTGCGCTGGGGGAATAAATAAGATTGGGGACGTTAAAGGTAAGGTTATCCACTTTCTTTTTCTAAAAATGTGACCTGCAGCATATTTTAAAAAATAAGACCAATAACAGTTTCTTTGCAAGCCATTAAAACACATAGAAAAAAAGTGAATATATAAAAACCTTTTTAAATCAGGCACATCCTTACCCCCCAATTTCTTTGTCTTCATCATTACATCTCTCCTGAGTTTATCCATTTTAGACCCCCATAAAAAATGAAAGCAAATCTTGTTTAAAAACTTTAAGGTGCGTTCACTCGGTGGGAAAACCAAGCTTAAATATAGCATGATAGGTAGCAACAAAGCTTTCATTATCAGTACTTTTCCTTCTATTGTTAATTTCCTCATTTTCCAAAAACTTATTTTCTTTTGCACTTTCTCTTTGACGATGGACCAGCTTTCCTCTCCATTATTTTCATTGTCAAAGATGACACCCAAGATTTTGATTTTATCATATTGCACATTCACCTCCGTATTGCCCCAATTCCCTATTGCAAAGCAATCACATTTATTTTTATTTAATTTGAAGCCAGAGCCCTCACAAAAAAATTCTGTCTGTCTGATAGCACGTTTCAGGGATGGTTCATCTGGACATAGAATATTAACATCATCCATGTATGCTATCGTCTTTACGCTCTGTCCTCCACTTCCAGGGATTGGCACTCCTCTAATGAGCTTATCTTTTCTCAAAACATTCAACAGAGGTTCTATTGCACATATGAAAAGAATGGGTGATAGGGGGCACCCCTGTTTCACCCCAGACTGTAAACATACCTCTTGGGATAAAAAACCGTTAATTAAAATACGACTAAAACAGTTTTTATATAAAAGTGCAATTTTTCCAACAATAAAATCAGGAAAATTCATTTTCTTTAAAACCAACCATAAAAAATCATGAGAAACACGGTCATAAGCCTTTTGAAAATCCAAGGATAAAATTGCCAATTTCTGATCACATTGTTTCTGATACCATAAAACATCTTTTACAAGGTTTAGATGATCACTTATTTTCCTTCCAGGTACTCCGCATACTTGGTCACTGTGTATAACCTTAGAAATTACCTGCTTGAGCCTATTTGCTAAAATTTTTGCTAAAACCTTATAGTCTGTATTTAGCAGGGTAATAGGCCTCCAATTTTCTAATTTAGAGATGTCTCCTTTTTTAAAAATCAGAGTAACAACACCATCTCTCCAGGACGCAGGTAAAATCTCAGATTTAAAAGCACAGTTAAAAATACCTAAAAGATCATCTTTTAAAATGGACCAAAAACACAGATAAAATTCAACTGGCAACCCATCCGAACCAGGTGTTTTACCATTTAAAAAACTCTTAAAAGTGCTTAAAAGTTCAGGTAAAAAGATTTCATCACAAAGGCTCTCTTGGTCAGTTTTGTCAAGTTTTGAATCCAAGGTATCTAAAACATCATTAGTAAAGGAAATATCAATATCTTTTTTATTAAAAAGCTCCTGATAAAATACTTGTGCTTCTCGCAACATCTCTTCATTAGTTATCTTCCCTTCTATTACAGATATCATTTCTTTCTTTCCCACCACCTTCTTAAAAAAGAATCTCGAACACTTTTCATCATTCTCCAGACATTGCACCTTGCTGTTAAAAATCATTTCTTTTCCTTTTTGACTAATGGCATTTTTTATTTCATTCTTTGTCTGAGCAATAACATCATCCATCTCAAGCCCGGCTTGCTTTAGTTTATAATATGTTTGGATTTTAGTGTTTAACATTTTAAACCATAACTTTTTCTCCTTAGCCTTTTGGATGCCCACACGGATAAAAAACAGTTTAGTCCACTTTTTAACATCCTCCCACCAATCCAAAATATTTTTATATTGGGATTGACGCAATCTCCATTTGTTATAAGCAGCAATAAAATCATTTTTTGTTTTCATGTCCTCTAATAAAGTAGTGTTGAGCTTCCAAACGCCTCTGCCTTTCTCTAGGCCAGGTAAAGTGACATGTGCATGTAATAACTTATGATCAGAGAAAATATTCGATAAAAGAGAAACCTCAACTAGATTAAAACTTTTCCGATAAAAAAATAAAATCAATCCTGGATTTGCAGACATTATTTTCCCATGTGTAACCAGGGTCGTCTGGGTATTTTCTCCTCCAGACATCGGTAAAGTTAAAATCCTCAGTCATACTCTTAATCTGTTTCTCTGTTTTATCCACTCTGACATGCACACTTCCACTCTCACGATGATCACCACTCATACAACAATTAAAATCTCCAGCCATTAAAATAGGTGTTGAACCTGGGATAAAAGCCTGAATATCATTAATCAAGTCGGCTCTCTCATTTTTTTCAGGAGAAGCATAGATGTTAAAAAGCTTAATCTCTGAGCCATTGTACTTAATATTAACTAATAGCGCTCTACCAGGTATAATTTCTAAGAAGGACAAAACTTGTACATCTGAACCTCTAAACAAGATCCCAACACCTGAAGATCTGTTCAGATTGTCACCCGACCAGACCGATGGTCCCAAAGTCCAGCTACGACAAAGGTCCTCATAATTTGGACTATGTTCAATTCCACATTCTTGTAAAAAGAACAGAGAACAGTCCAAGGTCTCTAAAAAACTAAACAAAGCAGCCCTTCTCGTAGGGCTCTTTAGACCTCTCACATTAAGAGAGGAGCACTTTAAGGAAGCTATTCGCTACTGGAGTTTGAGTCCGATATGAAACCCACAGGTGACTCCGGGCTTTCGAACTCTTTGATATTTTTTGGATCGGACGCTGATCTTATAGAAGGCCTCCATGCATGTTGACTGTCCTCACATTCGTCTGAGCTTTTTTTGACAGGCCGTTTAATGCCAAGTTGTGGCTCATCTCCAAGTTCCTTCTTCCGCTTGATCTCCTTCACGCCAACCTCCATGGCTTCACTGCTCACTAGTGACCCTCCACCACCAGAACCCTCCACAGAAGGTCTCCCCTCTGTCTCAGGCACAGCAGAAAGGTCCATAAGCTCCGCCACGACATGAGAAGTTACAGCCGGCTTTTCTGAAGGCGCCTCAGACCGCTGGGGTGCTTTCGCAGGTGGTACTTCAGCTTGCACTACACCCACTCTCCCCGCTACACGGTCAGCCCACGATCTAGCTACACTGGAACGGAGACTGCAATCTTTAAAGGCATGGCCTTCTTCACCACAAATGTTGCAGACGATTTTAGCACAGTCCTTAGAAACATGGCCTTCTTGATTGCACCGACCACAGCGAACTGTAGTGTCCGTGCAAACTTCCATAGTATGTCCGAATTTCTTACATTTCCTACAAAAAGTAGGCATCTCGGGATAAAACAAATAGCCCTTATCCCGACCGATAGAAAAGTTGGAGGGTGGATGACACAACCCTCCAATGCCAGTAGCATCCTCCTTCATTTTCACAAAAAACTTATGTTTCCCCGTCCATAGGTCTTCTGAATTCATCACCTTATGGGAATACTTAACAGAACTGCAGTATTTCCCCAAAAAGAGCTCAATATGGGACACAGTCACAAAGGGATTGTGCATACACACAACTAGAGGAATATCGCCTCCAGTATACAACACTGTGACCGTGATCCCATCAAGCTCAGCAAGGTCTTGATTGCTTTTCAGCTTCTCAAAAAGATTCTGGCATGCATAAGCAGAGTCCAGAGTTAGGATGAAGCTGCCCTTCCGAGGATCTCTGAGACAGACGATGTTCTCTTTCTTCACCCCAAGAAGCTTGTAGAGAGTTTCTTTCACAAAATAAGAAAGTTGGACGAGTTCTTGCTTGTCTTCATCAACATCAAAGCGAAAGGAAAAACGAATCCGCGTTTCACCGGATGTAAGGTAACGGATGCGAACACCCATCTTGTCGATCGCCTTTTCGGTTCCTCGTAGCAGCCCCCCTTGGAAAAGGTAGGACAAACTCCCAGGATCCTCCTGACCAGACACTTGATCTAGCCAAAAGGCCGAGAAGCGATAACCGTGAAAGGGGCGGGCCCAACAAGGTCCCCTTCATGGGCACTATCACTGCTTGCTGTCAGGGAGGCTGCCAGACAATTTTCCATGCACACTCTGGGCTGGGGGGCAGTCAACCACCAGTACACACAGCAGAACCTAAACCCATACCATTATTGCTAAGCAGCAAGACAGGGGCCCATTGCACTCCCACGGGGCCTTTTTAAATGCAATCCATAACCCGGATTTGCCAGGAACCCTTCTTACTCCTCCTACTTGCATGTGACACTGGGCTTAGGATCTGCATAGGAAACACACACACAAGCACACACCTACCTTTGTTGCCTGCAGATGCCTCCTTGGCTGTCCCCAAACGGTATCAAACCAACACCCACGGGAAGCTGTAAGCATAGAGGACATGCCTGCACCCCATTGGACTTACCTGTGTGGGTTAAATCCGGGTTATTTGACAACCTATGGCGGTGATGGTTCTGCTCAGGCAGAGCAGTGCTGATGCTCCTCATAAAGCTGTCGCTGCTGTGAAGGTTCTAGGTGACATCACAAATCCCTTTGGTTACATACACAACAAAGCTGGGTTGTTGTTGTTTACACTCTGCAAGGCCTGTGGAAGTGAGTGACATCATAGCACTGTAGTTCTGAGGGTTCAAGATGGATGCAACAATCTCCTGTTGCTTCTATGAAGGCCGTAATAGACGACATCACCAAACAGCTCCATAGTCACATACACAGCAAAGGAGAGATGTTGTTTACACCTAGTGATGTCAGTGGTATTGAGTGACATCACAGCACAGTGCTAAGGCTCCTGGGCCTGGACACAGCAGCGGCTGCAATATCTCAACGGAGAATACGTTTATATCTATGTGTGTGTGTGCGCATATATATATATATATATATATATATATATATATATATATATTTCTCCGCCGAAATCACTTTTAAACCCATTTCCACCTTTTTTTCCCTTCTCTTCCTCTTACTTTTTTTTCACGTTTTTTTACGTTTTTCTCCTTTTCGCCTCTTTTCTGGGCGTATTATTCTTCTTTTTCTTCTTTTTTTTCGTCTAATGCATACCCCATCAGTGCAGCAATGCTTATTCAATACCGCCAGCAGATGGAGACACTGGGGGATAATTTTCTAAGGATTTATACTGATTTTTCCTGTCTGAATTTGTCGCACAGAAAGTTGCAGGCCAAATATGTGTGACATTTCTGCGACTTTAGCTTCTAGAGCATTTTTACAACATTATACATAGGTGCTGAATACATAAAAAGCGACTGTTCAGCGACAGACAAGTCGCATCGGCTGAAAGTAGGCCAGAATGTCAGTCCATGTTGGAGCAGGTTTAGATACAGTCTAAAGCATAGATCTCAAAGTCTGTGCACAGAATTTAGCAAGGGCCTCGCACCTTCTGATGCATCAGGTAGGTGCACAATAGCATAGCCTAACCCTCTGTACTTTGGTCTATATTGATGCGGGACATAGACAGCCAGCTGATGACCAATCCATTAGTGCAATGGATGGCTGGAAGCATTTGTCTTTGCCTTTGCAATACCACAGAAGCAATGCATGGTCAATGTACAGCAATGACACACCTGTGTGAACAGCCAGGAGACCCCCCCCCCCCCCCCCCATGTTATGTTACATAGTTACATAGTTAGTACGGTCGAAAAAAGACATATGTCCATCACGTTCAACCAGGGAATTAAGGGGTAGGGGTGTGGCGCGATATTGGGGAAGGGATGAGATTTTATATTTCTTCATAAGCATTAATCTTATTTTGTCAATTAGGAACATTCAGCACCCACCCGCTATCAAGGCAGCTGCCTATCATGTCATGCCCTACCTGCACAGGTGTGCTGGCTACTCAAATGATCCAATTAAGGAGGCCATTTAGTCAGCAGCAGCAGAAGTCCTGTGCCTGGACGCTCCAACAGGGGCCAGACACAAGCAGAAGCAGAAGCAGCAGAAGCAGCAGCAGCACCACCTTTTGTTTTTTGGCTGCAGCAGCAGCAAGGCCCACAGGGCTGGCTAGCTGGCTAGCCAGCAAGCAGGTAGCAATGAAAGTAGGAATCTTTCTTTTTAACCCTGTAAGGGGGTGGTGCACTGTACCCGAAGATACTGCCATATCGGGTCAATGCATAGGGCGACGGAAGCAAGCTTCGAAATCGGCCCCCGTTCTCAAAAATCCATTTAATATATGGTCCCCAGATAGGGG
The DNA here is from genome assembly GCF_029499605.1 of Hyla sarda. Taxonomy (NCBI): domain Eukaryota; kingdom Metazoa; phylum Chordata; class Amphibia; order Anura; family Hylidae; genus Hyla; species Hyla sarda. The sequence goes on along the minus strand of NW_026610350.1, from coordinate 165,022 downwards.
ACGTATCAGATATTAAACTGATAAGAACAGATACTACACTTGATCTTAGCCAAAAGGCCGAGAAGCGATAACCGTGAAAGGGGCGGGCCCAACAAGGTCCCCTTCATGGGCACTATCACTGCTTGCTGTCAGGGAGGCTGCCAGACAATTTTCCATGCACACTCTGGGCTGGGGGGCAGTCAACCACCAGTACACACAGCAGAACCTAAACCCATACCATTATTGCTAAGCAGCAAGACAGGGGCCCATTGCACTCCCACGGGGCCTTTTTAAATGCAATCCATAACCCGGATTTGCCAGGAACCCTTCTTACTCCTCCTACTTGCATGTGACACTGGGCTTAGGATCTGCATAGGAAACACACACACAAGCACACACCTACCTTTGTTGCCTGCAGATGCCTCCTTGGCTGTCCCCAAACGGTATCAAACCAACACCCACGGGAAGCTGTAAGCATAGAGGACATGCCTGCACCCCATTGGACTTACCTGTGTGGGTTAAATCCGGGTTATTTGACAACCTATGGCGGTGATGGTTCTGCTCAGGCAGAGCAGTGCTGATGCTCCTCATAAAGCTGTCGCTGCTGTGAAGGTTCTAGGTGACATCACAAATCCCTTTGGTTACATACACAACAAAGCTGGGTTGTTGTTGTTTACACTCTGCAAGGCCTGTGGAAGTGAGTGACATCATAGCACTGTAGTTCTGAGGGTTCAAGATGGATGCAACAATCTCCTGTTGCTTCTATGAAGGCCGTAATAGACGACATCACCAAACAGCTCCATAGTCACATACACAGCAAAGGAGAGATGTTGTTTACACCTAGTGATGTCAGTGGTATTGAGTGACATCACAGCACAGTGCTAAGGCTCCTGGGCCTGGACACAGCAGCGGCTGCAATATCTCAACGGAGAATACGTTTATATCTATGTGTGTGTGTGCGCATATATATATATATATATATATATATATATATATATATATATATATATTCTCCGCCGAAATCACTTTTAAACCCATTTCCACCTTTTTTTCCCTTCTCTTCCTCTTACTTTTTTTTCACGTTTTTTTACGTTTTTCTCCTTTTCGCCTCTTTTCTGGGCGTATTATTCTTCTTTTTCTTCTTTTTTTTCGTCTAATGCATACCCCATCAGTGCAGCAATGCTTATTCAATACCGCCAGCAGATGGAGACACTGGGGGATAATTTTCTAAGGATTTATACTGATTTTTCCTGTCTGAATTTGTCGCACAGAAAGTTGCAGGCCAAATATGTGTGACATTTCTGCGACTTTAGCTTCTAGAGCATTTTTACAACATTATACATAGGTGCTTAATACATAAAAAGCGACTGTTCAGCGACAGACAAGTCGCATCGGCTGAAAGTAGGCCAGAATGTCAGTCCATGTTGGAGCAGGTTTAGATACAGTCTAAAGCATAGATCTCAAAGTCTGTGCACAGAATTTAGCAAGGGCCTCGCACCTTCTGATGCATCAGGTAGGTGCACAATAGCATAGCCTAACCCTCTGTACTTTGGTCTATATTGATGCGGGACATAGACAGCCAGCTGATGACCAATCCATTAGTGCAATGGATGGCTGGAAGCATTTGTCTTTGCCTTTGCAATACCACAGAAGCAATGCATGGTCAATGTACAGCAATGACACACCTGTGTGAACAGCCAGGAGACCCCCCCCCCCCCATGTTATGTTACATAGTTACATAGTTAGTACGGTCGAAAAAAGACATATGTCCATCACGTTCAACCAGGGAATTAAGGGGTAGGGGTGTGGCGCGATATTGGGGAAGGGATGAGATTTTATATTTCTTCATAAGCATTAATCTTATTTTGTCAATTAGGAACATTCAGCACCCACCCGCTATCAAGGCAGCTGCCTATCATGTCATGCCCTACCTGCACAGGTGTGCTGGCTACTCAAATGATCCAATTAAGGAGGCCATTTAGTCAGCAGCAGCAGAAGTCCTGTGCCTGGACGCTCCAACAGGGGCCAGACACAAGCAGAAGCAGAAGCAGCAGAAGCAGCAGCAGCACCACCTTTTGTTTTTTGGCTGCAGCAGCAGCAAGGCCCACAGGGCTGGCTAGCTGGCTAGCCAGCAAGCAGGTAGCAATGAAAGTAGGAATCTTTCTTTTTAACCCTGTAAGGGGGTGGTGCACTGTACCCGAAGATACTGCCATATCGGGTCAATGCATAGGGCGACGGAAGCAAGCTTCGAAATCGGCCCCCGTTCTCAAAAATCCATTTAATATATGGTCCCCAGATAGGGGACGTATCAGATATTAAACTGATAAGAACAGATACTACACTTGATCTTAGCCAAAAGGCCGAGAAGCGATAACCGTGAAAGGGGCGGGCCCAACAAGGTCCCCTTCATGGGCACTATCACTGCTTGCTGTCAGGGAGGCTGCCAGACAATTTTCCATGCACACTCTGGGCTGGGGGGCAGTCAACCACCAGTACACACAGCAGAACCTAAACCCATACCATTATTGCTAAGCAGCAAGACAGGGGCCCATTGCACTCCCACGGGGCCTTTTTAAATGCAATCCATAACCCGGATTTGCCAGGAACCCTTCTTACTCCTCCTACTTGCATGTGACACTGGGCTTAGGATCTGCATAGGAAACACACACACAAGCACACACCTACCTTTGTTGCCTGCAGATGCCTCCTTGGCTGTCCCCAAACGGTATCAAACCAACACCCACGGGAAGCTGTAAGCATAGAGGACATGCCTGCACCCCATTGGACTTACCTGTGTGGGTTAAATCCGGGTTATTTGACAACCTATGGCGGTGATGGTTCTGCTCAGGCAGAGCAGTGCTGATGCTCCTCATAAAGCTGTCGCTGCTGTGAAGGTTCTAGGTGACATCACAAATCCCTTTGGTTACATACACAACAAAGCTGGGTTGTTGTTGTTTACACTCTGCAAGGCCTGTGGAAGTGAGTGACATCATAGCACTGTAGTTCTGAGGGTTCTAGATGGATGCAACAATCTCCTGTTGCTTCTATGAAGGCCGTAATAGACGACATCACCAAACAGCTCCATAGTCACATACACAGCAAAGGAGAGATGTTGTTTACACCTAGTGATGTCAGTGGTATTGAGTGACATCACAGCACAGTGCTAAGGCTCCTGGGCCTGGACACAGCAGCGGCTGCAATATCTCAACGGAGAATACGTTTATATCTATGTGTGTGTGTGCGCATATATATATATATATATATATATATATATATATATATATATATATTTCTCCGCCGAAATCACTTTTAAACCCATTTCCACCTTTTTTTCCCTTCTCTTCCTCTTACTTTTTTTTCACGTTTTTTTACGTTTTTCTCCTTTTCGCCTCTTTTCTGGGCGTATTATTCTTCTTTTTCTTCTTTTTTTTCGTCTAATGCATACCCCATCAGTGCAGCAATGCTTATTCAATACCGCCAGCAGATGGAGACACTGGGGGATAATTTTCTAAGGATTTATACTGATTTTTCCTGTCTGAATTTGTCGCACAGAAAGTTGCAGGCCAAATATGTGTGACATTTCTGCGACTTTAGCTTCTAGAGCATTTTTACAACATTATACATAGGTGCTGAATACATAAAAAGCGACTGTTCAGCGACAGACAAGTCGCATCGGCTGAAAGTAGGCCAGAATGTCAGTCCATGTTGGAGCAGGTTTAGATACAGTCTAAAGCATAGATCTCAAAGTCTGTGCACAGAATTTAGCAAGGGCCTCGCACCTTCTGATGCATCAGGTAGGTGCACAATAGCATAGCCTAACCCTCTGTACTTTGGTCTATATTGATGCGGGACATAGACAGCCAGCTGATGACCAATCCATTAGTGCAATGGATGGCTGGAAGCATTTGTCTTTGCCTTTGCAATACCACAGAAGCAATGCATGGTCAATGTACAGCAATGACACACCTGTGTGAACAGCCAGGAGACCCCCCCCCCCCCCCCCATGTTATGTTACATAGTTACATAGTTAGTACGGTCGAAAAAAGACATATGTCCATCACGTTCAACCAGGGAATTAAGGGGTAGGGGTGTGGCGCGATATTGGGGAAGGGATGAGATTTTATATTTCTTCATAAGCATTAATCTTATTTTGTCAATTAGGAACATTCAGCACCCACCCGCTATCAAGGCAGCTGCCTATCATGTCATGCCCTACCTGCACAGGTGTGCTGGCTACTCAAATGATCCAATTAAGGAGGCCATTTAGTCAGCAGCAGCAGAAGTCCTGTGCCTGGACGCTCCAACAGGGGCCAGACACAAGCAGAAGCAGAAGCAGCAGAAGCAGCAGCAGCACCACCTTTTGTTTTTTGGCTGCTGCAGCAGCAGCAAGGCCCACAGGGCTGGCTAGCTGGCTAGCCAGCAAGCAGGTAGCAATGAAAGTAGGAATCTTTCTTTTTAACCCTGTAAGGGGGTGGTGCACTGTACCCGAAGATACTGCCATATCGGGTCAATGCATAGGGCGACGGAAGCAAGCTTCGAAATCGGCCCCCGTTCTCAAAAATCCATTTAATATATGGTCCCCAGATAGGGGACGTATCAGATATTAAACTGATAAGAACAGATACTACACTTGATCTTAGCCAAAAGGCCGAGAAGCGATAACCGTGAAAGGGGCGGGCCCAACAAGGTCCCCTTCATGGGCACTATCACTGCTTGCTGTCAGGGAGGCTGCCAGACAATTTTCCATGCACACTCTGGGCTGGGGGGCAGTCAACCACCAGTACACACAGCAGAACCTAAACCCATACCATTATTGCTAAGCAGCAAGACAGGGGCCCATTGCACTCCCACGGGGCCTTTTTAAATGCAATCCATAACCCGGATTTGCCAGGAACCCTTCTTACTCCTCCTACTTGCATGTGACACTGGGCTTAGGATCTGCATAGGAAACACACACACAAGCACACACCTACCTTTGTTGCCTGCAGATGCCTCCTTGGCTGTCCCCAAACGGTATCAAACCAACACCCACGGGAAGCTGTAAGCATAGAGGACATGCCTGCACCCCATTGGACTTACCTGTGTGGGTTAAATCCGGGTTATTTGACAACCTATGGCGGTGATGGTTCTGCTCAGGCAGAGCAGTGCTGATGCTCCTCATAAAGCTGTCGCTGCTGTGAAGGTTCTAGGTGACATCACAAATCCCTTTGGTTACATACACAACAAAGCTGGGTTGTTGTTGTTTACACTCTGCAAGGCCTGTGGAAGTGAGTGACATCATAGCACTGTAGTTCTGAGGGTTCAAGATGGATGCAACAATCTCCTGTTGCTTCTATGAAGGCCGTAATAGACGACATCACCAAACAGCTCCATAGTCACATACACAGCAAAGGAGAGATGTTGTTTACACCTAGTGATGTCAGTGGTATTGAGTGACATCACAGCACAGTGCTAAGGCTCCTGGGCCTGGACACAGCAGCGGCTGCAATATCTCAACGGAGAATACGTTTATATCTATGTGTGTGTGTGCGCATATATATATATATATATATATATATATATATATATATATATATTTCTCCGCCGAAATCACTTTTAAACCCATTTCCACCTTTTTTTCCCTTCTCTTCCTCTTACTTTTTTTTCACGTTTTTTTACGTTTTTCTCCTTTTCGCCTCTTTTCTGGGCGTATTATTCTTCTTTTTCTTCTTTTTTTTCGTCTAATGCATACCCCATCAGTGCAGCAATGCTTATTCAATACCGCCAGCAGATGGAGACACTGGGGGATAATTTTCTAAGGATTTATACTGATTTTTCCTGTCTGAATTTGTCGCACAGAAAGTTGCAGGCCAAATATGTGTGACATTTCTGCGACTTTAGCTTCTAGAGCATTTTTACAACATTATACATAGGTGCTTAATACATAAAAAGCGACTGTTCAGCGACAGACAAGTCGCATCGGCTGAAAGTAGGCCAGAATGTCAGTCCATGTTGGAGCAGGTTTAGATACAGTCTAAAGCATAGATCTCAAAGTCTGTGCACAGAATTTAGCAAGGGCCTCGCACCTTCTGATGCATCAGGTAGGTGCACAATAGCATAGCCTAACCCTCTGTACTTTGGTCTATATTGATGCGGGACATAGACAGCCAGCTGATGACCAATCCATTAGTGCAATGGATGGCTGGAAGCATTTGTCTTTGCCTTTGCAATACCACAGAAGCAATGCATGGTCAATGTACAGCAATGACACACCTGTGTGAACAGCCAGGAGACCCCCCCCCCCCCCCCCATGTTATGTTACATAGTTACATAGTTAGTACGGTCGAAAAAAGACATATGTCCATCACGTTCAACCAGGGAATTAAGGGGTAGGGGTGTGGCGCGATATTGGGGAAGGGATGAGATTTTATATTTCTTCATAAGCATTAATCTTATTTTGTCAATTAGGAACATTCAGCACCCACCCGCTATCAAGGCAGCTGCCTATCATGTCATGCCCTACCTGCACAGGTGTGCTGGCTACTCAAATGATCCAATTAAGGAGGCCATTTAGTCAGCAGCAGCAGAAGTCCTGTGCCTGGACGCTCCAACAGGGGCCAGACACAAGCAGAAGCAGAAGCAGCAGAAGCAGCAGCAGCACCACCTTTTGTTTTTTGGCTGCAGCAGCAGCAAGGCCCACAGGGCTGGCTAGCTGGCTAGCCAGCAAGCAGGTAGCAATGAAAGTAGGAATCTTTCTTTTTAACCCTGTAAGGGGGTGGTGCACTGTACCCGAAGATACTGCCATATCGGGTCAATGCATAGGGCGACGGAAGCAAGCTTCGAAATCGGCCCCCGTTCTCAAAAATCCATTTAATATATGGTCCCCAGATAGGGGACGTATCAGATATTAAACTGATAAGAACAGATACTACACTTGATCTTAGCCAAAAGGCCGAGAAGCGATAACCGTGAAAGGGGCGGGCCCAACAAGGTCCCCTTCATGGGCACTATCACTGCTTGCTGTCAGGGAGGCTGCCAGACAATTTTCCATGCACACTCTGGGCTGGGGGGCAGTCAACCACCAGTACACACAGCAGAACCTAAACCCATACCATTATTGCTAAGCAGCAAGACAGGGGCCCATTGCACTCCCACGGGGCCTTTTTAAATGCAATCCATAACCCGGATTTGCCAGGAACCCTTCTTACTCCTCCTACTTGCATGTGACACTGGGCTTAGGATCTGCATAGGAAACACACACACAAGCACACACCTACCTTTGTTGCCTGCAGATGCCTCCTTGGCTGTCCCCAAACGGTATCAAACCAACACCCACGGGAAGCTGTAAGCATAGAGGACATGCCTGCACCCCATTGGACTTACCTGTGTGGGTTAAATCCGGGTTATTTGACAACCTATGGCGGTGATGGTTCTGCTCAGGCAGAGCAGTGCTGATGCTCCTCATAAAGCTGTCGCTGCTGTGAAGGTTCTAGGTGACATCACAAATCCCTTTGGTTACATACACAACAAAGCTGGGTTGTTGTTGTTTACACTCTGCAAGGCCTGTGGAAGTGAGTGACATCATAGCACTGTAGTTCTGAGGGTTCAAGATGGATGCAACAATCTCCTGTTGCTTCTATGAAGGCCGTAATAGACGACATCACCAAACAGCTCCATAGTCACATACACAGCAAAGGAGAGATGTTGTTTACACCTAGTGATGTCAGTGGTATTGAGTGACATCACAGCACAGTGCTAAGGCTCCTGGGCCTGGACACAGCAGCGGCTGCAATATCTCAACGGAGAATACGTTTATATCTATGTGTGTGTGTGCGCATATATATATATATATATATATATATATATATATATATATATATATATTTCTCCGCCGAAATCACTTTTAAACCCATTTCCACCTTTTTTTCCCTTCTCTTCCTCTTACTTTTTTTTCACGTTTTTTTACGTTTTTCTCCTTTTCGCCTCTTTTCTGGGCGTATTATTCTTCTTTTTCTTCTTTTTTTTCGTCTAATGCATACCCCATCAGTGCAGCAATGCTTATTCAATACCGCCAGCAGATGGAGACACTGGGGGATAATTTTCTAAGGATTTATACTGATTTTTCCTGTCTGAATTTGTCGCACAGAAAGTTGCAGGCCAAATATGTGTGACATTTCTGCGACTTTAGCTTCTAGAGCATTTTTACAACATTATACATAGGTGCTGAATACATAAAAAGCGACTGTTCAGCGACAGACAAGTCGCATCGGCTGAAAGTAGGCCAGAATGTCAGTCCATGTTGGAGCAGGTTTAGATACAGTCTAAAGCATAGATCTCAAAGTCTGTGCACAGAATTTAGCAAGGGCCTCGCACCTTCTGATGCATCAGGTAGGTGCACAATAGCATAGCCTAACCCTCTGTACTTTGGTCTATATTGATGCGGGACATAGACAGCCAGCTGATGACCAATCCATTAGTGCAATGGATGGCTGGAAGCATTTGTCTTTGCCTTTGCAATACCACAGAAGCAATGCATGGTCAATGTACAGCAATGACACACCTGTGTGAACAGCCAGGAGACCCCCCCCCCCCCCCCCCCCATGTTATGTTACATAGTTACATAGTTAGTACGGTCGAAAAAAGACATATGTCCATCACGTTCAACCAGGGAATTAAGGGGTAGGGGTGTGGCGCGATATTGGGGAAGGGATGAGATTTTATATTTCTTCATAAGCATTAATCTTATTTTGTCAATTAGGAACATTCAGCACCCACCCGCTATCAAGGCAGCTGCCTATCATGTCATGCCCTACCTGCACAGGTGTGCTGGCTACTCAAATGATCCAATTAAGGAGGCCATTTAGTCAGCAGCAGCAGAAGTCCTGTGCCTGGACGCTCCAACAGGGGCCAGACACAAGCAGAAGCAGAAGCAGCAGAAGCAGCAGCAGCACCACCTTTTGTTTTTTGGCTGCAGCAGCAGCAAGGCCCACAGGGCTGGCTAGCTGGCTAGCCAGCAAGCAGGTAGCAATGAAAGTAGGAATCTTTCTTTTTAACCCTGTAAGGGGGTGGTGCACTGTACCCGAAGATACTGCCATATCGGGTCAATGCATAGGGCGACGGAAGCAAGCTTCGAAATCGGCCCCCGTTCTCAAAAATCCATTTAATATATGGTCCCCAGATAGGGGACGTATCAGATATTAAACTGATAAGAACAGATACTACACTTGATCTTAGCCAAAAGGCCGAGAAGCGATAACCGTGAAAGGGGCGGGCCCAACAAGGTCCCCTTCATGGGCACTATCACTGCTTGCTGTCAGGGAGGCTGCCAGACAATTTTCCATGCACACTCTGGGCTGGGGGGCAGTCAACCACCAGTACACACAGCAGAACCTAAACCCATACCATTATTGCTAAGCAGCAAGACAGGGGCCCATTGCACTCCCACGGGGCCTTTTTAAATGCAATCCATAACCCGGATTTGCCAGGAACCCTTCTTACTCCTCCTACTTGCATGTGACACTGGGCTTAGGATCTGCATAGGAAACACACACACAAGCACACACCTACCTTTGTTGCCTGCAGATGCCTCCTTGGCTGTCCCCAAACGGTATCAAACCAACACCCACGGGAAGCTGTAAGCATAGAGGACATGCCTGCACCCCATTGGACTTACCTGTGTGGGTTAAATCCGGGTTATTTGACAACCTATGGCGGTGATGGTTCTGCTCAGGCAGAGCAGTGCTGATGCTCCTCATAAAGCTGTCGCTGCTGTGAAGGTTCTAGGTGACATAACAAATCCCTTTGGTTACATACACAACAAAGCTGGGTTGTTGTTGTTTACACTCTGCAAGGCCTGTGGAAGTGAGTGACATCATAGCACTGTAGTTCTGAGGGTTCAAGATGGATGCAACAATCTCCTGTTGCTTCTATGAAGGCCGTAATAGACGACATCACCAAACAGCTCCATAGTCACATACACAGCAAAGGAGAGATGTTGTTTACACCTAGTGATGTCAGTGGTATTGAGTGACATCACAGCACAGTGCTAAGGCTCCTGGGCCTGGACACAGCAGCGGCTGCAATATCTCAACGGAGAATACGTTTATATCTATGTGTGTGTGTGCGCATATATATATATATATATATATATATATATATATATATATATATATATATATATATATTTCTCCGCCGAAATCACTTTTAAACCCATTTCCACCTTTTTTTCCCTTCTCTTCCTCTTACTTTTTTTTCACGTTTTTTTACGTTTTTCTCCTTTTCGCCTCTTTTCTGGGCGTATTATTCTTCTTTTTCTTCTTTTTTTTCGTCTAATGCATACCCCATCAGTGCAGCAATGCTTATTCAATACCGCCAGCAGATGGAGACACTGGGGGATAATTTTCTAAGGATTTATACTGATTTTTCCTGTCTGAATTTGTCGCACAGAAAGTTGCAGGCCAAATATGTGTGACATTTCTGCGACTTTAGCTTCTAGAGCATTTTTACAACATTATACATAGGTGCTGAATACATAAAAAGCGACTGTTCAGCGACAGACAAGTCGCATCGGCTGAAAGTAGGCCAGAATGTCAGTCCATGTTGGAGCAGGTTTAGATACAGTCTAAAGCATAGATCTCAAAGTCTGTGCACAGAATTTAGCAAGGGCCTCGCACCTTCTGATGCATCAGGTAGGTGCACAATAGCATAGCCTAACCCTCTGTACTTTGGTCTATATTGATGCGGGACATAGACAGCCAGCTGATGACCAATCCATTAGTGCAATGGATGGCTGGAAGCATTTGTCTTTGCCTTTGCAATACCACAGAAGCAATGCATGGTCAATGTACAGCAATGACACACCTGTGTGAACAGCCAGGAGACCCCCCCCCCCCCCATGTTATGTTACATAGTTACATAGTTAGTACGGTCGAAAAAAGACATATGTCCATCACGTTCAACCAGGGAATTAAGGGGTAGGGGTGTGGCGCGATATTGGGGAAGGGATGAGATTTTATATTTCTTCATAAGCATTAATCTTATTTTGTCAATTAGGAACATTCAGCACCCACCCGCTATCAAGGCAGCTGCCTATCATGTCATGCCCTACCTGCACAGGTGTGCTGGCTACTCAAATGATCCAATTAAGGAGGCCATTTAGTCAGCAGCAGCAGAAGTCCTGTGCCTGGACGCTCCAACAGGGGCCAGACACAAGCAGAAGCAGAAGCAGCAGAAGCAGCAGCAGCACCACCTTTTGTTTTTTGGCTGCAGCAGCAGCAAGGCCTACAGGGCTGGCTAGCTGGCTAGCCAGCAAGCAGGTAGCAATGAAAGTAGGAATCTTTCTTTTTAACCCTGTAAGGGGGTGGTGCACTGTACCCGAAGATACTGCCATATCGGGTCAATGCATAGGGCGACGGAAGCAAGCTTCGAAATCGGCCCCCGTTCTCAAAAATCCATTTAATATATGGTCCCCAGATAGGGGACGTATCAGATATTAAACTGATAAGAACAGATACTACACTTGATCTTAGCCAAAAGGCCGAGAAGCGATAACCGTGAAAGGGGCGGGCCCAACAAGGTCCCCTTCATGGGCACTATCACTGCTTGCTGTCAGGGAGGCTGCCAGACAATTTTCCATGCACACTCTGGGCTGGGGGGCAGTCAACCACCAGTACACACAGCAGAACCTAAACCCATACCATTATTGCTAAGCAGCAAGACAGGGGCCCATTGCACTCCCACGGGGCCTTTTTAAATGCAATCCATAACCCGGATTTGCCAGGAACCCTTCTTACTCCTCCTACTTGCATGTGACACTGGGCTTAGGATCTGCATAGGAAACACACACACAAGCACACACCTACCTTTGTTGCCTGCAGATGCCTCCTTGGCTGTCCCCAAACGGTATCAAACCAACACCCACGGGAAGCTGTAAGCATAGAGGACATGCCTGCACCCCATTGGACTTACCTGTGTGGGTTAAATCCGGGTTATTTGACAACCTATGGCGGTGATGGTTCTGCTCAGGCAGAGCAGTGCTGATGCTCCTCATAAAGCTGTCGCTGCTGTGAAGGTTCTAGGTGACATCACAAATCCCTTTGGTTACATACACAACAAAGCTGGGTTGTTGTTGTTTACACTCTGCAAGGCCTGTGGAAGTGAGTGACATCATAGCACTGTAGTTCTGAGGGTTCAAGATGGATGCAACAATCTCCTGGTTGCTTCTATGAAGGCCGTAATAGACGACATCACCAAACAGCTCCATAGTCACATACACAGCAAAGGAGAGATGTTGTTTACACCTAGTGATGTCAGTGGTATTGAGTGACATCACAGCACAGTGCTAAGGCTCCTGGGCCTGGACACAGCAGCGGCTGCAATATCTCAACGGAGAATACGTTTATATCTATGTGTGTGTGTGCCCATATATATATATATATATATATATATATATATATATATATATATTTCTCCGCCGAAATCACTTTTAAACCCATTTCCACCTTTTTTTCCCTTCTCTTCCTCTTACTTTTTTTTCACGTTTTTTTACGTTTTTCTCCTTTTCGCCTCTTTTCTGGGCGTATTATTCTTCTTTTTCTTCTTTTTTTTCGTCTAATGCATACCCCATCAGTGCAGCAATGCTTATTCAATACCGCCAGCAGATGGAGACACTGGGGGATAATTTTCTAAGGATTTATACTGATTTTTCCTGTCTGAATTTGTCGCACAGAAAGTTGCAGGCCAAATATGTGTGACATTTCTGCGACTTTAGCTTCTAGAGCATTTTTACAACATTATACATAGGTGCTGAATACATAAAAAGCGACTGTTCAGCGACAGACAAGTCGCATCGGCTGAAAGTAGGCCAGAATGTCAGTCCATGTTGGAGCAGGTTTAGATACAGTCTAAAGCATAGATCTCAAAGTCTGTGCACAGAATTTAGCAAGGGCCTCGCACCTTCTGATGCATCAGGTAGGTGCACAATAGCATAGCCTAACCCTCTGTACTTTGGTCTATATTGATGCGGGACATAGACAGCCAGCTGATGACCAATCCATTAGTGCAATGGATGGCTGGAAGCATTTGTCTTTGCCTTTGCAATACCACAGAAGCAATGCATGGTCAATGTACAGCAATGACACACCTGTGTGAACAGCCAGGAGACCCCCCCCCCCCCATGTTATGTTACATAGTTACATAGTTAGTACGGTCGAAAAAAGACATATGTCCATCACGTTCAACCAGGGAATTAAGGGGTAGGGGTGTGGCGCGATATTGGGGAAGGGATGAGATTTTATATTTCTTCATAAGCATTAATCTTATTTTGTCAATTAGGAACATTCAGCACCCACCCGCTATCAAGGCAGCTGCCTATCATGTCATGCCCTACCTGCACAGGTGTGCTGGCTACTCAAATGATCCAATTAAGGAGGCCATTTAGTCAGCAGCAGCAGAAGTCCTGTGCCTGGACGCTCCAACAGGGGCCAGACACAAGCAGAAGCAGAAGCAGCAGAAGCAGCAGCAGCACCACCTTTTGTTTTTTGGCTGCAGCAGCAGCAAGGCCCACAGGGCTGGCTAGCTGGCTAGCCAGCAAGCAGGTAGCAATGAAAGTAGGAATCTTTCTTTTTAACCCTGTAAGGGGGTGGTGCACTGTACCCGAAGATACTGCCATATCGGGTCAATGCATAGGGCGACGGAAGCAAGCTTCGAAATCGGCCCCCGTTCTCAAAAATCCATTTAATATATGGTCCCCAGATAGGGGACGTATCAGATATTAAACTGATAAGAACAGATACTACACTTGATCTTAGCCAAAAGGCCGAGAAGCGATAACCGTGAAAGGGGCGGGCCCAACAAGGTCCCCTTCATGGGCACTATCACTGCTTGCTGTCAGGGAGGCTGCCAGACAATTTTCCATGCACACTCTGGGCTGGGGGGCAGTCAACCACCAGTACACACAGCAGAACCTAAACCCATACCATTATTGCTAAGCAGCAAGACAGGGGCCCATTGCACTCCCACGGGGCCTTTTTAAATGCAATCCATAACCCGGATTTGCCAGGAACCCTTCTTACTCCTCCTACTTGCATGTGACACTGGGCTTAGGATCTGCATAGGAAACACACACACAAGCACACACCTACCTTTGTTGCCTGCAGATGCCTCCTTGGCTGTCCCCAAACGGTATCAAACCAACACCCACGGGAAGCTGTAAGCATAGAGGACATGCCTGCACCCCATTGGACTTACCTGTGTGGGTTAAATCCGGGTTATTTGACAACCTATGGCGGTGATGGTTCTGCTCAGGCAGAGCAGTGCTGATGCTCCTCATAAAGCTGTCGCTGCTGTGAAGGTTCTAGGTGACATCACAAATCCCTTTGGTTACATACACAACAAAGCTGGGTTGTTGTTGTTTACACTCTGCAAGGCCTGTGGAAGTGAGTGACATCATAGCACTGTAGTTCTGAGGGTTCAAGATGGATGCAACAATCTCCTGTTGCTTCTATGAAGGCCGTAATAGACGACATCACCAAACAGCTCCATAGTCACATACACAGCAAAGGAGAGATGTTGTTTACACCTAGTGATGTCAGTGGTATTGAGTGACATCACAGCACAGTGCTAAGGCTCCTGGGCCTGGACACAGCAGCGGCTGCAATATCTCAACGGAGAATACGTTTATATCTATGTGTGTGTGTGCGCATATATATATATATATATATATATATATATATATATATATATATATTTCTCCGCCGAAATCACTTTTAAACCCATTTCCACCTTTTTTTCCCTTCTCTTCCTCTTACTTTTTTTTCACGTTTTTTTACGTTTTTCTCCTTTTCGCCTCTTTTCTGGGCGTATTATTCTTCTTTTTCTTCTTTTTTTTCGTCTAATGCATACCCCATCAGTGCAGCAATGCTTATTCAATACCGCCAGCAGATGGAGACACTGGGGGATAATTTTCTAAGGATTTATACTGATTTTTCCTGTCTGAATTTGTCGCACAGAAAGTTGCAGGCCAAATATGTGTGACATTTCTGCGACTTTAGCTTCTAGAGCATTTTTACAACATTATACATAGGTGCTGAATACATAAAAAGCGACTGTTCAGCGACAGACAAGTCGCATCGGCTGAAAGTAGGCCAGAATGTCAGTCCATGTTGGAGCAGGTTTAGATACAGTCTAAAGCATAGATCTCAAAGTCTGTGCACAGAATTTAGCAAGGGCCTCGCACCTTCTGATGCATCAGGTAGGTGCACAATAGCATAGCCTAACCCTCTGTACTTTGGTCTATATTGATGCGGGACATAGACAGCCAGCTGATGACCAATCCATTAGTGCAATGGATGGCTGGAAGCATTTGTCTTTGCCTTTGCAATACCACAGAAGCAATGCATGGTCAATGTACAGCAATGACACACCTGTGTGAACAGCCAGGAGACCCCCCCCCATGTTATGTTACATAGTTACATAGTTAGTACGGTCGAAAAAAGACATATGTCCATCACGTTCAACCAGGGAATTAAGGGGTAGGGGTGTGGCGCGATATTGGGGAAGGGATGAGATTTTATATTTCTTCATAAGCATTAATCTTATTTTGTCAATTAGGAACATTCAGCACCCACCCGCTATCAAGGCAGCTGCCTATCATGTCATGCCCTACCTGCACAGGTGTGCTGGCTACTCAAATGATCCAATTAAGGAGGCCATTTAGTCAGCAGCAGCAGAAGTCCTGTGCCTGGACGCTCCAACAGGGGCCAGACACAAGCAGAAGCAGAAGCAGCAGAAGCAGCAGCAGCACCACCTTTTGTTTTTTGGCTGCAGCAGCAGCAAGGCCCACAGGGCTGGCTAGCTGGCTAGCCAGCAAGCAGGTAGCAATGAAAGTAGGAATCTTTCTTTTTAACCCTGTAAGGGGGTGGTGCACTGTACCCGAAGATACTGCCATATCGGGTCAATGCATAGGGCGACGGAAGCAAGCTTCGAAATCGGCCCCCGTTCTCAAAAATCCATTTAATATATGGTCCCCAGATAGGGGACGTATCAGATATTAAACTGATAAGAACAGATACTACACTTGATCTTAGCCAAAAGGCCGAGAAGCGATAACCGTGAAAGGGGCGGGCCCAACAAGGTCCCCTTCATGGGCACTATCACTGCTTGCTGTCAGGGAGGCTGCCAGACAATTTTCCATGCACACTCTGGGCTGGGGGGCAGTCAACCACCAGTACACACAGCAGAACCTAAACCCATACCATTATTGCTAAGCAGCAAGACAGGGGCCCATTGCACTCCCACGGGGCCTTTTTAAATGCAATCCATAACCCGGATTTGCCAGGAACCCTTCTTACTCCTCCTACTTGCATGTGACACTGGGCTTAGGATCTGCATAGGAAACACACACACAAGCACACACCTACCTTTGTTGCCTGCAGATGCCTCCTTGGCTGTTCCCAAACGGTATCAAACCAACACCCACGGGAAGCTGTAAGCATAGAGGACATGCCTGCACCCCATTGGACTTACCTGTGTGGGTTAAATCCGGGTTATTTGACAACCTATGGCGGTGATGGTTCTGCTCAGGCAGAGCAGTGCTGATGCTCCTCATAAAGCTGTCGCTGCTGTGAAGGTTCTAGGTGACATCACAAATCCCTTTGGTTACATACACAACAAAGCTGGGTTGTTGTTGTTTACACTCTGCAAGGCCTGTGGAAGTGAGTGACATCATAGCACTGTAGTTCTGAGGGTTCAAGATGGATGCAACAATCTCCTGTTGCTTCTATGAAGGCCGTAATAGACGACATCACCAAACAGCTCCATAGTCACATACACAGCAAAGGAGAGATGTTGTTTACACCTAGTGATGTCAGTGGTATTGAGTGACATCACAGCACAGTGCTAAGGCTCCTGGGCCTGGACACAGCAGCGGCTGCAATATCTCAACGGAGAATACGTTTATATCTATGTGTGTGTGTGCGCATATATATATATATATATATATATATATTTCTCCGCCGAAATCACTTTTAAACCCATTTCCACCTTTTTTTCCCTTCTCTTCCTCTTACTTTTTTTTCACGTTTTTTTACGTTTTTCTCCTTTTCGCCTCTTTTCTGGGCGTATTATTCTTCTTTTTCTTCTTTTTTTTCGTCTAATGCATACCCCATCAGTGCAGCAATGCTTATTCAATACCGCCAGCAGATGGAGACACTGGGGGATAATTTTCTAAGGATTTATACTGATTTTTCCTGTCTGAATTTGTCGCACAGAAAGTTGCAGGCCAAATATGTGTGACATTTCTGCGACTTTAGCTTCTAGAGCATTTTTACAACATTATACATAGGTGCTGAATACATAAAAAGCGACTGTTCAGCGACAGACAAGTCGCATCGGCTGAAAGTAGGCCAGAATGTCAGTCCATGTTGGAGCAGGTTTAGATACAGTCTAAAGCATAGATCTCAAAGTCTGTGCACAGAATTTAGCAAGGGCCTCGCACCTTCTGATGCATCAGGTAGGTGCACAATAGCATAGCCTAACCCTCTGTACTTTGGTCTATATTGATGCGGGACATAGACAGCCAGCTGATGACCAATCCATTAGTGCAATGGATGGCTGGAAGCATTTGTCTTTGCCTTTGCAATACCACAGAAGCAATGCATGGTCAATGTACAGCAATGACACACCTGTGTGAACAGCCAGGAGACCCCCCCCCCCCCCCCCCCCCATGTTATGTTACATAGTTACATAGTTAGTACGGTCGAAAAAAGACATATGTCCATCACGTTCAACCAGGGAATTAAGGGGTAGGGGTGTGGCGCGATATTGGGGAAGGGATGAGATTTTATATTTCTTCATAAGCATTAATCTTATTTTGTCAATTAGGAACATTCAGCACCCACCCGCTATCAAGGCAGCTGCCTATCATGTCATGCCCTACCTGCACAGGTGTGCTGGCTACTCAAATGATCCAATTAAGGAGGCCATTTAGTCAGCAGCAGCAGAAGTCCTGTGCCTGGACGCTCCAACAGGGGCCAGACACAAGCAGAAGCAGAAGCAGCAGAAGCAGCAGCAGCACCACCTTTTGTTTTTTGGCTGCAGCAGCAGCAAGGCCCACAGGGCTGGCTAGCTGGCTAGCCAGCAAGCAGGTAGCAATGAAAGTAGGAATCTTTCTTTTTAACCCTGTAAGGGGGTGGTGCACTGTACCCGAAGATACTGCCATATCGGGTCAATGCATAGGGCGACGGAAGCAAGCTTCGAAATCGGCCCCCGTTCTCAAAAATCCATTTAATATATGGTCCCCAGATAGGGGACGTATCAGATATTAAACTGATAAGAACAGATACTACACTTGATCTTAGCCAAAAGGCCGAGAAGCGATAACCGTGAAAGGGGCGGGCCCAACAAGGTCCCCTTCATGGGCACTATCACTGCTTGCTGTCAGGGAGGCTGCCAGACAATTTTCCATGCACACTCTGGGCTGGGGGGCAGTCAACCACCAGTACACACAGCAGAACCTAAACCCATACCATTATTGCTAAGCAGCAAGACAGGGGCCCATTGCACTCCCACGGGGCCTTTTTAAATGCAATCCATAACCCGGATTTGCCAGGAACCCTTCTTACTCCTCCTACTTGCATGTGACACTGGGCTTAGGATCTGCATAGGAAACACACACACAAGCACACACCTACCTTTGTTGCCTGCAGATGCCTCCTTGGCTGTCCCCAAACGGTATCAAACCAACACCCACGGGAAGCTGTAAGCATAGAGGACATGCCTGCACCCCATTGGACTTACCTGTGTGGGTTAAATCCGGGTTATTTGACAACCTATGGCGGTGATGGTTCTGCTCAGGCAGAGCAGTGCTGATGCTCCTCATAAAGCTGTCGCTGCTGTGAAGGTTCTAGGTGACATCACAAATCCCTTTGGTTACATACACAACAAAGCTGGGTTGTTGTTGTTTACACTCTGCAAGGCCTGTGGAAGTGAGTGACATCATAGCACTGTAGTTCTGAGGGTTCAAGATGGATGCAACAATCTCCTGTTGCTTCTATGAAGGCCGTAATAGACGACATCACCAAACAGCTCCATAGTCACATACACAGCAAAGGAGAGATGTTGTTTACACCTAGTGATGTCAGTGGTATTGAGTGACATCACAGCACAGTGCTAAGGCTCCTGGGCCTGGACACAGCAGCGGCTGCAATATCTCAACGGAGAATACGTTTATATCTATGTGTGTGTGTGCGCATATATATATATATATATATATATATATATATATATATATATTTCTCCGCCGAAATCACTTTTAAACCCATTTCCACCTTTTTTTCCCTTCTCTTCCTCTTACTTTTTTTTCACGTTTTTTTACGTTTTTCTCCTTTTCGCCTCTTTTCTGGGCGTATTATTCTTCTTTTTCTTCTTTATTTTCGTCTAATGCATACCCCATCAGTGCAGCAATGCTTATTCAATACCGCCAGCAGATGGAGACACTGGGGGATAATTTTCTAAGGATTTATACTGATTTTTCCTGTCTGAATTTGTCGCACAGAAAGTTGCAGGCCAAATATGTGTGACATTTCTGCGACTTTAGCTTCTAGAGCATTTTTACAACATTATACATAGGTGCTGAATACATAAAAAGCGACTGTTCAGCGACAGACAAGTCGCATCGGCTGAAAGTAGGCCAGAATGTCAGTCCATGTTGGAGCAGGTTTAGATACAGTCTAAAGCATAGATCTCAAAGTCTGTGCACAGAATTTAGCAAGGGCCTCGCACCTTCTGATGCATCAGGTAGGTGCACAATAGCATAGCCTAACCCTCTGTACTTTGGTCTATATTGATGCGGGACATAGACAGCCAGCTGATGACCAATCCATTAGTGCAATGGATGGCTGGAAGCATTTGTCTTTGCCTTTGCAATACCACAGAAGCAATGCATGGTCAATGTACAGCAATGACACACCTGTGTGAACAGCCAGGAGACCCCCCCCCCCCCCCCCCCATGTTATGTTACATAGTTACATAGTTAGTACGGTCGAAAAAAGACATATGTCCATCACGTTCAACCAGGGAATTAAGGGGTAGGGGTGTGGCGCGATATTGGGGAAGGGATGAGATTTTATATTTCTTCATAAGCATTAATCTTATTTTGTCAATTAGGAACATTCAGCACCCACCCGCTATCAAGGCAGCTGCCTATCATGTCATGCCCTACCTGCACAGGTGTGCTGGCTACTCAAATGATCCAATTAAGGAGGCCATTTAGTCAGCAGCAGCAGAAGTCCTGTGCCTGGACGCTCCAACAGGGGCCAGACACAAGCAGAAGCAGAAGCAGCAGAAGCAGCAGCAGCACCACCTTTTGTTTTTTGGCTGCAGCAGCAGCAAGGCCCACAGGGCTGGCTAGCTGGCTAGCCAGCAAGCAGGTAGCAATGAAAGTAGGAATCTTTCTTTTTAACCCTGTAAGGGGGTGGTGCACTGTACCCGAAGATACTGCCATATCGGGTCAATGCATAGGGCGACGGAAGCAAGCTTCGAAATCGGCCCCCGTTCTCAAAAATCCATTTAATATATGGTCCCCAGATAGGGGACGTATCAGATATTAAACTGATAAGAACAGATACTACACTTGATCTTAGCCAAAAGGCCGAGAAGCGATAACCGTGAAAGGGGCGGGCCCAACAAGGTCCCCTTCATGGGCACTATCACTGCTTGCTGTCAGGGAGGCTGCCAGACAATTTTCCATGCACACTCTGGGCTGGGGGGCAGTCAACCACCAGTACACACAGCAGAACCTAAACCCATACCATTATTGCTAAGCAGCAAGACAGGGGCCCATTGCACTCCCACGGGGCCTTTTTAAATGCAATCCATAACCCGGATTTGCCAGGAACCCTTCTTACTCCTCCTACTTGCATGTGACACTGGGCTTAGGATCTGCATAGGAAACACACACACAAGCACACACCTACCTTTGTTGCCTGCAGATGCCTCCTTGGCTGTCCCCAAACGGTATCAAACCAACACCCACGGGAAGCTGTAAGCATAGAGGACATGCCTGCACCCCATTGGACTTACCTGTGTGGGTTAAATCCGGGTTATTTGACAACCTATGGCGGTGATGGTTCTGCTCAGGCAGAGCAGTGCTGATGCTCCTCATAAAGCTGTCGCTGCTGTGAAGGTTCTAGGTGACATCACAAATCCCTTTGGTTACATACACAACAAAGCTGGGTTGTTGTTGTTTACACTCTGCAAGGCCTGTGGAAGTGAGTGACATCATAGCACTGTAGTTCTGAGGGTTCAAGATGGATGCAACAATCTCCTGTTGCTTCTATGAAGGCCGTAATAGACGACATCACCAAACAGCTCCATAGTCACATACACAGCAAAGGAGAGATGTTGTTTACACCTAGTGATGTCAGTGGTATTGAGTGACATCACAGCACAGTGCTAAGGCTCCTGGGCCTGGACACAGCAGCGGCTGCAATATCTCAACGGAGAATACGTTTATATCTATGTGTGTGTGTGCATATATATATATATATCTATATATATATATATATATATTTCTCCGCCGAAATCACTTTTAAACCCATTTCCACCTTTTTTTCCCTTCTCTTCCTCTTACTTTTTTTTCACGTTTTTTTACGTTTTTCTCCTTTTCGCCTCTTTTCTGGGCGTATTATTCTTCTTTTTCTTCTTTTTTTTCGTCTAATGCATACCCCATCAGTGCAGCAATGCTTATTCAATACCGCCAGCAGATGGAGACACTGGGGGATAATTTTCTAAGGATTTATACTGATTTTTCCTGTCTGAATTTGTCGCACAGAAAGTTGCAGGCCAAATATGTGTGACATTTCTGCGACTTTAGCTTCTAGAGCATTTTTACAACATTATACATAGGTGCTGAATACATAAAAAGCGACTGTTCAGCGACAGACAAGTCGCATCGGCTGAAAGTAGGCCAGAATGTCAGTCCATGTTGGAGCAGGTTTAGATACAGTCTAAAGCATAGATCTCAAAGTCTGTGCACAGAATTTAGCAAGGGCCTCGCACCTTCTGATGCATCAGGTAGGTGCACAATAGCATAGCCTAACCCTCTGTACTTTGGTCTATATTGATGCGGGACATAGACAGCCAGCTGATGACCAATCCATTAGTGCAATGGATGGCTGGAAGCATTTGTCTTTGCCTTTGCAATACCACAGAAGCAATGCATGGTCAATGTACAGCAATGACACACCTGTGTGAACAGCCAGGAGACCCCCCCCCCCCCCCCCCCATGTTATGTTACATAGTTACATAGTTAGTACGGTCGAAAAAAGACATATGTCCATCACGTTCAACCAGGGAATTAAGGGGTAGGGGTGTGGCGCGATATTGGGGAAGGGATGAGATTTTATATTTCTTCATAAGCATTAATCTTATTTTGTCAATTAGGAACATTCAGCACCCACCCGCTATCAAGGCAGCTGCCTATCATGTCATGCCCTACCTGCACAGGTGTGCTGGCTACTCAAATGATCCAATTAAGGAGGCCATTTAGTCAGCAGCAGCAGAAGTCCTGTGCCTGGACGCTCCAACAGGGGCCAGACACAAGCAGAAGCAGAAGCAGCAGAAGCAGCAGCAGCACCACCTTTTGTTTTTTGGCTGCAGCAGCAGCAAGGCCCACAGGGCTGGCTAGCTGGCTAGCCAGCAAGCAGGTAGCAATGAAAGTAGGAATCTTTCTTTTTAACCCTGTAAGGGGGTGGTGCACTGTACCCGAAGATACTGCCATATCGGGTCAATGCATAGGGCGACGGAAGCAAGCTTCGAAATCGGCCCCCGTTCTCAAAAATCCATTTAATATATGGTCCCCAGATAGGGGACGTATCAGATATTAAACTGATAAGAACAGATACTACACTTGATCTTAGCCAAAAGGCCGAGAAGCGATAACCGTGAAAGGGGCGGGCCCAACAAGGTCCCCTTCATGGGCACTATCACTGCTTGCTGTCAGGGAGGCTGCCAGACAATTTTCCATGCACACTCTGGGCTGGGGGGCAGTCAACCACCAGTACACACAGCAGAACCTAAACCCATACCATTATTGCTAAGCAGCAAGACAGGGGCCCATTGCACTCCCACGGGGCCTTTTTAAATGCAATCCATAACCCGGATTTGCCAGGAACCCTTCTTACTCCTCCTACTTGCATGTGACACTGGGCTTAGGATCTGCATAGGAAACACACACACAAGCACACACCTACCTTTGTTGCCTGCAGATGCCTCCTTGGCTGTCCCCAAACGGTATCAAACCAACACCCACGGGAAGCTGTAAGCATAGAGGACATGCCTGCACCCCATTGGACTTACCTGTGTGGGTTAAATCCGGGTTATTTGACAACCTATGGCGGTGATGGTTCTGCTCAGGCAGAGCAGTGCTGATGCTCCTCATAAAGCTGTCGCTGCTGTGAAGGTTCTAGGTGACATCACAAATCCCTTTGGTTACATACACAACAAAGCTGGGTTGTTGTTGTTTACACTCTGCAAGGCCTGTGGAAGTGAGTGACATCATAGCACTGTAGTTCTGAGGGTTCAAGATGGATGCAACAATCTCCTGTTGCTTCTATGAAGGCCGTAATAGACGACATCACCAAACAGCTCCATAGTCACATACACAGCAAAGGAGAGATGTTGTTTACACCTAGTGATGTCAGTGGTATTGAGTGACATCACAGCACAGTGCTAAGGCTCCTGGGCCTGGACACAGCAGCGGCTGCAATATCTCAACGGAGAATACGTTTATATCTATGTGTGTGTGTGCATATATATATATATATCTATATATATATATATATATATTTCTCCGCCGAAATCACTTTTAAACCCATTTCCACCTTTTTTTCCCTTCTCTTCCTCTTACTTTTTTTTCACGTTTTTTTACGTTTTTCTCCTTTTCGCCTCTTTTCTGGGCGTATTATTCTTCTTTTTCTTCTTTTTTTTCGTCTAATGCATACCCCATCAGTGCAGCAATGCTTATTCAATACCGCCAGCAGATGGAGACACTGGGGGATAATTTTCTAAGGATTTATACTGATTTTTCCTGTCTGAATTTGTCGCACAGAAAGTTGCAGGCCAAATATGTGTGACATTTCTGCGACTTTAGCTTCTAGAGCATTTTTACAACATTATACATAGGTGCTGAATACATAAAAAGCGACTGTTCAGCGACAGACAAGTCGCATCGGCTGAAAGTAGGCCAGAATGTCAGTCCATGTTGGAGCAGGTTTAGATACAGTCTAAAGCATAGATCTCAAAGTCTGTGCACAGAATTTAGCAAGGGCCTCGCACCTTCTGATGCATCAGGTAGGTGCACAATAGCATAGCCTAACCCTCTGTACTTTGGTCTATATTGATGCGGGACATAGACAGCCAGCTGATGACCAATCCATTAGTGCAATGGATGGCTGGAAGCATTTGTCTTTGCCTTTGCAATACCACAGAAGCAATGCATGGTCAATGTACAGCAATGACACACCTGTGTGAACAGCCAGGAGACCCCCCCCCCCCCCCCATGTTATGTTACATAGTTACATAGTTAGTACGGTCGAAAAAAGACATATGTCCATCACGTTCAACCAGGGAATTAAGGGGTAGGGGTGTGGCGCGATATTGGGGAAGGGATGAGATTTTATATTTCTTCATAAGCATTAATCTTATTTTGTCAATTAGGAACATTCAGCACCCACCCGCTATCAAGGCAGCTGCCTATCATGTCATGCCCTACCTGCACAGGTGTGCTGGCTACTCAAATGATCCAATTAAGGAGGCCATTTAGTCAGCAGCAGCAGAAGTCCTGTGCCTGGACGCTCCAACAGGGGCCAGACACAAGCAGAAGCAGAAGCAGCAGAAGCAGCAGCAGCACCACCTTTTGTTTTTTGGCTGCAGCAGCAGCAAGGCCCACAGGGCTGGCTAGCTGGCTAGCCAGCAAGCAGGTAGCAATGAAAGTAGGAATCTTTCTTTTTAACCCTGTAAGGGGGTGGTGCACTGTACCCGAAGATACTGCCATATCGGGTCAATGCATAGGGCGACGGAAGCAAGCTTCGAAATCGGCCCCCGTTCTCAAAAATCCTTTTAATATATGGTCCCCAGATAGGGGACGTATCAGATATTAAACTGATAAGAACAGATACTACACTTGATCTTAGCCAAAAGGCCGAGAAGCGATAACCGTGAAAGGGGCGGGCCCAACAAGGTCCCCTTCATGGGCACTATCACTGCTTGCTGTCAGGGAGGCTGCCAGACAATTTTCCATGCACACTCTGGGCTGGGGGGCAGTCAACCACCAGTACACACAGCAGAACCTAAACCCATACCATTATTGCTAAGCAGCAAGACAGGGGCCCATTGCACTCCCACGGGGCCTTTTTAAATGCAATCCATAACCCGGATTTGCCAGGAACCCTTCTTACTCCTCCTACTTGCATGTGACACTGGGCTTAGGATCTGCATAGGAAACACACACACAAGCACACACCTACCTTTGTTGCCTGCAGATGCCTCCTTGGCTGTCCCCAAACGGTATCAAACCAACACCCACGGGAAGCTGTAAGCATAGAGGACATGCCTGCACCCCATTGGACTTACCTGTGTGGGTTAAATCCGGGTTATTTGACAACCTATGGCGGTGATGGTTCTGCTCAGGCAGAGCAGTGCTGATGCTCCTCATAAAGCTGTCGCTGCTGTGAAGGTTCTAGGTGACATCACAAATCCCTTTGGTTACATACACAACAAAGCTGGGTTGTTGTTGTTTACACTCTGCAAGGCCTGTGGAAGTGAGTGACATCATAGCACTGTAGTTCTGAGGGTTCAAGATGGATGCAACAATCTCCTGTTGCTTCTATGAAGGCCGTAATAGACGACATCACCAAACAGCTCCATAGTCACATACACAGCAAAGGAGAGATGTTGTTTACACCTAGTGATGTCAGTGGTATTGAGTGACATCACAGCACAGTGCTAAGGCTCCTGGGCCTGGACACAGCAGCGGCTGCAATATCTCAACGGAGAATACGTTTATATCTATGTGTGTGTGTGCGCATATATATATATATATATATATATATATATATATATATATATTTCTCCGCCGAAATCACTTTTAAACCCATTTCCACCTTTTTTTCCCTTCTCTTCCTCTTACTTTTTTTTCACGTTTTTTTACGTTTTTCTCCTTTTCGCCTCTTTTCTGGGCGTATTATTCTTCTTTTTCTTCTTTTTTTTCGTCTAATGCATACCCCATCAGTGCAGCAATGCTTATTCAATACCGCCAGCAGATGGAGACACTGGGGGATAATTTTCTAAGGATTTATACTGATTTTTCCTGTCTGAATTTGTCGCACAGAAAGTTGCAGGCCAAATATGTGTGACATTTCTGCGACTTTAGCTTCTAGAGCATTTTTACAACATTATACATAGGTGCTGAATACATAAAAAGCGACTGTTCAGCGACAGACAAGTCGCATCGGCTGAAAGTAGGCCAGAATGTCAGTCCATGTTGGAGCAGGTTTAGATACAGTCTAAAGCATAGATCTCAAAGTCTGTGCACAGAATTTAGCAAGGGCCTCGCACCTTCTGATGCATCAGGTAGGTGCACAATAGCATAGCCTAACCCTCTGTACTTTGGTCTATATTGATGCGGGACATAGACAGCCAGCTGATGACCAATCCATTAGTGCAATGGATGGCTGGAAGCATTTGTCTTTGCCTTTGCAATACCACAGAAGCAATGCATGGTCAATGTACAGCAATGACACACCTGTGTGAACAGCCAGGAGACCCCCCCCCCCCCATGTTATGTTACATAGTTACATAGTTAGTACGGTCGAAAAAAGACATATGTCCATCACGTTCAACCAGGGAATTAAGGGGTAGGGGTGTGGCGCGATATTGGGGAAGGGATGAGATTTTATATTTCTTCATAAGCATTAATCTTATTTTGTCAATTAGGAACATTCAGCACCCACCCGCTATCAAGGCAGCTGCCTATCATGTCATGCCCTACCTGCACAGGTGTGCTGGCTACTCAAATGATCCAATTAAGGAGGCCATTTAGTCAGCAGCAGCAGAAGTCCTGTGCCTGGACGCTCCAACAGGGGCCAGACACAAGCAGAAGCAGAAGCAGCAGAAGCAGCAGCAGCACCACCTTTTGTTTTTTGGCTGCAGCAGCAGCAAGGCCCACAGGGCTGGCTAGCTGGCTAGCCAGCAAGCAGGTAGCAATGAAAGTAGGAATCTTTCTTTTTAACCCTGTAAGGGGGTGGTGCACTGTACCCGAAGATACTGCCATATCGGGTCAATGCATAGGGCGACGGAAGCAAGCTTCGAAATCGGCCCCCGTTCTCAAAAATCCATTTAATATATGGTCCCCAGATAGGGGACGTATCAGATATTAAACTGATAAGAACAGATACTACACTTGATCTTAGCCAAAAGGCCGAGAAGCGATAACCGTGAAAGGGGCGGGCCCAACAAGGTCCCCTTCATGGGCACTATCACTGCTTGCTGTCAGGGAGGCTGCCAGACAATTTTCCATGCACACTCTGGGCTGGGGGGCAGTCAACCACCAGTACACACAGCAGAACCTAAACCCATACCATTATTGCTAAGCAGCAAGACAGGGGCCCATTGCACTCCCACGGGGCCTTTTTAAATGCAATCCATAACCCGGATTTGCCAGGAACCCTTCTTACTCCTCCTACTTGCATGTGACACTGGGCTTAGGATCTGCATAGGAAACACACACACAAGCACACACCTACCTTTGTTGCCTGCAGATGCCTCCTTGGCTGTCCCCAAACGGTATCAAACCAACACCCACGGGAAGCTGTAAGCATAGAGGACATGCCTGCACCCCATTGGACTTACCTGTGTGGGTTAAATCCGGGTTATTTGACAACCTATGGCGGTGATGGTTCTGCTCAGGCAGAGCAGTGCTGATGCTCCTCATAAAGCTGTCGCTGCTGTGAAGGTTCTAGGTGACATCACAAATCCCTTTGGTTACATACACAACAAAGCTGGGTTGTTGTTGTTTACACTCTGCAAGGCCTGTGGAAGTGAGTGACATCATAGCACTGTAGTTCTGAGGGTTCAAGATGGATGCAACAATCTCCTGTTGCTTCTATGAAGGCCGTAATAGACGACATCACCAAACAGCTCCATAGTCACATACACAGCAAAGGAGAGATGTTGTTTACACCTAGTGATGTCAGTGGTATTGAGTGACATCACAGCACAGTGCTAAGGCTCCTGGGCCTGGACACAGCAGCGGCTGCAATATCTCAACGGAGAATACGTTTATATCTATGTGTGTGTGTGCGCATATATATATATATATATATATATATATATATATATATATATATTCTCCGCCGAAATCACTTTTAAACCCATTTCTCCACCTTTTTTTCCCTTCTCTTCCTCTTACTTTTTTTTCACGTTTTTTTACGTTTTTCTCCTTTTCGCCTCTTTTCTGGGCGTATTATTCTTCTTTTTCTTCTTTTTTTTCGTCTAATGCATACCCCATCAGTGCAGCAATGCTTATTCAATACCGCCAGCAGATGGAGACACTGGGGGATAATTTTCTAAGGATTTATACTGATTTTTCCTGTCTGAATTTGTCGCACAGAAAGTTGCAGGCCAAATATGTGTGACATTTCTGCGACTTTAGCTTCTAGAGCATTTTTACAACATTATACATAGGTGCTGAATACATAAAAAGCGACTGTTCAGCGACAGACAAGTCGCATCGGCTGAAAGTAGGCCAGAATGTCAGTCCATGTTGGAGCAGGTTTAGATACAGTCTAAAGCATAGATCTCAAAGTCTGTGCACAGAATTTAGCAAGGGCCTCGCACCTTCTGATGCATCAGGTAGGTGCACAATAGCATAGCCTAACCCTCTGTACTTTGGTCTATATTGATGCGGGACATAGACAGCCAGCTGATGACCAATCCATTAGTGCAATGGATGGCTGGAAGCATTTGTCTTTGCCTTTGCAATACCACAGAAGCAATGCATGGTCAATGTACAGCAATGACACACCTGTGTGAACAGCCAGGAGACCCCCCCCCCCCCCATGTTATGTTACATAGTTACATAGTTAGTACGGTCGAAAAAAGACATATGTCCATCACGTTCAACCAGGGAATTAAGGGGTAGGGGTGTGGCGCGATATTGGGGAAGGGATGAGATTTTATATTTCTTCATAAGCATTAATCTTATTTTGTCAATTAGGAACATTCAGCACCCACCCGCTATCAAGGCAGCTGCCTATCATGTCATGCCCTACCTGCACAGGTGTGCTGGCTACTCAAATGATCCAATTAAGGAGGCCATTTAGTCAGCAGCAGCAGAAGTCCTGTGCCTGGACGCTCCAACAGGGGCCAGACACAAGCAGAAGCAGAAGCAGCAGAAGCAGCAGCAGCACCACCTTTTGTTTTTTGGCTGCAGCAGCAGCAAGGCCCACAGGGCTGGCTAGCTGGCTAGCCAGCAAGCAGGTAGCAATGAAAGTAGGAATCTTTCTTTTTAACCCTGTAAGGGGGTGGTGCACTGTACCCGAAGATACTGCCATATCGGGTCAATGCATAGGGCGACGGAAGCAAGCTTCGAAATCGGCCCCCGTTCTCAAAAATCCATTTAATATATGGTCCCCAGATAGGGGACGTATCAGATATTAAACTGATAAGAACAGATACTACACTTGATCTTAGCCAAAAGGCCGAGAAGCGATAACCGTGAAAGGGGCGGGCCCAACAAGGTCCCCTTCATGGGCACTATCACTGCTTGCTGTCAGGGAGGCTGCCAGACAATTTTCCATGCACACTCTGGGCTGGGGGGCAGTCAACCACCAGTACACACAGCAGAACCTAAACCCATACCATTATTGCTAAGCAGCAAGACAGGGGCCCATTGCACTCCCACGGGGCCTTTTTAAATGCAATCCATAACCCGGATTTGCCAGGAACCCTTCTTACTCCTCCTACTTGCATGTGACACTGGGCTTAGGATCTGCATAGGAAACACACACACAAGCACACACCTACCTTTGTTGCCTGCAGATGCCTCCTTGGCTGTCCCCAAACGGTATCAAACCAACACCCACGGGAAGCTGTAAGCATAGAGGACATGCCTGCACCCCATTGGACTTACCTGTGTGGGTTAAATCCGGGTTATTTGACAACCTATGGCGGTGATGGTTCTGCTCAGGCAGAGCAGTGCTGATGCTCCTCATAAAGCTGTCGCTGCTGTGAAGGTTCTAGGTGACATCACAAATCCCTTTGGTTACATACACAACAAAGCTGGGTTGTTGTTGTTTACACTCTGCAAGGCCTGTGGAAGTGAGTGACATCATAGCACTGTAGTTCTGAGGGTTCAAGATGGATGCAACAATCTCCTGTTGCTTCTATGAAGGCCGTAATAGACGACATCACCAAACAGCTCCATAGTCACATACACAGCAAAGGAGAGATGTTGTTTACACCTAGTGATGTCAGTGGTATTGAGTGACATCACAGCACAGTGCTAAGGCTCCTGGGCCTGGACACAGCAGCGGCTGCAATATCTCAACGGAGAATACGTTTATATCTATGTGTGTGTGTGCGCATATATATATATATATATATATATATATATATATATATATATTTTCTCCGCCGAAATCACTTTTAAACCCATTTCCACCTTTTTTTCCCTTCTCTTCCTCTTACTTTTTTTTCACGTTTTTTTACGTTTTTCTCCTTTTCGCCTCTTTTCTGGGCGTATTATTCTTCTTTTTCTTCTTTTTTTTCGTCTAATGCATACCCCATCAGTGCAGCAATGCTTATTCAATACCGCCAGCAGATGGAGACACTGGGGGATAATTTTCTAAGGATTTATACTGATTTTTCCTGTCTGAATTTGTCGCACAGAAAGTTGCAGGCCAAATATGTGTGACATTTCTGCGACTTTAGCTTCTAGAGCATTTTTACAACATTATACATAGGTGCTGAATACATAAAAAGCGACTGTTCAGCGACAGACAAGTCGCATCGGCTGAAAGTAGGCCAGAATGTCAGTCCATGTTGGAGCAGGTTTAGATACAGTCTAAAGCATAGATCTCAAAGTCTGTGCACAGAATTTAGCAAGGGCCTCGCACCTTCTGATGCATCAGGTAGGTGCACAATAGCATAGCCTAACCCTCTGTACTTTGGTCTATATTGATGCGGGACATAGACAGCCAGCTGATGACCAATCCATTAGTGCAATGGATGGCTGGAAGCATTTGTCTTTGCCTTTGCAATACCACAGAAGCAATGCATGGTCAATGTACAGCAATGACACACCTGTGTGAACAGCCAGGAGACCCCCCCCCCCCCCCCCCCCCCCCATGTTATGTTACATAGTTACATAGTTAGTACGGTCGAAAAAAGACATATGTCCATCACGTTCAACCAGGGAATTAAGGGGTAGGGGTGTGGCGCGATATTGGGGAAGGGATGAGATTTTATATTTCTTCATAAGCATTAATCTTATTTTGTCAATTAGGAACATTCAGCACCCACCCGCTATCAAGGCAGCTGCCTATCATGTCATGCCCTACCTGCACAGGTGTGCTGGCTACTCAAATGATCCAATTAAGGAGGCCATTTAGTCAGCAGCAGCAGAAGTCCTGTGCCTGGACGCTCCAACAGGGGCCAGACACAAGCAGAAGCAGCAGAAGCAGCAGCAGCACCACCTTTTGTTTTTTGGCTGCAGCAGCAGCAAGGCCCACAGGGCTGGCTAGCTGGCTAGCCAGCAAGCAGGTAGCAATGAAAGTAGGAATCTTTCTTTTTAACCCTGTAAGGGGGTGGTGCACTGTACCCGAAGATACTGCCATATCGGGTCAATGCATAGGGCGACGGAAGCAAGCTTCGAAATCGGCCCCCGTTCTCAAAAATCCATTTAATATATGGTCCCCAGATAGGGGACGTATCAGATATTAAACTGATAAGAACAGATACTACACTTGATCTTAGCCAAAAGGCCGAGAAGCGATAACCGTGAAAGGGGCGGGCCCAACAAGGTCCCCTTCATGGGCACTATCACTGCTTGCTGTCAGGGAGGCTGCCAGACAATTTTCCATGCACACTCTGGGCTGGGGGGCAGTCAACCACCAGTACACACAGCAGAACCTAAACCCATACCATTATTGCTAAGCAGCAAGACAGGGGCCCATTGCACTCCCACGGGGCCTTTTTAAATGCAATCCATAACCCGGATTTGCCAGGAACCCTTCTTACTCCTCCTACTTGCATGTGACACTGGGCTTAGGATCTGCATAGGAAACACACACACAAGCACACACCTACCTTTGTTGCCTGCAGATGCCTCCTTGGCTGTCCCCAAACGGTATCAAACCAACACCCACGGGAAGCTGTAAGCATAGAGGACATGCCTGCACCCCATTGGACTTACCTGTGTGGGTTAAATCCGGGTTATTTGACAACCTATGGCGGTGATGGTTCTGCTCAGGCAGAGCAGTGCTGATGCTCCTCATAAAGCTGTCGCTGCTGTAAAGGTTCTAGGTGACATCACAAATCCCTTTGGTTACATACACAACAAAGCTGGGTTGTTGTTGTTTACACTCTGCAAGGCCTGTGGAAGTGAGTGACATCATAGCACTGTAGTTCTGAGGGTTCAAGATGGATGCAACAATCTCCTGTTGCTTCTATGAAGGCCGTAATAGACGACATCACCAAACAGCTCCATAGTCACATACACAGCAAAGGAGAGATGTTGTTTACACCTAGTGATGTCAGTGGTATTGAGTGACATCACAGCACAGTGCTAAGGCTCCTGGGCCTGGACACAGCAGCGGCTGCAATATCTCAACGGAGAATACGTTTATATCTATGTGTGTGTGTGCGCATATATATATATATATATATATATATATATATATATATATATATATATATATATATTTCTCCGCCGAAATCACTTTTAAACCCATTTCCACCTTTTTTTCCCTTCTCTTCCTCTTACTTTTTTTTCACGTTTTTTTACGTTTTTCTCCTTTTCGCCTCTTTTCTGGGCGTATTATTCTTCTTTTTCTTCTTTTTTTTCGTCTAATGCATACCCCATCAGTGCAGCAATGCTTATTCAATACCGCCAGCAGATGGAGACACTGGGGGATAATTTTCTAAGGATTTATACTGATTTTTCCTGTCTGAATTTGTCGCACAGAAAGTTGCAGGCCAAATATGTGTGACATTTCTGCGACTTTAGCTTCTAGAGCATTTTTACAACATTATACATAGGTGCTGAATACATAAAAAGCGACTGTTCAGCGACAGACAAGTCGCATCGGCTGAAAGTAGGCCAGAATGTCAGTCCATGTTGGAGCAGGTTTAGATACAGTCTAAAGCATAGATCTCAAAGTCTGTGCACAGAATTTAGCAAGGGCCTCGCACCTTCTGATGCATCAGGTAGGTGCACAATAGCATAGCCTAACCCTCTGTACTTTGGTCTATATTGATGCGGGACATAGACAGCCAGCTGATGACCAATCCATTAGTGCAATGGATGGCTGGAAGCATTTGTCTTTGCCTTTGCAATACCACAGAAGCAATGCATGGTCAATGTACAGCAATGACACACCTGTGTGAACAGCCAGGAGACCCCCCCCCCCCCCATGTTATGTTACATAGTTACATAGTTAGTACGGTCGAAAAAAGACATATGTCCATCACGTTCAACCAGGGAATTAAGGGGTAGGGGTGTGGCGCGATATTGGGGAAGGGATGAGATTTTATATTTCTTCATAAGCATTAATCTTATTTTGTCAATTAGGAACATTCAGCACCCACCCGCTATCAAGGCAGCTGCCTATCATGTCATGCCCTACCTGCACAGGTGTGCTGGCTACTCAAATGATCCAATTAAGGAGGCCATTTAGTCAGCAGCAGCAGAAGTCCTGTGCCTGGACGCTCCAACAGGGGCCAGACACAAGCAGAAGCAGAAGCAGCAGAAGCAGCAGCAGCACCACCTTTTGTTTTTTGGCTGCAGCAGCAGCAAGGCCCACAGGGCTGGCTAGCTGGCTAGCCAGCAAGCAGGTAGCAATGAAAGTAGGAATCTTTCTTTTTAACCCTGTAAGGGGGTGGTGCACTGTACCCGAAGATACTGCCATATCGGGTCAATGCATAGGGCGACGGAAGCAAGCTTCGAAATCGGCCCCCGTTCTCAAAAATCCATTTAATATATGGTCCCCAGATAGGGGACGTATCAGATATTAAACTGATAAGAACAGATACTACACTTGATCTTAGCCAAAAGGCCGAGAAGCGATAACCGTGAAAGGGGCGGGCCCAACAAGGTCCCCTTCATGGGCACTATCACTGCTTGCTGTCAGGGAGGCTGCCAGACAATTTTCCATGCACACTCTGGGCTGGGGGGCAGTCAACCACCAGTACACACAGCAGAACCTAAACCCATACCATTATTGCTAAGCAGCAAGACAGGGGCCCATTGCACTCCCACGGGGCCTTTTTAAATGCAATCCATAACCCGGATTTGCCAGGAACCCTTCTTACTCCTCCTACTTGCATGTGACACTGGGCTTAGGATCTGCATAGGAAACACACACACAAGCACACACCTACCTTTGTTGCCTGCAGATGCCTCCTTGGCTGTCCCCAAACGGTATCAAACCAACACCCACGGGAAGCTGTAAGCATAGAGGACATGCCTGCACCCCATTGGACTTACCTGTGTGGGTTAAATCCGGGTTATTTGACAACCTATGGCGGTGATGGTTCTGCTCAGGCAGAGCAGTGCTGATGCTCCTCATAAAGCTGTCGCTGCTGTGAAGGTTCTAGGTGACATCACAAATCCCTTTGGTTACATACACAACAAAGCTGGGTTGTTGTTGTTTACACTCTGCAAGGCCTGTGGAAGTGAGTGACATCATAGCACTGTAGTTCTGAGGGTTCAAGATGGATGCAACAATCTCCTGTTGCTTCTATGAAGGCCGTAATAGACGACATCACCAAACAGCTCCATAGTCACATACACAGCAAAGGAGAGATGTTGTTTACACCTAGTGATGTCAGTGGTATTGAGTGACATCACAGCACAGTGCTAAGGCTCCTGGGCCTGGACACAGCAGCGGCTGCAATATCTCAACGGAGAATACGTTTATATCTATGTGTGTGTGTGCGCATATATATATATATATATATATATATATATATATATATATATATTTCTCCGCCGAAATCACTTTTAAACCCATTTCCACCTTTTTTTCCCTTCTCTTCCTCTTACTTTTTTTTCACGTTTTTTTACGTTTTTCTCCTTTTCGCCTCTTTTCTGGGCGTATTATTCTTCTTTTTCTTCTTTTTTTTCGTCTAATGCATACCCCATCAGTGCAGCAATGCTTATTCAATACCGCCAGCAGATGGAGACACTGGGGGATAATTTTCTAAGGATTTATACTGATTTTTCCTGTCTGAATTTGTCGCACAGAAAGTTGCAGGCCAAATATGTGTGACATTTCTGCGACTTTAGCTTCTAGAGCATTTTTACAACATTATACATAGGTGCTGAATACATAAAAAGCGACTGTTCAGCGACAGACAAGTCGCATCGGCTGAAAGTAGGCCAGAATGTCAGTCCATGTTGGAGCAGGTTTAGATACAGTCTAAAGCATAGATCTCAAAGTCTGTGCACAGAATTTAGCAAGGGCCTCGCACCT
The DNA here is from genome assembly GCF_029499605.1 of Hyla sarda. Taxonomy (NCBI): domain Eukaryota; kingdom Metazoa; phylum Chordata; class Amphibia; order Anura; family Hylidae; genus Hyla; species Hyla sarda. The sequence goes on along the minus strand of NW_026610350.1, from coordinate 129,314 downwards.
TCTGATGCATCAGGTAGGTGCACAATAGCATAGCCTAACCCTCTGTACTTTGGTCTATATTGATGCGGGACATAGACAGCCAGCTGATGACCAATCCATTAGTGCAATGGATGGCTGGAAGCATTTGTCTTTGCCTTTGCAATACCACAGAAGCAATGCATGGTCAATGTACAGCAATGACACACCTGTGTGAACAGCCAGGAGACCCCCCCCCCCCCCCCCCCCATGTTATGTTACATAGTTACATAGTTAGTACGGTCGAAAAAAGACATATGTCCATCACGTTCAACCAGGGAATTAAGGGGTAGGGGTGTGGCGCGATATTGGGGAAGGGATGAGATTTTATATTTCTTCATAAGCATTAATCTTATTTTGTCAATTAGGAACATTCAGCACCCACCCGCTATCAAGGCAGCTGCCTATCATGTCATGCCCTACCTGCACAGGTGTGCTGGCTACTCAAATGATCCAATTAAGGAGGCCATTTAGTCAGCAGCAGCAGAAGTCCTGTGCCTGGACGCTCCAACAGGGGCCAGACACAAGCAGAAGCAGAAGCAGCAGAAGCAGCAGCAGCACCACCTTTTGTTTTTTGGCTGCAGCAGCAGCAAGGCCCACAGGGCTGGCTAGCTGGCTAGCCAGCAAGCAGGTAGCAATGAAAGTAGGAATCTTTCTTTTTAACCCTGTAAGGGGGTGGTGCACTGTACCCGAAGATACTGCCATATCGGGTCAATGCATAGGGCGACGGAAGCAAGCTTCGAAATCGGCCCCCGTTCTCAAAAATCCATTTAATATATGGTCCCCAGATAGGGGACGTATCAGATATTAAACTGATAAGAACAGATACTACACTTGATCTTAGCCAAAAGGCCGAGAAGCGATAACCGTGAAAGGGGCGGGCCCAACAAGGTCCCCTTCATGGGCACTATCACTGCTTGCTGTCAGGGAGGCTGCCAGACAATTTTCCATGCACACTCTGGGCTGGGGGGCAGTCAACCACCAGTACACACAGCAGAACCTAAACCCATACCATTATTGCTAAGCAGCAAGACAGGGGCCCATTGCACTCCCACGGGGCCTTTTTAAATGCAATCCATAACCCGGATTTGCCAGGAACCCTTCTTACTCCTCCTACTTGCATGTGACACTGGGCTTAGGATCTGCATAGGAAACACACACACAAGCACACACCTACCTTTGTTGCCTGCAGATGCCTCCTTGGCTGTCCCCAAACGGTATCAAACCAACACCCACGGGAAGCTGTAAGCATAGAGGACATGCCTGCACCCCATTGGACTTACCTGTGTGGGTTAAATCCGGGTTATTTGACAACCTATGGCGGTGATGGTTCTGCTCAGGCAGAGCAGTGCTGATGCTCCTCATAAAGCTGTCGCTGCTGTGAAGGTTCTAGGTGACATCACAAATCCCTTTGGTTACATACACAACAAAGCTGGGTTGTTGTTGTTTACACTCTGCAAGGCCTGTGGAAGTGAGTGACATCATAGCACTGTAGTTCTGAGGGTTCAAGATGGATGCAACAATCTCCTGTTGCTTCTATGAAGGCCGTAATAGACGACATCACCAAACAGCTCCATAGTCACATACACAGCAAAGGAGAGATGTTGTTTACACCTAGTGATGTCAGTGGTATTGAGTGACATCACAGCACAGTGCTAAGGCTCCTGGGCCTGGACACAGCAGCGGCTGCAATATCTCAACGGAGAATACGTTTATATCTATGTGTGTGTGTGCGCATATATATATATATATATATATATATATATATATATATATATTTCTCCGCCGAAATCACTTTTAAACCCATTTCCACCTTTTTTTCCCTTCTCTTCCTCTTACTTTTTTTTCACGTTTTTTTACGTTTTTCTCCTTTTCGCCTCTTTTCTGGGCGTATTATTCTTCTTTTTCTTCTTTTTTTTCGTCTAATGCATACCCCATCAGTGCAGCAATGCTTATTCAATACCGCCAGCAGATGGAGACACTGGGGGATAATTTTCTAAGGATTTATACTGATTTTTCCTGTCTGAATTTGTCGCACAGAAAGTTGCAGGCCAAATATGTGTGACATTTCTGCGACTTTAGCTTCTAGAGCATTTTTACAACATTATACATAGGTGCTGAATACATAAAAAGCGACTGTTCAGCGACAGACAAGTCGCATCGGCTGAAAGTAGGCCAGAATGTCAGTCCATGTTGGAGCAGGTTTAGATACAGTCTAAAGCATAGATCTCAAAGTCTGTGCACAGAATTTAGCAAGGGCCTCGCACCTTCTGATGCATCAGGTAGGTGCACAATAGCATAGCCTAACCCTCTGTACTTTGGTCTATATTGATGCGGGACATAGACAGCCAGCTGATGACCAATCCATTAGTGCAATGGATGGCTGGAAGCATTTGTCTTTGCCTTTGCAATACCACAGAAGCAATGCATGGTCAATGTACAGCAATGACACACCTGTGTGAACAGCCAGGAGACCCCCCCCCCCCCCCCCCATGTTATGTTACATAGTTACATAGTTAGTACGGTCGAAAAAAGACATATGTCCATCACGTTCAACCAGGGAATTAAGGGGTAGGGGTGTGGCGCGATATTGGGGAAGGGATGAGATTTTATATTTCTTCATAAGCATTAATCTTATTTTGTCAATTAGGAACATTCAGCACCCACCCGCTATCAAGGCAGCTGCCTATCATGTCATGCCCTACCTGCACAGGTGTGCTGGCTACTCAAATGATCCAATTAAGGAGGCCATTTAGTCAGCAGCAGCAGAAGTCCTGTGCCTGGACGCTCCAACAGGGGCCAGACACAAGCAGAAGCAGAAGCAGCAGAAGCAGCAGCAGCACCACCTTTTGTTTTTTGGCTGCAGCAGCAGCAAGGCCCACAGGGCTGGCTAGCTGGCTAGCCAGCAAGCAGGTAGCAATGAAAGTAGGAATCTTTCTTTTTAACCCTGTAAGGGGGTGGTGCACTGTACCCGAAGATACTGCCATATCGGGTCAATGCATAGGGCGACGGAAGCAAGCTTCGAAATCGGCCCCCGTTCTCAAAAATCCATTTAATATATGGTCCCCAGATAGGGGACGTATCAGATATTAAACTGATAAGAACAGATTTTTTTTTTTTTTTTTTAACTTGGCTGCACCTTCACAGGTACACACCTATTTTATTTAAGTTTCAAGTTTTAACATAGTTACATAGTTACATAGCATTAAAACCAGGGGAACATAAAAAACTTACAATTTTACAATTTCACATATGCCAGTCGGTAAAATGCCATTTTAAGAATGCAAACTCATCACTTTGTTTATCGATTAAAAGATAGATGTACATTTCACTTAATATCATTCCAATAACATCATCGAAAGATAAAATGTCCTTTTTAAATAATAAAATATTCCTATTTTTCCACAGAGCTGCCTTCACACAGTTTATTATTTGCCATGCCTTCCGTTTCTCTTGTTCGCCGGGACAATCCAAACACCCATATAAAACCATATTATAGTCCAAGTCTTTTATAGCAGCAATTTTGTTTAAAAGTGGCAGCATTTTAGTCCATATCCTTCTAGAAAAATCACATGTCCATAAAAGATGTAAAACAGTCTCCTCTTCGTGGCATCCCTCTCTTGGACACTTTGCTGTGCTTGCAAATCCTCTACGGTGTTGGAAAGCCCGGCACGGAAGGCAACTGTGGATGCAGCTCCAGGATAAGTCCTTCTGTGAGTTAAAAAGATAAAATGAGTTCACAATTCTCCAGATTTCTTTACATTTATCATCATTAAAATTTCCAACTTGGCACATGTTAATATTGTTTAAAATGACTCTCGTAAGTTTTTTCCCATCGATTAGAATATCTTTACTAAAATCAAACAGTTTAAAAAGAGAAACAATCTTTTCTAAAATACAATAAGTAATAGGGAGGTTAAAAGCATAAGGGTGTTTAAGATCTGTTTCAAACCAACCATGGTGTCTCATGAGATTACCAACATTATAGCGCAAAAAGAACGACCAATAGTTGTCTTTAAAAACATTCTTAAGACACAATGAAAAGAATTTTGTATAAAGGAACGCAGTAAAATCAGTAAAACTTTTCCCCCCTTTCTCTTTAGGTTTAGATACAATTTCTCTTTTTAACTTCTCATATTTGGAATTCCAAAAAAAGGTGTAACAGACTTTTGAGACTTTACGTATTATATGTGTGTTAGGTGGGAACACTAAACTTAAATATAAAAGCAAAGGTAAAATCACCATCTTTAAAATCAGCACTTTTCCTTCCATTGTAAGGTCTCTTAGTCTCCATACACATAATTTTTGGTTCACCTTTTGCATTGTTAGCTCCCAGCTTTCGTTTCCATTATTTAATTCATTAAAATACACACCTAAAATTTTTACTTTTTCTACTACCGGTACCTTTATGTCTCTTGTATCCAGCTTGCCGACTTTTAAAATCTCGCACTTGTTAAAATTCACTTTAAAACCAGAAGCACAACAGAAATAGTTAATTTGTGTTAAAGTTTTTTTAAGTGCCAGGCTATCTTGACATGTCACTGCTACATCATCCATATAACTGACTACTTTAGCTTCAAGACCATTTCCTCCGGGGAGCCTTATCCCACGGATCTGTTTATCACCTCTTATGACACATAAAAGTGGCTCTAGTGCACAAATAAATAAAAGGGGTGATAGGGGGCAACCCTGCTTCACACCAGATTTTAAAGGAACCATTTCAGTCTTAAAACCATTAATTAAAATTTTGCTAAAACAGTCATTATAAAAGGCTTTGAGTGACGTTAAAAAACCTTCTGGTATGCCCATTTTATTTAAAACATTAAATAAAAAACAGTGCGAGACTCTGTCAAATGCTTTTTCAAAGTCTATTGTTAAAATTGCTAAATTACTTTTCCTTATTTTAGCATCTTCTATTATATCTTTTATGAGGTTTAAATTTTCCCACATGTTTCTACCCGGTATACCACACACTTGATTATTATGTATTAATTTATCTATAACATTTTTTAGTCTGTTTGCACATATTTTAGCCATTATTTTATAATCAGCGTTTAAAAGGGTTATTGGTCTCCAATTCCTAATATCCTCTTTATCACCTTTTTTAAAGAGCAGAGAAACCTCACCCATTTTCCATGACTGTGGTAAAATCTTGGTATTAAAAACATCTGTAAAAAGAGATAAAAGATCATCTTTTAAAACCTCATAAAAAACCTTATAAAATTCGATTGGCAGGCCATCAGACCCTGGTACTTTACCCAAATTAAAACTGTTTATGGTATCCAATATTTCCTTCTCTGGGATAGACTGTAAAAGAAAGGATTGAGAATTATTCTCTAAAACACGTTCTATTTTGTTTAAGGCATCGTTCATGAAATTAGCATCTATTTTTTTCTCATTAAAAAGTTCCCTATAATAACATTGTACTTTAAATAAAATTTTATTCATCTCCACTTCTCCTTCTAGTTTTTCGATATGGACTCTTTTTTGATTAGATTTTTTAAAAAAATATCTTGTACATTTTTCGTTATTTTCAATATGTTTGATTTTAGCTTTAAAAATGATCTCTTTACCTTTTTCATTTAAAAATGTTTTTATTTCTTTTTTAATGTTAACAATATCATCTTTTACATCTATCCCTATATTGTGCAATTTAAAAAGAGTTTGAAGATGTGTATTTAAAATATCATAACAATGTCTTTTATCTTTAGCTTTTTGGATACCTTGTTTTATAAAAAAATCTTTAGTTTTTTTCTTCATATTTTCCCACCATACTTTTATATCTATATTTGGGTCTCTATTATTTTTACATTTATTATAAAAATTGGCGTATTCTGTTAAGATTATTTTATCTTCTAAAAGAGATATGTTCAATTTCCATGAACCAATACCCCTCTTAAAACCAGGAACAGGATTTAAAACAAATAGAAGACATTTATGATCAGAAAATATATTAGTTAAAAGCTCACATTTGGCAGGTAAAACATTTTGAGAAGAGAAGATAAAATCAATCCTCGAGCTACAATTCACATTACTCCATGTAATGCCTTCAGTATCAGGTAAATTTGGATTACATTTTTTAAAAACATCTATAAGCCTAAAATCTAAAGTAATATTTTTTAAAATGTTAGATGTCTTATCATAATTTCTACTAGTAGCTCGAGAATATCTTTTCTCACCTCTTAAAACACAATTAAAATCCCCAGCTAAAATCAAAGGATAAGAATCATTAATAAAAAGAGGTAAAATCTCTAACATCTCTTCTCTTTCTTTTTTATCAGGTGAACCATAAAAGTTTAAAAACTGCCATGTAAAACCATTTATAAAAGCTTTAACTAATAAAATCCTTCCTGGTAAAATCTCTTGCTTAAAAATTATATTAACATTACCCTTAAAAAGTATAGCAACTCCTCCAGATTTAGATGCGTTGGACCCTGACCACACTGAGGGGCCATGCTTCCAGTCTTCTTCATATTTCTTGTATGATGCTTGGTGAGGGATGCCACATTCCTGTAAGAAGAAAACTGATGCAGACAAAAAGGATAAAAAATTAAAAATAGCAGTTCTTCTTGCGTGTGTCTTAAGGCCCCTCACATTGAGGGAGAGTCCATGGAGCGCCATCATTAAAGGTTACAGAGAGACCACTTTCAATATCTTTGTGCACATTCTATCTCATCCTCATCAGCCAGACCCCCAAAACTATCATTTTCCCCTTCTGATCTCACTGTCACCAGAGATTCCGGTGAGCTGCTACCGTCTGACTCCTCCATTACCTCCTCCTGAAGATCCTCCGGTAGGGGACTAAGGAGAGGATTCCTCTTCGCCGGAACAGGGGTTGTCCCGTCTCCGTCACCTTGCCCAGTGTCCATCTCCTCCCCGGGATGACCTGTCGGAGCCACCCCGGGCAGCTGGTCGGGCACAACGACTTCCACCGTGTCGGGAACCATGGACGAGTTGCCTGTTTCACTTGGGGAGGGGGCTGGAACACCTGATGGCATCCCTACCCCCCCCTCTTCTTCCACAAACGCCTCTTCTCTTCCTGTTCCGGTCTTTCTTCTCTTAGCCCCAACATTTTCTGGCTTCCTCAGGGGGGCACTCTGAGGCTTGCTGACAGCTTCATCCAGGTTACTACCCCTCTGCTGCGAGAGAGGAGCTCCTGTCTGCCATGCTTTCTTCTCCTTTCTTCTTACCTTCATGCTGGAGGGTTTCTCATATCCATCTTCATCAGAGGTAGCAGACTCACCATGTTGATCAGTTGGGTTTTCTTCTGGTTTGCTGTCTTCTCTGTTCATATGACGGGGGTCTGGCTGGCTTCTCTGTTGTTTCTCTTTGTTTCTGTGAGGACAAGAAGCATACAAATGGTCAACTCTGTAACATAAACTGCATTTCTTTTCTTTTGTGCATTCTCTGGAGGAGTGCTCAGTGCTGCCACAATTTGTACATGTACTCTCACATACGTTTTTATCATGTCCATATCTTCTACAAGCTCTGCAGAAATTGGGCATTCCTGGGAAAAACACGTCACCATTTACATTTCCTAACTTGAACCGAGCTGGAGGCATAACCTTTCGTCCTGGGAGTAATAGATCTTCTTTGAACTCAACCAGAAACTTCCACTTAGAGGACCATATTCCACACTCATTCATCACTTTCCCTCTATTTATAATTTTTTTACAAAAATTCCTTAAAAACACAACAATTTCATCTTCTTTAACGTATGGAGAGTACATTTTTATAACTAAAAGCATAAGTTCATCGGGAAAGTGCTCAACAATTCTTATTCCACTCAAGCGGGCATCTCCGCTTACCTTCTTCATCTGTATAACAAAGTCCTTGTAAATACCTCCTTCCGTAAAAGTAACATCGTATACTCCTCTTTTCGGATAATCTTGGATGGATAATATCTCATGCTTCCTTAATCCAAAGACGCCCAGCAGAACTTGCTCCACGATGTACTTCAGGTCCCGGTTCTTTCTCTGGTCCTCCAAGTACGATATACGTACTGAGTTCTTGAGCTTGGCATAAGATGGTACCATGCCTGGATCTCCGTCACTGGCTGACGCCATGCTCACAATCAAGCGCACCAAAGAGACACTAGGTCCCTAAGGCAAAGGGGGATCGCAACTCTACACTGAGGTGGGCCCCCTCCCCAATAGCAGCAAGGGACTTAAGCCCAACGAAGGGCGATGTCCCAGGGCCGAGGAGGGGGGTCTCAGAGCACCCACAAAAGCAGGAACCGGATCAGCCAAGGTATATCCCTATACCTTAGCCAAAAGGCCGAGAAGCGATAACCGTGAAAGGGGCGGGCCCAACAAGGTCCCCTTCATGGGCACTATCACTGCTTGCTGTCAGGGAGGCTGCCAGACAATTTTCCATGCACACTCTGGGCTGGGGGGCAGTCAACCACCAGTACACACAGCAGAACCTAAACCCATACCATTATTGCTAAGCAGCAAGACAGGGGCCCATTGCACTCCCACGGGGCCTTTTTAAATGCAATCCATAACCCGGATTTGCCAGGAACCCTTCTTACTCCTCCTACTTGCATGTGACACTGGGCTTAGGATCTGCATAGGAAACACACACACAAGCACACACCTACCTTTGTTGCCTGCAGATGCCTCCTTGGCTGTCCCCAAACGGTATCAAACCAACACCCACGGGAAGCTGTAAGCATAGAGGACATGCCTGCACCCCATTGGACTTACCTGTGTGGGTTAAATCCGGGTTATTTGACAACCTATGGCGGTGATGGTTCTGCTCAGGCAGAGCAGTGCTGATGCTCCTCATAAAGCTGTCGCTGCTGTGAAGGTTCTAGGTGACATCACAAATCCCTTTGGTTACATACACAACAAAGCTGGGTTGTTGTTGTTTACACTCTGCAAGGCCTGTGGAAGTGAGTGACATCATAGCACTGTAGTTCTGAGGGTTCAAGATGGATGCAACAATCTCCTGTTGCTTCTATGAAGGCCGTAATAGACGACATCACCAAACAGCTCCATAGTCACATACACAGCAAAGGAGAGATGTTGTTTACACCTAGTGATGTCAGTGGTATTGAGTGACATCACAGCACAGTGCTAAGGCTCCTGGGCCTGGACACAGCAGCGGCTGCAATATCTCAACGGAGAATACGTTTATATCTATGTGTGTGTGTGCGCATATATATATATATATATATATATATATATATATATATATTTCTCCGCCGAAATCACTTTTAAACCCATTTCCACCTTTTTTTCCCTTCTCTTCCTCTTACTTTTTTTTCACGTTTTTTTACGTTTTTCTCCTTTTCGCCTCTTTTCTGGGCGTATTATTCTTCTTTTTCTTCTTTTTTTTCGTCTAATGCATACCCCATCAGTGCAGCAATGCTTATTCAATACCGCCAGCAGATGGAGACACTGGGGGATAATTTTCTAAGGATTTATACTGATTTTTCCTGTCTGAATTTGTCGCACAGAAAGTTGCAGGCCAAATATGTGTGACATTTCTGCGACTTTAGCTTCTAGAGCATTTTTACAACATTATACATAGGTGCTGAATACATAAAAAGCGACTGTTCAGCGACAGACAAGTCGCATCGGCTGAAAGTAGGCCAGAATGTCAGTCCATGTTGGAGCAGGTTTAGATACAGTCTAAAGCATAGATCTCAAAGTCTGTGCACAGAATTTAGCAAGGGCCTCGCACCTTCTGATGCATCAGGTAGGTGCACAATAGCATAGCCTAACCCTCTGTACTTTGGTCTATATTGATGCGGGACATAGACAGCCAGCTGATGACCAATCCATTAGTGCAATGGATGGCTGGAAGCATTTGTCTTTGCCTTTGCAATACCACAGAAGCAATGCATGGTCAATGTACAGCAATGACACACCTGTGTGAACAGCCAGGAGACCCCCCCCCCCCCCCCCCCATGTTATGTTACATAGTTACATAGTTAGTACGGTCGAAAAAAGACATATGTCCATCACGTTCAACCAGGGAATTAAGGGGTAGGGGTGTGGCGCGATATTGGGGAAGGGATGAGATTTTATATTTCTTCATAAGCATTAATCTTATTTTGTCAATTAGGAACATTCAGCACCCACCCGCTATCAAGGCAGCTGCCTATCATGTCATGCCCTACCTGCACAGGTGTGCTGGCTACTCAAATGATCCAATTAAGGAGGCCATTTAGTCAGCAGCAGCAGAAGTCCTGTGCCTGGACGCTCCAACAGGGGCCAGACACAAGCAGAAGCAGAAGCAGCAGAAGCAGCAGCAGCACCACCTTTTGTTTTTTGGCTGCAGCAGCAGCAAGGCCCACAGGGCTGGCTAGCTGGCTAGCCAGCAAGCAGGTAGCAATGAAAGTAGGAATCTTTCTTTTTAACCCTGTAAGGGGGTGGTGCACTGTACCCGAAGATACTGCCATATCGGGTCAATGCATAGGGCGACGGAAGCAAGCTTCGAAATCGGCCCCCGTTCTCAAAAATCCATTTAATATATGGTCCCCAGATAGGGGACGTATCAGATATTAAACTGATAAGAACAGATTTTTTTTTTAACTTGACTACCCTTACGGGGGCAACTTTATTAAAAATTAAATAATATTAACAAAGTTGTGCAAATATGTCAATAAATACAGTTACATATAAATAACATATTTACAACATATTAAAACATAAAATGGGCACTTGGTGGCTTTACAAGATAGAATTCCATTCTTTTAAAAACCATTTTCTAGATAAAAGCGGAAATCTCTTCTTGTCTAAAAGATAGTACTGGTACATTTCATAAAAACAGATAGATAAAATGTCCTTCACAGATAAAACCTCATGCTTGAACAATAAAATATTCCTGGCCTTCCACAGAGCTGCCTTCACACAGTTTATGATCTTCCATGCAATAGTCTCTTGAGTCCGTGTTGGGCATTCCAGGCAACCATAAAAAACCACTGCAATATTTAAGTCTTTTAGTCCAGTTATCCTTTTTACCAGAGGGAGTATCTTTGTCCATATTTTCTGCGAGTAAAAACAAGTCCATATTAGATGGTGCACGGTCTCCTCTTGTCGGCATCCCTCCCTCGGGCAGGTTGCAGAGTTGGATAATCCTCTTCGGTGCTGGAATGCCCGGCATGGAAGACACTCGTGTGCGCAGCTCCAGGCCAGGTCCTTCTGTGAATTAAAAAGATAATTAATACTCAACATCTTCCAAATCTGTATACACTTCTGTTCGTTAAAATTTTTGATGGGAGTCACGGTACTGGTTTCTTTTATTTCCTTTAGTAGTTTTTTGCTATTGCACAGATCCTGAACACTTTTACCTTTAAAATTATATAAGTTTAAAATTTTTCCTAAAATCATGTATTGAGGGGGTAAATTCAAAGAATAAGGGCAACTTAAAACTGTAGAAAACCAGCCGTTCCTCCGCATAAAATAACCAGTATTAAAACGAACAAAATAAGACCAGTAGCTATCTTTAAAAACAGTAGTAAAACACATGCTAAAAAACTTTATTAAAAGGAAAGCTTTAAAATCTGGAAAATCCTTACCGCCCCTGGAGTTCGGTTTTATCACAATTTGTCTCTTTAATTTTTCGCTCTTAGAACTCCAAAAGAAAGTAAAACAAGCTTTTGTTATTTTCTTTAGAACCATTTCGGGGGGTGGGAAAACCAGACTTAAATACAATAAAATAGGTAAAAGCACCATTTTTGTAATTAAAACCTTCCCTTCCATTGTAAGTTCTCGCATGTTCCACATACATATTTTCTTATTTATTTTCTGAGCCACCAAGTCCCAGCTATTAAAACCATTATTAGACTCGTCAAAGGAGACACCTAAAATCTGCACCGACTCAGACACAGGGACGGGCACATCATACAAAGGCATTCCGCCTATGTTTAAAATGTTACTTTTGTTAAAATTGACTTTAAAACCGGAGGCACAATTAAAATATTGAATCTGTTTTAGCGTCTTCTGAAGCGATGGGGTGTCCCTGCAAAACACCGCAACATCGTCCATGTACCCCACTACCTTCGCCTCTAGTCCCCCTCCTCCTGGCAGGGGGACTCCATGGATCTGCTTATCCTTTCGTATTGTACATAAAAGAGGCTCTATTGCGCAAATGAAGAGTAGTGGGGACAAGGGACACCCCTGCTTCACTCCGGAATTTAAAATCACGCCCTGTGTCTTAAAACCATTTACTAAAATTTTACTAGTACAGTTATCATAAAAAGCTCTAAGAGACAATAAAAAGCCATCAGGTATACCCATTTTCTCTAAAACCTTAAAAAGATAAAAATGTGACACCCTGTCGAAAGCTTTTTCAAAATCTATGGATAAAACCGCCAGCTTTCCTTTTCTTAATTTGGTGTCGCTAATTACATCCTTTAAAAGGTTTAGGTTCTCCCATAAACTCCTCCCAGGCACCCCACAGACTTGGTTTGTATGAATTATTTTATGGATTACGTTCTTTAAGCGGTTAGCACACAGTTTCGCCATTATTTTATAGTCGCAGTTCAGAAGGGTGATTGGTCTCCAGTTTTTGAGTTCCGACCGGTCTCCCTTTTTGAATAGCAGGGAGACATCACCCTTCTTCCATGAGCCTGGGAGGATTTTAGACTTAAAGACTTCCGTAAAAAGGGAGAACAAATCTTCTTTTAAAATACCATAAAAAGTAACATAAAATTCAATGGGTATACCATCCGGCCCAGGCACTTTACCTGTTTTAAAACTCTTGACGGTCTCTAAAATCTCCTGCTCTGAAATATTCTGCAATAAAAAAGACTGTGAGACAGGATCTAAAAAATTGGTGATCTCCTTTAACGAGTCATTCATAAAACATTCATCAATGTGTTTTACATTAAAAAGATCCGCATAAAACTCTTGCACCTTTTTTAAAATACCCTGTACATCATTCACTCCTTCAATGTTTTCTATTAACCTTCTATTTTCATGTATTTTCTTAAAAAAATACCTGGAGCAGGTCTCGTTTTCCTCAAGATGCTGTATTCGAGACCTAAAGATAATTTCTTTTCCTTTCTGCTCCAGGCACTTAGTTATTTCTTTTTTAAGATCATGTACCTCCTTCTCCACCTCCATCCCATGTGCTCTGAATTTGTACAGGGTTTGCAGACGAGTATTTAGGATATTATAAAATTCACGTTTTTCTTTAGCTTTCCTAACCCCAACACGGATAAAAAATTCTTTTATTTTTAGTTTCATTTTTTCCCACCAGATACTGGTGGGAGTGTTGGGGTCTTTTACTCGTCTGCATTCCTTGTAAAAGGTGATAAAATCTGATAAAACCTGCGGATCTTCTAAAAGGGACACGTTTAACTTCCAGGCATTCCTACCAGTTCTCCTTTTAAAATCACTTTTAACTTTAAAATACAATAATTTATGGTCAGAAAAAACATTGGTAAAAAGATCACAGTTAAAAGGCAGTACTTGATAAGAACAAAAAATAAAATCTATCCTGGAGCTACAGCTTGCATTGCTCCAGGTAACACCGTCTTCCTCTGGTACGTTAAAATTACATTTTTTAAAAACATCAGTGAGATTAAAATCTAAAATCAAGTTTTTTAACATAAAAGACGTCTTATCATAGTTCCTACTCACTGCGTTCGAAAAACGGCGTTCTCCCCTTAAAATACAATTAAAATCACCTGATAAAACAAGAGGACTAGAATTGTTAATAAAAAGGGGTAAAATCTCCAACATTTTTATTCTTTCATTCTTATCAGGAGAACCATAAAAATTTAAAAACTGCCATTTAATACCATTAATAAAAGCGCTGACCAATAAAATTCTGCCTGGTAAAATTTCGTTAAAACTCTCAATTAAAACGTTCCCTTTAAAAAGTATGGCGACCCCTGCTGATCTGGACTCATTTGATCCAGACCAGACTGATGGACCGTGCACCCAATCATCTTCATATTCTTTATAATTTAATCTGTGCGGGATGCCACATTCCTGCAGGAAAAGGACGGAAGCAGCAAAAACCGACAAGTAATTAAATAGGGCAACCCTTCTTACTCTGGCGCTCACACTTCTCACGTTCAAGGACAGACCGGACAACTCAGCCATGGGAATGTACAAGAAAACGTCTTACACCTCTGATTCCCCCTCCGAAGCCTCATACCCCCCAAAATCTGACTCAACTGTACGCATAGAGGAAGCAGGAGAGGAGGCACCATCACTCAGCCGACCCCCCTCCTCCATCATGATTGAGGCATAGTTGTTCTCGGGCATCCTGGCAATCAGGGCTCCAGACTCATTGGGTTCTTCCACCTCTTGCCCCTCCATAGGGGTCGGGTGTTCACTTAGTTCCGTCTCTGGTACCTCAGAGACGGTCACCCCTGAAACCTCCTCCTGGCAGGGAGGAGGGGGGGTATCCCCTATGGGGACCTGTGGAGGAACGTCACTTGGGTTCCCTGCATCCGCAGGTACTTCCATCGGCTCCCCCTGGACCGCCTCCGAATAGAGTCTTCTGGAGCCCCTCCGCCTTTTAACCTTCACCTCTCCACCCGGATCATCGCTCTCAGGGGGACCCTGAGCCAGAGGTTGCTGAGGAGCGGATTCGGCCGCCGTCCGCTCCTCTCTTAACCCAGCATGCTCCTGGGGGCCAGTTTTTTCACCACTTGCACGTTTTTTGGCCATCCTCTGCTCTTTAGGGTCCCCTCCTTTTGACTGAGGGGGGTCTTTCTCCTTCTCCATCTCACCGCTTACCTCTTGTGGGGGGGTAATCACTGGCTCTGCTTGCCTCGGCTGGTGTCCCGGTTGCTGTCCTTGCTGCCTCCAGGGTTGCCACTGCTGCTCCGTCCTATGTCTGTGGGGACAAGAGGAGAAAAGGTGACCGAATTGTTGACAGAAATTGCACCTCCCTCCTCTTGTGCATTTCTCTGTCTCGTGCTGTGTGCTACCACATTTTTTGCATGTACTTTCACAGTTTTCTTTTGTGTGTCCATATCTGTGACACTTCCTGCAGTAGCTTGGCATCCCCGCATAAAAGAGGTCGCCACACATATTATTTATTTTAAAACGAGCTGGTGGTAGTTGAATTCCCCCTGGCAATCTGTCATCTTTTTTGCATGTAACCTGAAATCTCCACTTAGATGTCCAGATGCCACAGCTGTTCATGATTTTTCCTCTGCACTCAACCTTACTAAAATAGACTTGTAAAAACAACTCAACATCGTGTAGGTTGGCGAAAGGGGAATACATCTTTACTACCACCAGCTTAATATCGTCTAGAACGTGCTCAATAATCCGGACACCCTGAAGCTTTTTGTCTTTACTCGCAGCAGCTCTGGTAACAAAATCTCTGTGGATGCCATTTTGTGTGAACGTCACATCAAAAATTTTACGCTTCGGGTAGTCCTGGATTGCCAATATCTCGCCCTTCTGTATTCCGAAAACTCCTCCGAGCACGTCCTCTACTACGAATTTCAAATCGTCCGCCCTTTTGGTATCATCCGTGAGAATGACTCTCACGGTGTTTTTGATCCTTGCGTATGCCGGCACAGAACCTGGATCCGGATCATCATCCATGGTTCTAACCTCTCTCCACCCGAAGGTCTTGAGAGGCGATCGCTACTCGTTACCCTGGGACTAGGCCCTCTCCCCAATAGCAACAAGTGGGTGAAGCCCAGGCAATAAACCTGGGCGATCCCACAAGGCCGAGGAGAGGGGTACCCGAGTACCTTCTGACCAGATCTCCTGTATTACTACACTTGATCTTAGCCAAAAGGCCGAGAAGCGATAACCGTGAAAGGGGCGGGCCCAACAAGGTCCCCTTCATGGGCACTATCACTGCTTGCTGTCAGGGAGGCTGCCAGACAATTTTCCATGCACACTCTGGGCTGGGGGGCAGTCAACCACCAGTACACACAGCAGAACCTAAACCCATACCATTATTGCTAAGCAGCAAGACAGGGGCCCATTGCACTCCCACGGGGCCTTTTTAAATGCAATCCATAACCCGGATTTGCCAGGAACCCTTCTTACTCCTCCTACTTGCATGTGACACTGGGCTTAGGATCTGCATAGGAAACACACACACAAGCACACACCTACCTTTGTTGCCTGCAGATGCCTCCTTGGCTGTCCCCAAACGGTATCAAACCAACACCCACGGGAAGCTGTAAGCATAGAGGACATGCCTGCACCCCATTGGACTTACCTGTGTGGGTTAAATCCGGGTTATTTGACAACCTATGGCGGTGATGGTTCTGCTCAGGCAGAGCAGTGCTGATGCTCCTCATAAAGCTGTCGCTGCTGTGAAGGTTCTAGGTGACATCACAAATCCCTTTGGTTACATACACAACAAAGCTGGGTTGTTGTTGTTTACACTCTGCAAGGCCTGTGGAAGTGAGTGACATCATAGCACTGTAGTTCTGAGGGTTCAAGATGGATGCAACAATCTCCTGTTGCTTCTATGAAGGCCGTAATAGACGACATCACCAAACAGCTCCATAGTCACATACACAGCAAAGGAGAGATGTTGTTTACACCTAGTGATGTCAGTGGTATTGAGTGACATCACAGCACAGTGCTAAGGCTCCTGGGCCTGGACACAGCAGCGGCTGCAATATCTCAACGGAGAATACGTTTATATCTATGTGTGTGTGTGCGCATATATATATATATATATATATATATATATATATATATATATATTTCTCCGCCGAAATCACTTTTAAACCCATTTCCACCTTTTTTTCCCTTCTCTTCCTCTTACTTTTTTTTCACGTTTTTTTACGTTTTTCTCCTTTTCGCCTCTTTTCTGGGCGTATTATTCTTCTTTTTCTTCTTTTTTTTCGTCTAATGCATACCCCATCAGTGCAGCAATGCTTATTCAATACCGCCAGCAGATGGAGACACTGGGGGATAATTTTCTAAGGATTTATACTGATTTTTCCTGTCTGAATTTGTCGCACAGAAAGTTGCAGGCCAAATATGTGTGACATTTCTGCGACTTTAGCTTCTAGAGCATTTTTACAACATTATACATAGGTGCTGAATACATAAAAAGCGACTGTTCAGCGACAGACAAGTCGCATCGGCTGAAAGTAGGCCAGAATGTCAGTCCATGTTGGAGCAGGTTTAGATACAGTCTAAAGCATAGATCTCAAAGTCTGTGCACAGAATTTAGCAAGGGCCTCGCACCTTCTGATGCATCAGGTAGGTGCACAATAGCATAGCCTAACCCTCTGTACTTTGGTCTATATTGATGCGGGACATAGACAGCCAGCTGATGACCAATCCATTAGTGCAATGGATGGCTGGAAGCATTTGTCTTTGCCTTTGCAATACCACAGAAGCAATGCATGGTCAATGTACAGCAATGACATACCTGTGTGAACAGCCAGGAGACCCCCCCCCCCCCCCCCCCATGTTATGTTACATAGTTACATAGTTAGTACGGTCGAAAAAAGACATATGTCCATCACGTTCAACCAGGGAATTAAGGGGTAGGGGTGTGGCGCGATATTGGGGAAGGGATGAGATTTTATATTTCTTCATAAGCATTAATCTTATTTTGTCAATTAGGAACATTCAGCACCCACCCGCTATCAAGGCAGCTGCCTATCATGTCATGCCCTACCTGCACAGGTGTGCTGGCTACTCAAATGATCCAATTAAGGAGGCCATTTAGTCAGCAGCAGCAGAAGTCCTGTGCCTGGACGCTCCAACAGGGGCCAGACACAAGCAGAAGCAGAAGCAGCAGAAGCAGCAGCAGCACCACCTTTTGTTTTTTGGCTGCAGCAGCAGCAAGGCCCACAGGGCTGGCTAGCTGGCTAGCCAGCAAGCAGGTAGCAATGAAAGTAGGAATCTTTCTTTTTAACCCTGTAAGGGGGTGGTGCACTGTACCCGAAGATACTGCCATATCGGGTCAATGCATAGGGCGACGGAAGCAAGCTTCGAAATCGGCCCCCGTTCTCAAAAATCCATTTAATATATGGTCCCCAGATAGGGGACGTATCAGATATTAAACTGATAAGAACAGATACTACACTTGATCTTAGCCAAAAGGCCGAGAAGCGATAACCGTGAAAGGGGCGGGCCCAACAAGGTCCCCTTCATGGGCACTATCACTGCTTGCTGTCAGGGAGGCTGCCAGACAATTTTCCATGCACACTCTGGGCTGGGGGGCAGTCAACCACCAGTACACACAGCAGAACCTAAACCCATACCATTATTGCTAAGCAGCAAGACAGGGGCCCATTGCACTCCCACGGGGCCTTTTTAAATGCAATCCATAACCCGGATTTGCCAGGAACCCTTCTTACTCCTCCTACTTGCATGTGACACTGGGCTTAGGATCTGCATAGGAAACACACACACAAGCACACACCTACCTTTGTTGCCTGCAGATGCCTCCTTGGCTGTCCCCAAACGGTATCAAACCAACACCCACGGGAAGCTGTAAGCATAGAGGACATGCCTGCACCCCATTGGACTTACCTGTGTGGGTTAAATCCGGGTTATTTGACAACCTATGGCGGTGATGGTTCTGCTCAGGCAGAGCAGTGCTGATGCTCCTCATAAAGCTGTCGCTGCTGTGAAGGTTCTAGGTGACATCACAAATCCCTTTGGTTACATACACAACAAAGCTGGGTTGTTGTTGTTTACACTCTGCAAGGCCTGTGGAAGTGAGTGACATCATAGCACTGTAGTTCTGAGGGTTCAAGATGGATGCAACAATCTCCTGTTGCTTCTATGAAGGCCGTAATAGACGACATCACCAAACAGCTCCATAGTCACATACACAGCAAAGGAGAGATGTTGTTTACACCTAGTGATGTCAGTGGTATTGAGTGACATCACAGCACAGTGCTAAGGCTCCTGGGCCTGGACACAGCAGCGGCTGCAATATCTCAACGGAGAATACGTTTATATCTATGTGTGTGTGTGCGCATATATATATATATATATATATATATATATATATATATATATATTTCTCCGCCGAAATCACTTTTAAACCCATTTCCACCTTTTTTTCCCTTCTCTTCCTCTTACTTTTTTTTCACGTTTTTTTACGTTTTTCTCCTTTTCGCCTCTTTTCTGGGCGTATTATTCTTCTTTTTCTTCTTTTTTTTCGTCTAATGCATACCCCATCAGTGCAGCAATGCTTATTCAATACCGCCAGCAGATGGAGACACTGGGGGATAATTTTCTAAGGATTTATACTGATTTTTCCTGTCTGAATTTGTCGCACAGAAAGTTGCAGGCCAAATATGTGTGACATTTCTGCGACTTTAGCTTCTAGAGCATTTTTACAACATTATACATAGGTGCTGAATACATAAAAAGCGACTGTTCAGCGACAGACAAGTCGCATCGGCTGAAAGTAGGCCAGAATGTCAGTCCATGTTGGAGCAGGTTTAGATACAGTCTAAAGCATAGATCTCAAAGTCTGTGCACAGAATTTAGCAAGGGCCTCGCACCTTCTGATGCATCAGGTAGGTGCACAATAGCATAGCCTAACCCTCTGTACTTTGGTCTATATTGATGCGGGACATAGACAGCCAGCTGATGACCAATCCATTAGTGCAATGGATGGCTGGAAGCATTTGTCTTTGCCTTTGCAATACCACAGAAGCAATGCATGGTCAATGTACAGCAATGACACACCTGTGTGAACAGCCAGGAGACCCCCCCCCCCCCCCCCCATGTTATGTTACATAGTTACATAGTTAGTACGGTCGAAAAAAGACATATGTCCATCACGTTCAACCAGGGAATTAAGGGGTAGGGGTGTGGCGCGATATTGGGGAAGGGATGAGATTTTATATTTCTTCATAAGCATTAATCTTATTTTGTCAATTAGGAACATTCAGCACCCACCCGCTATCAAGGCAGCTGCCTATCATGTCATGCCCTACCTGCACAGGTGTGCTGGCTACTCAAATGATCCAATTAAGGAGGCCATTTAGTCAGCAGCAGCAGAAGTCCTGTGCCTGGACGCTCCAACAGGGGCCAGACACAAGCAGAAGCAGAAGCAGCAGAAGCAGCAGCAGCACCACCTTTTGTTTTTTGGCTGCAGCAGCAGCAAGGCCCACAGGGCTGGCTAGCTGGCTAGCCAGCAAGCAGGTAGCAATGAAAGTAGGAATCTTTCTTTTTAACCCTGTAAGGGGGTGGTGCACTGTACCCGAAGATACTGCCATATCGGGTCAATGCATAGGGCGACGGAAGCAAGCTTCGAAATCGGCCCCTGTTCTCAAAAATCCATTTAATATATGGTCCCCAGATAGGGGACGTATCAGATATTAAACTGATAAGAACAGATACTACACTTGATCTTAGCCAAAAGGCCGAGAAGCGATAACCGTGAAAGGGGCGGGCCCAACAAGGTCCCCTTCATGGGCACTATCACTGCTTGCTGTCAGGGAGGCTGCCAGACAATTTTCCATGCACACTCTGGGCTGGGGGGCAGTCAACCACCAGTACACACAGCAGAACCTAAACCCATACCATTATTGCTAAGCAGCAAGACAGGGGCCCATTGCACTCCCACGGGGCCTTTTTAAATGCAATCCATAACCCGGATTTGCCAGGAACCCTTCTTACTCCTCCTACTTGCATGTGACACTGGGCTTAGGATCTGCATAGGAAACACACACACAAGCACACACCTACCTTTGTTGCCTGCAGATGCCTCCTTGGCTGTCCCCAAACGGTATCAAACCAACACCCACGGGAAGCTGTAAGCATAGAGGACATGCCTGCACCCCATTGGACTTACCTGTGTGGGTTAAATCCGGGTTATTTGACAACCTATGGCGGTGATGGTTCTGCTCAGGCAGAGCAGTGCTGATGCTCCTCATAAAGCTGTCGCTGCTGTGAAGGTTCTAGGTGACATCACAAATCCCTTTGGTTACATACACAACAAAGCTGGGTTGTTGTTGTTTACACTCTGCAAGGCCTGTGGAAGTGAGTGACATCATAGCACTGTAGTTCTGAGGGTTCAAGATGGATGCAACAATCTCCTGTTGCTTCTATGAAGGCCGTAATAGACGACATCACCAAACAGCTCCATAGTCACATACACAGCAAAGGAGAGATGTTGTTTACACCTAGTGATGTCAGTGGTATTGAGTGACATCACAGCACAGTGCTAAGGCTCCTGGGCCTGGACACAGCACTCAACGGAGAATACGTTTATATCTATGTGTGTGTGTGCGCATATATATATATATATATATATATATATATATATATATATATATATATTCTCCGCCGAAATCACTTTTAAACCCATTTCCACCTTTTTTTCCCTTCTCTTCCTCTTACTTTTTTTTCACGTTTTTTTACGTTTTTCTCCTTTTCGCCTCTTTTCTGGGCGTATTATTCTTCTTTTTCTTCTTTTTTTTCGTCTAATGCATACCCCATCAGTGCAGCAATGCTTATTCAATACCGCCAGCAGATGGAGACACTGGGGGATAATTTTCTAAGGATTTATACTGATTTTTCCTGTCTGAATTTGTCGCACAGAAAGTTGCAGGCCAAATATGTGTGACATTTCTGCGACTTTAGCTTCTAGAGCATTTTTACAACATTATACATAGGTGCTGAATACATAAAAAGCGACTGTTCAGCGACAGACAAGTCGCATCGGCTGAAAGTAGGCCAGAATGTCAGTCCATGTTGGAGCAGGTTTAGATACAGTCTAAAGCATAGATCTCAAAGTCTGTGCACAGAATTTAGCAAGGGCCTCGCACCTTCTGATGCATCAGGTAGGTGCACAATAGCATAGCCTAACCCTCTGTACTTTGGTCTATATTGATGCGGGACATAGACAGCCAGCTGATGACCAATCCATTAGTGCAATGGATGGCTGGAAGCATTTGTCTTTGCCTTTGCAATACCACAGAAGCAATGCATGGTCAATGTACAGCAATGACACACCTGTGTGAACAGCCAGGAGACCCCCCCCCCCCCCCATGTTATGTTACATAGTTACATAGTTAGTACGGTCGAAAAAAGACATATGTCCATCACGTTCAACCAGGGAATTAAGGGGTAGGGGTGTGGCGCGATATTGGGGAAGGGATGAGATTTTATATTTCTTCATAAGCATTAATCTTATTTTGTCAATTAGGAACATTCAGCACCCACCCGCTATCAAGGCAGCTGCCTATCATGTCATGCCCTACCTGCACAGGTGTGCTGGCTACTCAAATGATCCAATTAAGGAGGCCATTTAGTCAGCAGCAGCAGAAGTCCTGTGCCTGGACGCTCCAACAGGGGCCAGACACAAGCAGAAGCAGCAGCAGCACCACCTTTTGTTTTTTGGCTGCAGCAGCAGCAAGGCCCACAGGGCTGGCTAGCTGGCTAGCCAGCAAGCAGGTAGCAATGAAAGTAGGAATCTTTCTTTTTAACCCTGTAAGGGGGTGGTGCACTGTACCCGAAGATACTGCCATATCGGGTCAATGCATAGGGCGACGGAAGCAAGCTTCGAAATCGGCCCCCGTTCTCAAAAATCCATTTAATATATGGTCCCCAGATAGGGGACGTATCAGATATTAAACTGATAAGAACAGATACTACACTTGATCTTAGCCAAAAGGCCGAGAAGCGATAACCGTGAAAGGGGCGGGCCCAACAAGGTCCCCTTCATGGGCACTATCACTGCTTGCTGTCAGGGAGGCTGCCAGACAATTTTCCATGCACACTCTGGGCTGGGGGGCAGTCAACCACCAGTACACACAGCAGAACCTAAACCCATACCATTATTGCTAAGCAGCAAGACAGGGGCCCATTGCACTCCCACGGGGCCTTTTTAAATGCAATCCATAACCCGGATTTGCCAGGAACCCTTCTTACTCCTCCTACTTGCATGTGACACTGGGCTTAGGATCTGCATAGGAAACACACACACAAGCACACACCTACCTTTGTTGCCTGCAGATGCCTCCTTGGCTGTCCCCAAACGGTATCAAACCAACACCCACGGGAAGCTGTAAGCATAGAGGACATGCCTGCACCCCATTGGACTTACCTGTGTGGGTTAAATCCGGGTTATTTGACAACCTATGGCGGTGATGGTTCTGCTCAGGCAGAGCAGTGCTGATGCTCCTCATAAAGCTGTCGCTGCTGTGAAGGTTCTAGGTGACATCACAAATCCCTATGGTTACATACACAACAAAGCTGGGTTGTTGTTGTTTACACTCTGCAAGGCCTGTGGAAGTGAGTGACATCATAGCACTGTAGTTCTGAGGGTTCAAGATGGATGCAACAATCTCCTGTTGCTTCTATGAAGGCCGTAATAGACGACATCACCAAACAGCTCCATAGTCACATACACAGCAAAGGAGAGATGTTGTTTACACCTAGTGATGTCAGTGGTATTGAGTGACATCACAGCACAGTGCTAAGGCTCCTGGGCCTGGACACAGCAGCGGCTGCAATATCTCAACGGAGAATACGTTTATATCTATGTGTGTGTGTGCGCATATATATATATATATATATATATATATATATATATATATATATATATATATATTTCTCCGCCGAAATCACTTTTAAACCCATTTCCACCTTTTTTTCCCTTCTCTTCCTCTTACTTTTTTTTCACGTTTTTTTACGTTTTTCTCCTTTTCGCCTCTTTTCTGGGCGTATTATTCTTCTTTTTCTTCTTTTTTTTCGTCTAATGCATACCCCATCAGTGCAGCAATGCTTATTCAATACCGCCAGCAGATGGAGACACTGGGGGATAATTTTCTAAGGATTTATACTGATTTTTCCTGTCTGAATTTGTCGCACAGAAAGTTGCAGGCCAAATATGTGTGACATTTCTGCGACTTTAGCTTCTAGAGCATTTTTACAACATTATACATAGGTGCTGAATACATAAAAAGCGACTGTTCAGCGACAGACAAGTCGCATCGGCTGAAAGTAGGCCAGAATGTCAGTCCATGTTGGAGCAGGTTTAGATACAGTCTAAAGCATAGATCTCAAAGTCTGTGCACAGAATTTAGCAAGGGCCTCGCACCTTCTGATGCATCAGGTAGGTGCACAATAGCATAGCCTAACCCTCTGTACTTTGGTCTATATTGATGCGGGACATAGACAGCCAGCTGATGACCAATCCATTAGTGCAATGGATGGCTGGAAGCATTTGTCTTTGCCTTTGCAATACCACAGAAGCAATGCATGGTCAATGTACAGCAATGACACACCTGTGTGAACAGCCAGGAGACCACCCCCCCCCCCCCCCCATGTTATGTTACATAGTTACATAGTTAGTACGGTCGAAAAAAGACATATGTCCATCACGTTCAACCAGGGAATTAAGGGGTAGGGGTGTGGCGCGATATTGGGGAAGGGATGAGATTTTATATTTCTTCATAAGCATTAATCTTATTTTGTCAATTAGGAACATTCAGCACCCACCCGCTATCAAGGCAGCTGCCTATCATGTCATGCCCTACCTGCACAGGTGTGCTGGCTACTCAAATGATCCAATTAAGGAGGCCATTTAGTCAGCAGCAGCAGAAGTCCTGTGCCTGGACGCTCCAACAGGGGCCAGACACAAGCAGAAGCAGAAGCAGCAGCAGCACCACCTTTTGTTTTTTGGCTGCAGCAGCAGCAAGGCCCACAGGGCTGGCTAGCTGGCTAGCCAGCAAGCAGGTAGCAATGAAAGTAGGAATCTTTCTTTTTAACCCTGTAAGGGGGTGGTGCACTGTACCCGAAGATACTGCCATATCGGGTCAATGCATAGGGCGACGGAAGCAAGCTTCGAAATCGGCCCCCGTTCTCAAAAATCCATTTAATATATGGTCCCCAGATAGGGGACGTATCAGATATTAAACTGATAAGAACAGATACTACACTTGATCTTAGCCAAAAGGCCGAGAAGCGATAACCGTGAAAGGGGCGGGCCCAACAAGGTCCCCTTCATGGGCACTATCACTGCTTGCTGTCAGGGAGGCTGCCAGACAATTTTCCATGCACACTCTGGGCTGGGGGGCAGTCAACCACCAGTACACACAGCAGAACCTAAACCCATACCATTATTGCTAAGCAGCAAGACAGGGGCCCATTGCACTCCCACGGGGCCTTTTTAAATGCAATCCATAACCCGGATTTGCCAGGAACCCTTCTTACTCCTCCTACTTGCATGTGACACTGGGCTTAGGATCTGCATAGGAAACACACACACAAGCACACACCTACCTTTGTTGCCTGCAGATGCCTCCTTGGCTGTCCCCAAACGGTATCAAACCAACACCCACGGGAAGCTGTAAGCATAGAGGACATGCCTGCACCCCATTGGACTTACCTGTGTGGGTTAAATCCGGGTTATTTGACAACCTATGGCGGTGATGGTTCTGCTCAGGCAGAGCAGTGCTGATGCTCCTCATAAAGCTGTCGCTGCTGTGAAGGTTCTAGGTGACATCACAAATCCCTTTGGTTACATACACAACAAAGCTGGGTTGTTGTTGTTTACACTCTGCAAGGCCTGTGGAAGTGAGTGACATCATAGCACTGTAGTTCTGAGGGTTCAAGATGGATGCAACAATCTCCTGTTGCTTCTATGAAGGCCGTAATAGACGACATCACCAAACAGCTCCATAGTCACATACACAGCAAAGGAGAGATGTTGTTTACACCTAGTGATGTCAGTGGTATTGAGTGACATCACAGCACAGTGCTAAGGCTCCTGGGCCTGGACACAGCAGCGGCTGCAATATCTCAACGGAGAATACGTTTATATCTATGTGTGTGTGTGCGCATATATATATATATATATATATATATATATATATATATATATATATTTCTCCGCCGAAATCACTTTTAAACCCATTTCCACCTTTTTTTCCCTTCTCTTCCTCTTACTTTTTTTTCACGTTTTTTTACGTTTTTCTCCTTTTCGCCTCTTTTCTGGGCGTATTATTCTTCTTTTTCTTCTTTTTTTTCGTCTAATGCATACCCCATCAGTGCAGCAATGCTTATTCAATACCGCCAGCAGATGGAGACACTGGGGGATAATTTTCTAAGGATTTATACTGATTTTTCCTGTCTGAATTTGTCGCACAGAAAGTTGCAGGCCAAATATGTGTGACATTTCTGCGACTTTAGCTTCTAGAGCATTTTTACAACATTATACATAGGTGCTGAATACATAAAAAGCGACTGTTCAGCGACAGACAAGTCGCATCGGCTGAAAGTAGGCCAGAATGTCAGTCCATGTTGGAGCAGGTTTAGATACAGTCTAAAGCATAGATCTCAAAGTCTGTGCACAGAATTTAGCAAGGGCCTCGCACCTTCTGATGCATCAGGTAGGTGCACAATAGCATAGCCTAACCCTCTGTACTTTGGTCTATATTGATGCGGGACATAGACAGCCAGCTGATGACCAATCCATTAGTGCAATGGATGGCTGGAAGCATTTGTCTTTGCCTTTGCAATACCACAGAAGCAATGCATGGTCAATGTACAGCAATGACACACCTGTGTGAACAGCCAGGAGACCCCCCCCCCCCCCCCCCCCATGTTATGTTACATAGTTACATAGTTAGTACGGTCGAAAAAAGACATATGTCCATCACGTTCAACCAGGGAATTAAGGGGTAGGGGTGTGGCGCGATATTGGGGAAGGGATGAGATTTTATATTTCTTCATAAGCATTAATCTTATTTTGTCAATTAGGAACATTCAGCACCCACCCGCTATCAAGGCAGCTGCCTATCATGTCATGCCCTACCTGCACAGGTGTGCTGGCTACTCAAATGATCCAATTAAGGAGGCCATTTAGTCAGCAGCAGCAGAAGTCCTGTGCCTGGACGCTCCAACAGGGGCCAGACACAAGCAGAAGCAGAAGCAGCAGAAGCAGCAGCAGCACCACCTTTTGTTTTTTGGCTGCAGCAGCAGCAAGGCCCACAGGGCTGGCTAGCTGGCTAGCCAGCAAGCAGGTAGCAATGAAAGTAGGAATCTTTCTTTTTAACCCTGTAAGGGGGTGGTGCACTGTACCCGAAGATACTGCCATATCGGGTCAATGCATAGGGCGACGGAAGCAAGCTTCGAAATCGGCCCCCGTTCTCAAAAATCCATTTAATATATGGTCCCCAGATAGGGGACGTATCAGATATTAAACTGATAAGAACAGATACTACACTTGATCTTAGCCAAAAGGCCGAGAAGCGATAACCGTGAAAGGGGCGGGCCCAACAAGGTCCCCTTCATGGGCACTATCACTGCTTGCTGTCAGGGAGGCTGCCAGACAATTTTCCATGCACACTCTGGGCTGGGGGGCAGTCAACCACCAGTACACACAGCAGAACCTAAACCCATACCATTATTGCTAAGCAGCAAGACAGGGGCCCATTGCACTCCCACGGGGCCTTTTTAAATGCAATCCATAACCCGGATTTGCCAGGAACCCTTCTTACTCCTCCTACTTGCATGTGACACTGGGCTTAGGATCTGCATAGGAAACACACACACAAGCACACACCTACCTTTGTTGCCTGCAGATGCCTCCTTGGCTGTCCCCAAACGGTATCAAACCAACACCCACGGGAAGCTGTAAGCATAGAGGACATGCCTGCACCCCATTGGACTTACCTGTGTGGGTTAAATCCGGGTTATTTGACAACCTATGGCGGTGATGGTTCTGCTCAGGCAGAGCAGTGCTGATGCTCCTCATAAAGCTGTCGCTGCTGTGAAGGTTCTAGGTGACATCACAAATCCCTTTGGTTACATACACAACAAAGCTGGGTTGTTGTTGTTTACACTCTGCAAGGCCTGTGGAAGTGAGTGACATCATAGCACTGTAGTTCTGAGGGTTCAAGATGGATGCAACAATCTCCTGTTGCTTCTATGAAGGCCGTAATAGACGACATCACCAAACAGCTCCATAGTCACATACACAGCAAAGGAGAGATGTTGTTTACACCTAGTGATGTCAGTGGTATTGAGTGACATCACAGCACAGTGCTAAGGCTCCTGGGCCTGGACACAGCAGCGGCTGCAATATCTCAACGGAGAATACGTTTATATCTATGTGTGTGTGTGCGCATATATATATATATATATATATATATATATATATATATATATTTCTCCGCCGAAATCACTTTTAAACCCATTTCCACCTTTTTTTCCCTTCTCTTCCTCTTACTTTTTTTTCACGTTTTTTTACGTTTTTCTCCTTTTCGCCTCTTTTCTGGGCGTATTATTCTTCTTTTTCTTCTTTTTTTTCGTCTAATGCATACCCCATCAGTGCAGCAATGCTTATTCAATACCGCCAGCAGATGGAGACACTGGGGGATAATTTTCTAAGGATTTATACTGATTTTTCCTGTCTGAATTTGTCGCACAGAAAGTTGCAGGCCAAATATGTGTGACATTTCTGCGACTTTAGCTTCTAGAGCATTTTTACAACATTATACATAGGTGCTGAATACATAAAAAGCGACTGTTCAGCGACAGACAAGTCGCATCGGCTGAAAGTAGGCCAGAATGTCAGTCCATGTTGGAGCAGGTTTAGATACAGTCTAAAGCATAGATCTCAAAGTCTGTGCACAGAATTTAGCAAGGGCCTCGCACCTTCTGATGCATCAGGTAGGTGCACAATAGCATAGCCTAACCCTCTGTACTTTGGTCTATATTGATGCGGGACATAGACAGCCAGCTGATGACCAATCCATTAGTGCAATGGATGGCTGGAAGCATTTGTCTTTGCCTTTGCAATACCACAGAAGCAATGCATGGTCAATGTACAGCAATGACACACCTGTGTGAACAGCCAGGAGACCCCCCCCCCCCCCATGTTATGTTACATAGTTACATAGTTAGTACGGTCGAAAAAAGACATATGTCCATCACGTTCAACCAGGGAATTAAGGGGTAGGGGTGTGGCGCGATATTGGGGAAGGGATGAGATTTTATATTTCTTCATAAGCATTAATCTTATTTTGTCAATTAGGAACATTCAGCACCCACCCGCTATCAAGGCAGCTGCCTATCATGTCATGCCCTACCTGCACAGGTGTGCTGGCTACTCAAATGATCCAATTAAGGAGGCCATTTAGTCAGCAGCAGCAGAAGTCCTGTGCCTGGACGCTCCAACAGGGGCCAGACACAAGCAGAAGCAGAAGCAGCAGAAGCAGCAGCAGCACCACCTTTTGTTTTTTGGCTGCAGCAGCAGCAAGGCCCACAGGGCTGGCTAGCTGGCTAGCCAGCAAGCAGGTAGCAATGAAAGTAGGAATCTTTCTTTTTAACCCTGTAAGGGGGTGGTGCACTGTACCCGAAGATACTGCCATATCGGGTCAATGCATAGGGCGACGGAAGCAAGCTTCGAAATCGGCCCCCGTTCTCAAAAATCCATTTAATATATGGTCCCCAGATAGGGGACGTATCAGATATTAAACTGATAAGAACAGATACTACACTTGATCTTAGCCAAAAGGCCGAGAAGCGATAACCGTGAAAGGGGCGGGCCCAACAAGGTCCCCTTCATGGGCACTATCACTGCTTGCTGTCAGGGAGGCTGCCAGACAATTTTCCATGCACACTCTGGGCTGGGGGGCAGTCAACCACCAGTACACACAGCAGAACCTAAACCCATACCATTATTGCTAAGCAGCAAGACAGGGGCCCATTGCACTCCCACGGGGCCTTTTTAAATGCAATCCATAACCCGGATTTGCCAGGAACCCTTCTTACTCCTCCTACTTGCATGTGACACTGGGCTTAGGATCTGCATAGGAAACACACACACAAGCACACACCTACCTTTGTTGCCTGCAGATGCCTCCTTGGCTGTCCCCAAACGGTATCAAACCAACACCCACGGGAAGCTGTAAGCATAGAGGACATGCCTGCACCCCATTGGACTTACCTGTGTGGGTTAAATCCGGGTTATTTGACAACCTATGGCGGTGATGGTTCTGCTCAGGCAGAGCAGTGCTGATGCTCCTCATAAAGCTGTCGCTGCTGTGAAGGTTCTAGGTGACATCACAAATCCCTTTGGTTACATACACAACAAAGCTGGGTTGTTGTTGTTTACACTCTGCAAGGCCTGTGGAAGTGAGTGACATCATAGCACTGTAGTTCTGAGGGTTCAAGATGGATGCAACAATCTCCTGTTGCTTCTATGAAGGCCGTAATAGACGACATCACCAAACAGCTCCATAGTCACATACACAGCAAAGGAGAGATGTTGTTTACACCTAGTGATGTCAGTGGTATTGAGTGACATCACAGCACAGTGCTAAGGCTCCTGGGCCTGGACACAGCAGCGGCTGCAATATCTCAACGGAGAATACGTTTATATCTATGTGTGTGTGTGCGCATATATATATATATAATATATATATATATATATATATATATTTCTCCGCCGAAATCACTTTTAAACCCATTTCCACCTTTTTTTCCCTTCTCTTCCTCTTACTTTTTTTTCACGTTTTTTTTACGTTTTTCTCCTTTTCGCCTCTTTTCTGGGCGTATTATTCTTCTTTTTCTTCTTTTTTTTCGTCTAATGCATACCCCATCAGTGCAGCAATGCTTATTCAATACCGCCAGCAGATGGAGACACTGGGGGATAATTTTCTAAGGATTTATACTGATTTTTCCTGTCTGAATTTGTCGCACAGAAAGTTGCAGGCCAAATATGTGTGACATTTCTGCGACTTTAGCTTCTAGAGCATTTTTACAACATTATACATAGGTGCTGAATACATAAAAAGCGACTGTTCAGCGACAGACAAGTCGCATCGGCTGAAAGTAGGCCAGAATGTCAGTCCATGTTGGAGCAGGTTTAGATACAGTCTAAAGCATAGATCTCAAAGTCTGTGCACAGAATTTAGCAAGGGCCTCGCACCTTCTGATGCATCAGGTAGGTGCACAATAGCATAGCCTAACCCTCTGTACTTTGGTCTATATTGATGCGGGACATAGACAGCCAGCTGATGACCAATCCATTAGTGCAATGGATGGCTGGAAGCATTTGTCTTTGCCTTTGCAATACCACAGAAGCAATGCATGGTCAATGTACAGCAATGACACACCTGTGTGAACAGCCAGGAGACCCCCCCCCCCCCCCCCCCCCATGTTATGTTACATAGTTACATAGTTAGTACGGTCGAAAAAAGACATATGTCCATCACGTTCAACCAGGGAATTAAGGGGTAGGGGTGTGGCGCGATATTGGGGAAGGGATGAGATTTTATATTTCTTCATAAGCATTAATCTTATTTTGTCAATTAGGAACATTCAGCACCCACCCGCTATCAAGGCAGCTGCCTATCATGTCATGCCCTACCTGCACAGGTGTGCTGGCTACTCAAATGATCCAATTAAGGAGGCCATTTAGTCAGCAGCAGCAGAAGTCCTGTGCCTGGACGCTCCAACAGGGGCCAGACACAAGCAGAAGCAGAAGCAGCAGAAGCAGCAGCAGCACCACCTTTTGTTTTTTGGCTGCAGCAGCAGCAAGGCCCACAGGGCTGGCTAGCTGGCTAGCCAGCAAGCAGGTAGCAATGAAAGTAGGAATCTTTCTTTTTAACCCTGTAAGGGGGTGGTGCACTGTACCCGAAGATACTGCCATATCGGGTCAATGCATAGGGCGACGGAAGCAAGCTTCGAAATCGGCCCCCGTTCTCAAAAATCCATTTAATATATGGTCCCCAGATAGGGGACGTATCAGATATTAAACTGATAAGAACAGATACTACACTTGATCTTAGCCAAAAGGCCGAGAAGCGATAACCGTGAAAGGGGCGGGCCCAACAAGGTCCCCTTCATGGGCACTATCACTGCTTGCTGTCAGGGAGGCTGCCAGACAATTTTCCATGCACACTCTGGGCTGGGGGGCAGTCAACCACCAGTACACACAGCAGAACCTAAACCCATACCATTATTGCTAAGCAGCAAGACAGGGGCCCATTGCACTCCCACGGGGCCTTTTTAAATGCAATCCATAACCCGGATTTGCCAGGAACCCTTCTTACTCCTCCTACTTGCATGTGACACTGGGCTTAGGATCTGCATAGGAAACACACACACAAGCACACACCTACCTTTGTTGCCTGCAGATGCCTCCTTGGCTGTCCCCAAACGGTATCAAACCAACACCCACGGGAAGCTGTAAGCATAGAGGACATGCCTGCACCCCATTGGACTTACCTGTGTGGGTTAAATCCGGGTTATTTGACAACCTATGGCGGTGATGGTTCTGCTCAGGCAGAGCAGTGCTGATGCTCCTCATAAAGCTGTCGCTGCTGTGAAGGTTCTAGGTGACATCACAAATCCCTTTGGTTACATACACAACAAAGCTGGGTTGTTGTTGTTTACACTCTGCAAGGCCTGTGGAAGTGAGTGACATCATAGCACTGTAGTTCTGAGGGTTCAAGATGGATGCAACAATCTCCTGTTGCTTCTATGAAGGCCGTAATAGACGACATCACCAAACAGCTCCATAGTCACATACACAGCAAAGGAGAGATGTTGTTTACACCTAGTGATGTCAGTGGTATTGAGTGACATCACAGCACAGTGCTAAGGCTCCTGGGCCTGGACACAGCAGCGGCTGCAATATCTCAACGGAGAATACGTTTATATCTATGTGTGTGTGTGCGCATATATATATATATATATATATATATATATATATATATATATATATTTCTCCGCCGAAATCACTTTTAAACCCATTTCCACCTTTTTTTCCCTTCTCTTCCTCTTACTTTTTTTTCACGTTTTTTTACGTTTTTCTCCTTTTCGCCTCTTTTCTGGGCGTATTATTCTTCTTTTTCTTCTTTTTTTTCGTCTAATGCATACCCCATCAGTGCAGCAATGCTTATTCAATACCGCCAGCAGATGGAGACACTGGGGGATAATTTTCTAAGGATTTATACTGATTTTTCCTGTCTGAATTTGTCGCACAGAAAGTTGCAGGCCAAATATGTGTGACATTTCTGCGACTTTAGCTTCTAGAGCATTTTTACAACATTATACATAGGTGCTGAATACATAAAAAGCGACTGTTCAGCGACAGACAAGTCGCATCGGCTGAAAGTAGGCCAGAATGTCAGTCCATGTTGGAGCAGGTTTAGATACAGTCTAAAGCATAGATCTCAAAGTCTGTGCACAGAATTTAGCAAGGGCCTCGCACCTTCTGATGCATCAGGTAGGTGCACAATAGCATAGCCTAACCCTCTGTACTTTGGTCTATATTGATGCGGGACATAGACAGCCAGCTGATGACCAATCCATTAGTGCAATGGATGGCTGGAAGCATTTGTCTTTGCCTTTGCAATACCACAGAAGCAATGCATGGTCAATGTACAGCAATGACACACCTGTGTGAACAGCCAGGAGACCCCCCCCCCCCCCCCCCCATGTTATGTTACATAGTTACATAGTTAGTACGGTCGAAAAAAGACATATGTCCATCACGTTCAACCAGGGAATTAAGGGGTAGGGGTGTGGCGCGATATTGGGGAAGGGATGAGATTTTATATTTCTTCATAAGCATTAATCTTATTTTGTCAATTAGGAACATTCAGCACCCACCCGCTATCAAGGCAGCTGCCTATCATGTCATGCCCTACCTGCACAGGTGTGCTGGCTACTCAAATGATCCAATTAAGGAGGCCATTTAGTCAGCAGCAGCAGAAGTCCTGTGCCTGGACGCTCCAACAGGGGCCAGACACAAGCAGAAGCAGAAGCAGCAGAAGCAGCAGCAGCACCACCTTTTGTTTTTTGGCTGCAGCAGCAGCAAGGCCCACAGGGCTGGCTAGCTGGCTAGCCAGCAAGCAGGTAGCAATGAAAGTAGGAATCTTTCTTTTTAACCCTGTAAGGGGGTGGTGCACTGTACCCGAAGATACTGCCATATCGGGTCAATGCATAGGGCGACGGAAGCAAGCTTCGAAATCGGCCCCCGTTCTCAAAAATCCATTTAATATATGGTCCCCAGATAGGGGACGTATCAGATATTAAACTGATAAGAACAGATACTACACTTGATCTTAGCCAAAAGGCCGAGAAGCGATAACCGTGAAAGGGGCGGGCCCAACAAGGTCCCCTTCATGGGCACTATCACTGCTTGCTGTCAGGGAGGCTGCCAGACAATTTTCCATGCACACTCTGGGCTGGGGGGCAGTCAACCACCAGTACACACAGCAGAACCTAAACCCATACCATTATTGCTAAGCAGCAAGACAGGGGCCCATTGCACTCCCACGGGGCCTTTTTAAATGCAATCCATAACCCGGATTTGCCAGGAACCCTTCTTACTCCTCCTACTTGCATGTGACACTGGGCTTAGGATCTGCATAGGAAACACACACACAAGCACACACCTACCTTTGTTGCCTGCAGATGCCTCCTTGGCTGTCCCCAAACGGTATCAAACCAACACCCACGGGAAGCTGTAAGCATAGAGGACATGCCTGCACCCCATTGGACTTACCTGTGTGGGTTAAATCCGGGTTATTTGACAACCTATGGCGGTGATGGTTCTGCTCAGGCAGAGCAGTGCTGATGCTCCTCATAAAGCTGTCGCTGCTGTGAAGGTTCTAGGTGACATCACAAATCCCTTTGGTTACATACACAACAAAGCTGGGTTGTTGTTGTTTACACTCTGCAAGGCCTGTGGAAGTGAGTGACATCATAGCACTGTAGTTCTGAGGGTTCAAGATGGATGCAACAATCTCCTGTTGCTTCTATGAAGGCCGTAATAGACGACATCACCAAACAGCTCCATAGTCACATACACAGCAAAGGAGAGATGTTGTTTACACCTAGTGATGTCAGTGGTATTGAGTGACATCACAGCACAGTGCTAAGGCTCCTGGGCCTGGACACAGCAGCGGCTGCAATATCTCAACGGAGAATACGTTTATATCTATGTGTGTGTGTGCGCATATATATATATATATATATATATATATATATATATATATATATATATATTTCTCCGCCGAAATCACTTTTAAACCCATTTCCACCTTTTTTTTCCCTTCTCTTCCTCTTACTTTTTTTTCACGTTTTTTTACGTTTTTCTCCTTTTCGCCTCTTTTCTGGGCGTATTATTCTTCTTTTTCTTCTTTTTTTTCGTCTAATGCATACCCCATCAGTGCAGCAATGCTTATTCAATACCGCCAGCAGATGGAGACACTGGGGGATAATTTTCTAAGGATTTATACTGATTTTTCCTGTCTGAATTTGTCGCACAGAAAGTTGCAGGCCAAATATGTGTGACATTTCTGCGACTTTAGCTTCTAGAGCATTTTTACAACATTATACATAGGTGCTGAATACATAAAAAGCGACTGTTCAGCGACAGACAAGTCGCATCGGCTGAAAGTAGGCCAGAATGTCAGTCCATGTTGGAGCAGGTTTAGATACAGTCTAAAGCATAGATCTCAAAGTCTGTGCACAGAATTTAGCAAGGGCCTCGCACCTTCTGATGCATCAGGTAGGTGCACAATAGCATAGCCTAACCCTCTGTACTTTGGTCTATATTGATGCGGGACATAGACAGCCAGCTGATGACCAATCCATTAGTGCAATGGATGGCTGGAAGCATTTGTCTTTGCCTTTGCAATACCACAGAAGCAATGCATGGTCAATGTACAGCAATGACACACCTGTGTGAACAGCCAGGAGACCCCCCCCCCCCCCCCCCATGTTATGTTACATAGTTACATAGTTAGTACGGTCGAAAAAAGACATATGTCCATCACGTTCAACCAGGGAATTAAGGGGTAGGGGTGTGGCGCGATATTGGGGAAGGGATGAGATTTTATATTTCTTCATAAGCATTAATCTTATTTTGTCAATTAGGAACATTCAGCACCCACCCGCTATCAAGGCAGCTGCCTATCATGTCATGCCCTACCTGCACAGGTGTGCTGGCTACTCAAATGATCCAATTAAGGAGGCCATTTAGTCAGCAGCAGCAGAAGTCCTGTGCCTGGACGCTCCAACAGGGGCCAGACACAAGCAGAAGCAGAAGCAGCAGAAGCAGCAGCAGCACCACCTTTTGTTTTTTGGCTGCAGCAGCAGCAAGGCCCACAGGGCTGGCTAGCTGGCTAGCCAGCAAGCAGGTAGCAATGAAAGTAGGAATCTTTCTTTTTAACCCTGTAAGGGGGTGGTGCACTGTACCCGAAGATACTGCCATATCGGGTCAATGCATAGGGCGACGGAAGCAAGCTTCGAAATCGGCCCCCGTTCTCAAAAATCCATTTAATATATGGTCCCCAGATAGGGGACGTATCAGATATTAAACTGATAAGAACAGATACTACACTTGATCTTAGCCAAAAGGCCGAGAAGCGATAACCGTGAAAGGGGCGGGCCCAACAAGGTCCCCTTCATGGGCACTATCACTGCTTGCTGTCAGGGAGGCTGCCAGACAATTTTCCATGCACACTCTGGGCTGGGGGGCAGTCAACCACCAGTACACACAGCAGAACCTAAACCCATACCATTATTGCTAAGCAGCAAGACAGGGGCCCATTGCACTCCCACGGGGCCTTTTTAAATGCAATCCATAACCCGGATTTGCCAGGAACCCTTCTTACTCCTCCTACTTGCATGTGACACTGGGCTTAGGATCTGCATAGGAAACACACACACAAGCACACACCTACCTTTGTTGCCTGCAGATGCCTCCTTGGCTGTCCCCAAACGGTATCAAACCAACACCCACGGGAAGCTGTAAGCATAGAGGACATGCCTGCACCCCATTGGACTTACCTGTGTGGGTTAAATCCGGGTTATTTGACAACCTATGGCGGTGATGGTTCTGCTCAGGCAGAGCAGTGCTGATGCTCCTCATAAAGCTGTCGCTGCTGTGAAGGTTCTAGGTGACATCACAAATCCCTTTGGTTACATACACAACAAAGCTGGGTTGTTGTTGTTTACACTCTGCAAGGCCTGTGGAAGTGAGTGACATCATAGCACTGTAGTTCTGAGGGTTCAAGATGGATGCAACAATCTCCTGTTGCTTCTATGAAGGCCGTAATAGACGACATCACCAAACAGCTCCATAGTCACATACACAGCAAAGGAGAGATGTTGTTTACACCTAGTGATGTCAGTGGTATTGAGTGACATCACAGCACAGTGCTAAGGCTCCTGGGCCTGGACACAGCAGCGGCTGCAATATCTCAACGGAGAATACGTTTATATCTATGTGTGTGTGTGCGCATATATATATATATATATATATATATATATATATATATATATTTCTCCGCCGAAATCACTTTTAAACCCATTTCCACCTTTTTTTCCCTTCTCTTCCTCTTACTTTTTTTTCACGTTTTTTTACGTTTTTCTCCTTTTCGCCTCTTTTCTGGGCGTATTATTCTTCTTTTTCTTCTTTTTTTTCGTCTAATGCATAATCAGTGCAGCAATGCTTATTCAATACCGCCAGCAGATGGAGACACTGGGGGATAATTTTCTAAGGATTTATACTGATTTTTCCTGTCTGAATTTGTCGCACAGAAAGTTGCAGGCCAAATATGTGTGACATTTCTGCGACTTTAGCTTCTAGAGCATTTTTACAACATTATACATAGGTGCTGAATACATAAAAAGCGACTGTTCAGCGACAGACAAGTCGCATCGGCTGAAAGTAGGCCAGAATGTCAGTCCATGTTGGAGCAGGTTTAGATACAGTCTAAAGCATAGATCTCAAAGTCTGTGCACAGAATTTAGCAAGGGCCTCGCACCTTCTGATGCATCAGGTAGGTGCACAATAGCATAGCCTAACCCTCTGTACTTTGGTCTATATTGATGCGGGACATAGACAGCCAGCTGATGACCAATCCATTAGTGCAATGGATGGCTGGAAGCATTTGTCTTTGCCTTTGCAATACCACAGAAGCAATGCATGGTCAATGTACAGCAATGACACACCTGTGTGAACAGCCAGGAGACCCCCCCCCCCCCCCATGTTATGTTACATAGTTACATAGTTAGTACGGTCGAAAAAAGACATATGTCCATCACGTTCAACCAGGGAATTAAGGGGTAGGGGTGTGGCGCGATATTGGGGAAGGGATGAGATTTTATATTTCTTCATAAGCATTAATCTTATTTTGTCAATTAGGAACATTCAGCACCCACCCGCTATCAAGGCAGCTGCCTATCATGTCATGCCCTACCTGCACAGGTGTGCTGGCTACTCAAATGATCCAATTAAGGAGGCCATTTAGTCAGCAGCAGCAGAAGTCCTGTGCCTGGACGCTCCAACAGGGGCCAGACACAAGCAGAAGCAGAAGCAGCAGAAGCAGCAGCAGCACCACCTTTTGTTTTTTGGCTGCAGCAGCAGCAAGGCCCACAGGGCTGGCTAGCTGGCTAGCCAGCAAGCAGGTAGCAATGAAAGTAGGAATCTTTCTTTTTAACCCTGTAAGGGGGTGGTGCACTGTACCCGAAGATACTGCCATATCGGGTCAATGCATAGGGCGACGGAAGCAAGCTTCGAAATCGGCCCCCGTTCTCAAAAATCCATTTAATATATGGTCCCCAGATAGGGGACGTATCAGATATTAAACTGATAAGAACAGATACTACACTTGATCTTAGCCAAAAGGCCGAGAAGCGATAACCGTGAAAGGGGCGGGCCCAACAAGGTCCCCTTCATGGGCACTATCACTGCTTGCTGTCAGGGAGGCTGCCAGACAATTTTCCATGCACACTCTGGGCTGGGGGGCAGTCAACCACCAGTACACACAGCAGAACCTAAACCCATACCATTATTGCTAAGCAGCAAGACAGGGGCCCATTGCACTCCCACGGGGCCTTTTTAAATGCAATCCATAACCCGGATTTGCCAGGAACCCTTCTTACTCCTCCTACTTGCATGTGACACTGGGCTTAGGATCTGCATAGGAAACACACACACAAGCACACACCTACCTTTGTTGCCTGCAGATGCCTCCTTGGCTGTCCCCAAACGGTATCAAACCAACACCCACGGGAAGCTGTAAGCATAGAGGACATGCCTGCACCCCATTGGACTTACCTGTGTGGGTTAAATCCGGGTTATTTGACAACCTATGGCGGTGATGGTTCTGCTCAGGCAGAGCAGTGCTGATGCTCCTCATAAAGCTGTCGCTGCTGTGAAGGTTCTAGGTGACATCACAAATCCCTTTGGTTACATACACAACAAAGCTGGGTTGTTGTTGTTTACACTCTGCAAGGCCTGTGGAAG
The DNA here is from genome assembly GCF_029499605.1 of Hyla sarda. Lineage (NCBI taxonomy): Eukaryota > Metazoa > Chordata > Amphibia > Anura > Hylidae > Hyla > Hyla sarda. Next base: position 90,134 of record NW_026610350.1, on the reverse strand, counting down.
TGAGTGACATCATAGCACTGTAGTTCTGAGGGTTCAAGATGGATGCAACAATCTCCTGTTGCTTCTATGAAGGCCGTAATAGACGACATCACCAAACAGCTCCATAGTCACATACACAGCAAAGGAGAGATGTTGTTTACACCTAGTGATGTCAGTGGTATTGAGTGACATCACAGCACAGTGCTAAGGCTCCTGGGCCTGGACACAGCAGCGGCTGCAATATCTCAACGGAGAATACGTTTATATCTATGTGTGTGTGTGCGCATATATATATATATATATATATATATATATATATATATATATATATATATTCTCCGCCGAAATCACTTTTAAACCCATTTCCACCTTTTTTTCCCTTCTCTTCCTCTTACTTTTTTTTCACGTTTTTTTACGTTTTTCTCCTTTTCGCCTCTTTTCTGGGCGTATTATTCTTCTTTTTCTTCTTTTTTTTCGTCTAATGCATACCCCATCAGTGCAGCAATGCTTATTCAATACCGCCAGCAGATGGAGACACTGGGGGATAATTTTCTAAGGATTTATACTGATTTTTCCTGTCTGAATTTGTCGCACAGAAAGTTGCAGGCCAAATATGTGTGACATTTCTGCGACTTTAGCTTCTAGAGCATTTTTACAACATTATACATAGGTGCTGAATACATAAAAAGCGACTGTTCAGCGACAGACAAGTCGCATCGGCTGAAAGTAGGCCAGAATGTCAGTCCATGTTGGAGCAGGTTTAGATACAGTCTAAAGCATAGATCTCAAAGTCTGTGCACAGAATTTAGCAAGGGCCTCGCACCTTCTGATGCATCAGGTAGGTGCACAATAGCATAGCCTAACCCTCTGTACTTTGGTCTATATTGATGCGGGACATAGACAGCCAGCTGATGACCAATCCATTAGTGCAATGGATGGCTGGAAGCATTTGTCTTTGCCTTTGCAATACCACAGAAGCAATGCATGGTCAATGTACAGCAATGACACACCTGTGTGAACAGCCAGGAGACCCCCCCCCCCCATGTTATGTTACATAGTTACATAGTTAGTACGGTCGAAAAAAGACATATGTCCATCACGTTCAACCAGGGAATTAAGGGGTAGGGGTGTGGCGCGATATTGGGGAAGGGATGAGATTTTATATTTCTTCATAAGCATTAATCTTATTTTGTCAATTAGGAACATTCAGCACCCACCCGCTATCAAGGCAGCTGCCTATCATGTCATGCCCTACCTGCACAGGTGTGCTGGCTACTCAAATGATCCAATTAAGGAGGCCATTTAGTCAGCAGCAGCAGAAGTCCTGTGCCTGGACGCTCCAACAGGGGCCAGACACAAGCAGAAGCAGAAGCAGCAGAAGCAGCAGCAGCACCACCTTTTGTTTTTTGGCTGCAGCAGCAGCAAGGCCCACAGGGCTGGCTAGCTGGCTAGCCAGCAAGCAGGTAGCAATGAAAGTAGGAATCTTTCTTTTTAACCCTGTAAGGGGGTGGTGCACTGTACCCGAAGATACTGCCATATCGGGTCAATGCATAGGGCGACGGAAGCAAGCTTCGAAATCGGCCCCCGTTCTCAAAAATCCATTTAATATATGGTCCCCAGATAGGGGACGTATCAGATATTAAACTGATAAGAACAGATACTACACTTGATCTTAGCCAAAAGGCCGAGAAGCGATAACCGTGAAAGGGGCGGGCCCAACAAGGTCCCCTTCATGGGCACTATCACTGCTTGCTGTCAGGGAGGCTGCCAGACAATTTTCCATGCACACTCTGGGCTGGGGGGCAGTCAACCACCAGTACACACAGCAGAACCTAAACCCATACCATTATTGCTAAGCAGCAAGACAGGGGCCCATTGCACTCCCACGGGGCCTTTTTAAATGCAATCCATAACCCGGATTTGCCAGGAACCCTTCTTACTCCTCCTACTTGCATGTGACACTGGGCTTAGGATCTGCATAGGAAACACACACACAAGCACACACCTACCTTTGTTGCCTGCAGATGCCTCCTTGGCTGTCCCCAAACGGTATCAAACCAACACCCACGGGAAGCTGTAAGCATAGAGGACATGCCTGCACCCCATTGGACTTACCTGTGTGGGTTAAATCCGGGTTATTTGACAACCTATGGCGGTGATGGTTCTGCTCAGGCAGAGCAGTGCTGATGCTCCTCATAAAGCTGTCGCTGCTGTGAAGGTTCTAGGTGACATCACAAATCCCTTTGGTTACATACACAACAAAGCTGGGTTGTTGTTGTTTACACTCTGCAAGGCCTGTGGAAGTGAGTGACATCATAGCACTGTAGTTCTGAGGGTTCAAGATGGATGCAACAATCTCCTGTTGCTTCTATGAAGGCCGTAATAGACGACATCACCAAACAGCTCCATAGTCACATACACAGCAAAGGAGAGATGTTGTTTACACCTAGTGATGTCAGTGGTATTGAGTGACATCACAGCACAGTGCTAAGGCTCCTGGGCCTGGACACAGCAGCGGCTGCAATATCTCAACGGAGAATACGTTTATATCTATGTGTGTGTGTGCGCATATATATATATATATATATATATATATATATATATATATATATTCTCCGCCGAAATCACTTTTAAACCCATTTCCACCTTTTTTTCCCTTCTCTTCCTCTTACTTTTTTTTCACGTTTTTTTTACGTTTTTCTCCTTTTCGCCTCTTTTCTGGGCGTATTATTCTTCTTTTTCTTATTTTTTTTCGTCTAATGCATACCCCATCAGTGCAGCAATGCTTATTCAATACCGCCAGCAGATGGAGACACTGGGGGATAATTTTCTAAGGATTTATACTGATTTTTCCTGTCTGAATTTGTCGCACAGAAAGTTGCAGGCCAAATATGTGTGACATTTCTGCGACTTTAGCTTCTAGAGCATTTTTACAACATTATACATAGGTGCTGAATACATAAAAAGCGACTGTTCAGCGACAGACAAGTCGCATCGGCTGAAAGTAGGCCAGAATGTCAGTCCATGTTGGAGCAGGTTTAGATACAGTCTAAAGCATAGATCTCAAAGTCTGTGCACAGAATTTAGCAAGGGCCTCGCACCTTCTGATGCATCAGGTAGGTGCACAATAGCATAGCCTAACCCTCTGTACTTTGGTCTATATTGATGCGGGACATAGACAGCCAGCTGATGACCAATCCATTAGTGCAATGGATGGCTGGAAGCATTTGTCTTTGCCTTTGCAATACCACAGAAGCAATGCATGGTCAATGTACAGCAATGACACACCTGTGTGAACAGCCAGGAGACCCCCCCCCCCCCCCATGTTATGTTACATAGTTACATAGTTAGTACGGTCGAAAAAAGACATATGTCCATCACGTTCAACCAGGGAATTAAGGGGTAGGGGTGTGGCGCGATATTGGGGAAGGGATGAGATTTTATATTTCTTCATAAGCATTAATCTTATTTTGTCAATTAGGAACATTCAGCACCCACCCGCTATCAAGGCAGCTGCCTATCATGTCATGCCCTACCTGCACAGGTGTGCTGGCTACTCAAATGATCCAATTAAGGAGGCCATTTAGTCAGCAGCAGCAGAAGTCCTGTGCCTGGACGCTCCAACAGGGGCCAGACACAAGCAGAAGCAGAAGCAGCAGAAGCAGCAGCAGCACCACCTTTTGTTTTTTGGCTGCAGCAGCAGCAAGGCCCACAGGGCTGGCTAGCTGGCTAGCCAGCAAGCAGGTAGCAATGAAAGTAGGAATCTTTCTTTTTAACCCTGTAAGGGGGTGGTGCACTGTACCCGAAGATACTGCCATATCGGGTCAATGCATAGGGCGACGGAAGCAAGCTTCGAAATCGGCCCCCGTTCTCAAAAATCCATTTAATATATGGTCCCCAGATAGGGGACGTATCAGATATTAAACTGATAAGAACAGATACTACACTTGATCTTAGCCAAAAGGCCGAGAAGCGATAACCGTGAAAGGGGCGGGCCCAACAAGGTCCCCTTCATGGGCACTATCACTGCTTGCTGTCAGGGAGGCTGCCAGACAATTTTCCATGCACACTCTGGGCTGGGGGGCAGTCAACCACCAGTACACACAGCAGAACCTAAACCCATACCATTATTGCTAAGCAGCAAGACAGGGGCCCATTGCACTCCCACGGGGCCTTTTTAAATGCAATCCATAACCCGGATTTGCCAGGAACCCTTCTTACTCCTCCTACTTGCATGTGACACTGGGCTTAGGATCTGCATAGGAAACACACACACAAGCACACACCTACCTTTGTTGCCTGCAGATGCCTCCTTGGCTGTCCCCAAACGGTATCAAACCAACACCCACGGGAAGCTGTAAGCATAGAGGACATGCCTGCACCCCATTGGACTTACCTGTGTGGGTTAAATCCGGGTTATTTGACAACCTATGGCGGTGATGGTTCTGCTCAGGCAGAGCAGTGCTGATGCTCCTCATAAAGCTGTCGCTGCTGTGAAGGTTCTAGGTGACATCACAAATCCCTTTGGTTACATACACAACAAAGCTGGGTTGTTGTTGTTTACACTCTGCAAGGCCTGTGGAAGTGAGTGACATCATAGCACTGTAGTTCTGAGGGTTCAAGATGGATGCAACAATCTCCTGTTGCTTCTATGAAGGCCGTAATAGACGACATCACCAAACAGCTCCATAGTCACATACACAGCAAAGGAGAGATGTTGTTTACACCTAGTGATGTCAGTGGTATTGAGTGACATCACAGCACAGTGCTAAGGCTCCTGGGCCTGGACACAGCAGCGGCTGCAATATCTCAACGGAGAATACGTTTATATCTATGTGTGTGTGTGCGCATATATATATATATATATATATATATATATATATATATATATATATTTCTCCGCCGAAATCACTTTTAAACCCATTTCCACCTTTTTTTCCCTTCTCTTCCTCTTACTTTTTTTTCACGTTTTTTTACGTTTTTCTCCTTTTCGCCTCTTTTCTGGGCGTATTATTCTTCTTTTTCTTCTTTTTTTTCGTCTAATGCATACCCCATCAGTGCAGCAATGCTTATTCAATACCGCCAGCAGATGGAGACACTGGGGGATAATTTTCTAAGGATTTATACTGATTTTTCCTGTCTGAATTTGTCGCACAGAAAGTTGCAGGCCAAATATGTGTGACATTTCTGCGACTTTAGCTTCTAGAGCATTTTTACAACATTATACATAGGTGCTGAATACATAAAAAGCGACTGTTCAGCGACAGACAAGTCGCATCGGCTGAAAGTAGGCCAGAATGTCAGTCCATGTTGGAGCAGGTTTAGATACAGTCTAAAGCATAGATCTCAAAGTCTGTGCACAGAATTTAGCAAGGGCCTCGCACCTTCTGATGCATCAGGTAGGTGCACAATAGCATAGCCTAACCCTCTGTACTTTGGTCTATATTGATGCGGGACATAGACAGCCAGCTGATGACCAATCCATTAGTGCAATGGATGGCTGGAAGCATTTGTCTTTGCCTTTGCAATACCACAGAAGCAATGCATGGTCAATGTACAGCAATGACACACCTGTGTGAACAGCCAGGAGACCCCCCCCCCCCCCCCCCATGTTATGTTACATAGTTACATAGTTAGTACGGTCGAAAAAAGACATATGTCCATCACGTTCAACCAGGGAATTAAGGGGTAGGGGTGTGGCGCGATATTGGGGAAGGGATGAGATTTTATATTTCTTCATAAGCATTAATCTTATTTTGTCAATTAGGAACATTCAGCACCCACCCGCTATCAAGGCAGCTGCCTATCATGTCATGCCCTACCTGCACAGGTGTGCTGGCTACTCAAATGATCCAATTAAGGAGGCCATTTAGTCAGCAGCAGCAGAAGTCCTGTGCCTGGACGCTCCAACAGGGGCCAGACACAAGCAGAAGCAGAAGCAGCAGAAGCAGCAGCAGCACCACCTTTTGTTTTTTGGCTGCAGCAGCAGCAAGGCCCACAGGGCTGGCTAGCTGGCTAGCCAGCAAGCAGGTAGCAATGAAAGTAGGAATCTTTCTTTTTAACCCTGTAAGGGGGTGGTGCACTGTACCCGAAGATACTGCCATATCGGGTCAATGCATAGGGCGACGGAAGCAAGCTTCGAAATCGGCCCCCGTTCTCAAAAATCCATTTAATATATGGTCCCCAGATAGGGGACGTATCAGATATTAAACTGATAAGAACAGATACTACACTTGATCTTAGCCAAAAGGCCGAGAAGCGATAACCGTGAAAGGGGCGGGCCCAACAAGGTCCCCTTCATGGGCACTATCACTGCTTGCTGTCAGGGAGGCTGCCAGACAATTTTCCATGCACACTCTGGGCTGGGGGGCAGTCAACCACCAGTACACACAGCAGAACCTAAACCCATACCATTATTGCTAAGCAGCAAGACAGGGGCCCATTGCACTCCCACGGGGCCTTTTTAAATGCAATCCATAACCCGGATTTGCCAGGAACCCTTCTTACTCCTCCTACTTGCATGTGACACTGGGCTTAGGATCTGCATAGGAAACACACACACAAGCACACACCTACCTTTGTTGCCTGCAGATGCCTCCTTGGCTGTCCCCAAACGGTATCAAACCAACACCCACGGGAAGCTGTAAGCATAGAGGACATGCCTGCACCCCATTGGACTTACCTGTGTGGGTTAAATCCGGGTTATTTGACAACCTATGGCGGTGATGGTTCTGCTCAGGCAGAGCAGTGCTGATGCTCCTCATAAAGCTGTCGCTGCTGTGAAGGTTCTAGGTGACATCACAAATCCCTTTGGTTACATACACAACAAAGCTGGGTTGTTGTTGTTTACACTCTGCAAGGCCTGTGGAAGTGAGTGACATCATAGCACTGTAGTTCTGAGGGTTCAAGATGGATGCAACAATCTCCTGTTGCTTCTATGAAGGCCGTAATAGACGACATCACCAAACAGCTCCATAGTCACATACACAGCAAAGGAGAGATGTTGTTTACACCTAGTGATGTCAGTGGTATTGAGTGACATCACAGCACAGTGCTAAGGCTCCTGGGCCTGGACACAGCAGCGGCTGCAATATCTCAACGGAGAATACGTTTATATCTATGTGTGTGTGTGCGCATATATATATATATATATATATATATATATATATATATATATATATTTCTCCGCCGAAATCACTTTTAAACCCATTTCCACCTTTTTTTCCCTTCTCTTCCTCTTACTTTTTTTTCACGTTTTTTTACGTTTTTCTCCTTTTCGCCTCTTTTCTGGGCGTATTATTCTTCTTTTTCTTCTTTTTTTTCGTCTAATGCATACCCCATCAGTGCAGCAATGCTTATTCAATACCGCCAGCAGATGGAGACACTGGGGGATAATTTTCTAAGGATTTATACTGATTTTTCCTGTCTGAATTTGTCGCACAGAAAGTTGCAGGCCAAATATGTGTGACATTTCTGCGACTTTAGCTTCTAGAGCATTTTTACAACATTATACATAGGTGCTGAATACATAAAAAGCGACTGTTCAGCGACAGACAAGTCGCATCGGCTGAAAGTAGGCCAGAATGTCAGTCCATGTTGGAGCAGGTTTAGATACAGTCTAAAGCATAGATCTCAAAGTCTGTGCACAGAATTTAGCAAGGGCCTCGCACCTTCTGATGCATCAGGTAGGTGCACAATAGCATAGCCTAACCCTCTGTACTTTGGTCTATATTGATGCGGGACATAGACAGCCAGCTGATGACCAATCCATTAGTGCAATGGATGGCTGGAAGCATTTGTCTTTGCAATACCACAGAAGCAATGCATGGTCAATGTACAGCAATGACACACCTGTGTGAACAGCCAGGAGACCCCCCCCCCCCCCCCCCCCCCCATGTTATGTTACATAGTTACATAGTTAGTACGGTCGAAAAAAGACATATGTCCATCACGTTCAACCAGGGAATTAAGGGGTAGGGGTGTGGCGCGATATTGGGGAAGGGATGAGATTTTATATTTCTTCATAAGCATTAATCTTATTTTGTCAATTAGGAACATTCAGCACCCACCCGCTATCAAGGCAGCTGCCTATCATGTCATGCCCTACCTGCACAGGTGTGCTGGCTACTCAAATGATCCAATTAAGGAGGCCATTTAGTCAGCAGCAGCAGAAGTCCTGTGCCTGGACGCTCCAACAGGGGCCAGACACAAGCAGAAGCAGAAGCAGCAGAAGCAGCAGCAGCACCACCTTTTGTTTTTTGGCTGCAGCAGCAGCAAGGCCCACAGGGTTGGCTAGCTGGCTAGCCAGCAAGCAGGTAGCAATGAAAGTAGGAATCTTTCTTTTTAACCCTGTAAGGGGGTGGTGCACTGTACCCGAAGATACTGCCATATCGGGTCAATGCATAGGGCGACGGAAGCAAGCTTCGAAATCGGCCCCCGTTCTCAAAAATCCATTTAATATATGGTCCCCAGATAGGGGACGTATCAGATATTAAACTGATAAGAACAGATACTACACTTGATCTTAGCCAAAAGGCCGAGAAGCGATAACCGTGAAAGGGGCGGGCCCAACAAGGTCCCCTTCATGGGCACTATCACTGCTTGCTGTCAGGGAGGCTGCCAGACAATTTTCCATGCACACTCTGGGCTGGGGGGCAGTCAACCACCAGTACACACAGCAGAACCTAAACCCATACCATTATTGCTAAGCAGCAAGACAGGGGCCCATTGCACTCCCACGGGGCCTTTTTAAATGCAATCCATAACCCGGATTTGCCAGGAACCCTTCTTACTCCTCCTACTTGCATGTGACACTGGGCTTAGGATCTGCATAGGAAACACACACACAAGCACACACCTACCTTTGTTGCCTGCAGATGCCTCCTTGGCTGTCCCCAAACGGTATCAAACCAACACCCACGGGAAGCTGTAAGCATAGAGGACATGCCTGCACCCCATTGGACTTACCTGTGTGGGTTAAATCCGGGTTATTTGACAACCTATGGCGGTGATGGTTCTGCTCAGGCAGAGCAGTGCTGATGCTCCTCATAAAGCTGTCGCTGCTGTGAAGGTTCTAGGTGACATCACAAATCCCTTTGGTTACATACACAACAAAGCTGGGTTGTTGTTGTTTACACTCTGCAAGGCCTGTGGAAGTGAGTGACATCATAGCACTGTAGTTCTGAGGGTTCAAGATGGATGCAACAATCTCCTGTTGCTTCTATGAAGGCCGTAATAGACGACATCACCAAACAGCTCCATAGTCACATACACAGCAAAGGAGAGATGTTGTTTACACCTAGTGATGTCAGTGGTATTGAGTGACATCACAGCACAGTGCTAAGGCTCCTGGGCCTGGACACAGCAGCGGCTGCAATATCTCAACGGAGAATACGTTTATATCTATGTGTGTGTGTGCGCATATATATATATATATATATATATATATATATATATATATATATTTCTCCGCCGAAATCACTTTTAAACCCATTTCCACCTTTTTTTCCCTTCTCTTCCTCTTACTTTTTTTTCACGTTTTTTTACGTTTTTCTCCTTTTCGCCTCTTTTCTGGGCGTATTATTCTTCTTTTTCTTCTTTTTTTTCGTCTAATGCATACCCCATCAGTGCAGCAATGCTTATTCAATACCGCCAGCAGATGGAGACACTGGGGGATAATTTTCTAAGGATTTATACTGATTTTTCCTGTCTGAATTTGTCGCACAGAAAGTTGCAGGCCAAATATGTGTGACATTTCTGCGACTTTAGCTTCTAGAGCATTTTTACAACATTATACATAGGTGCTGAATACATAAAAAGCGACTGTTCAGCGACAGACAAGTCGCATCGGCTGAAAGTAGGCCAGAATGTCAGTCCATGTTGGAGCAGGTTTAGATACAGTCTAAAGCATAGATCTCAAAGTCTGTGCACAGAATTTAGCAAGGGCCTCGCACCTTCTGATGCATCAGGTAGGTGCACAATAGCATAGCCTAACCCTCTGTACTTTGGTCTTTATTGATGCGGGACATAGACAGCCAGCTGATGACCAATCCATTAGTGCAATGGATGGCTGGAAGCATTTGTCTTTGCCTTTGCAATACCACAGAAGCAATGCATGGTCAATGTACAGCAATGACACACCTGTGTGAACAGCCAGGAGACCCCCCCCCCCCCCCCCCCCATGTTATGTTACATAGTTACATAGTTAGTACGGTCGAAAAAAGACATATGTCCATCACGTTCAACCAGGGAATTAAGGGGTAGGGGTGTGGCGCGATATTGGGGAAGGGATGAGATTTTATATTTCTTCATAAGCATTAATCTTATTTTGTCAATTAGGAACATTCAGCACCCACCCGCTATCAAGGCAGCTGCCTATCATGTCATGCCCTACCTGCACAGGTGTGCTGGCTACTCAAATGATCCAATTAAGGAGGCCATTTAGTCAGCAGCAGCAGAAGTCCTGTGCCTGGACGCTCCAACAGGGGCCAGACACAAGCAGAAGCAGAAGCAGCAGAAGCAGCAGCAGCACCACCTTTTGTTTTTTGGCTGCAGCAGCAGCAAGGCCCACAGGGCTGGCTAGCTGGCTAGCCAGCAAGCAGGTAGCAATGAAAGTAGGAATCTTTCTTTTTAACCCTGTAAGGGGGTGGTGCACTGTACCCGAAGATACTGCCATATCGGGTCAATGCATAGGGCGACGGAAGCAAGCTTCGAAATCGGCCCCCGTTCTCAAAAATCCATTTAATATATGGTCCCCAGATAGGGGACGTATCAGATATTAAACTGATAAGAACAGATACTACACTTGATCTTAGCCAAAAGGCCGAGAAGCGATAACCGTGAAAGGGGCGGGCCCAACAAGGTCCCCTTCATGGGCACTATCACTGCTTGCTGTCAGGGAGGCTGCCAGACAATTTTCCATGCACACTCTGGGCTGGGGGGCAGTCAACCACCAGTACACACAGCAGAACCTAAACCCATACCATTATTGCTAAGCAGCAAGACAGGGGCCCATTGCACTCCCACGGGGCCTTTTTAAATGCAATCCATAACCCGGATTTGCCAGGAACCCTTCTTACTCCTCCTACTTGCATGTGACACTGGGCTTAGGATCTGCATAGGAAACACACACACAAGCACACACCTACCTTTGTTGCCTGCAGATGCCTCCTTGGCTGTCCCCAAACGGTATCAAACCAACACCCACGGGAAGCTGTAAGCATAGAGGACATGCCTGCACCCCATTGGACTTACCTGTGTGGGTTAAATCCGGGTTATTTGACAACCTATGGCGGTGATGGTTCTGCTCAGGCAGAGCAGTGCTGATGCTCCTCATAAAGCTGTCGCTGCTGTGAAGGTTCTAGGTGACATCACAAATCCCTTTGGTTACATACACAACAAAGCTGGGTTGTTGTTGTTTACACTCTGCAAGGCCTGTGGAAGTGAGTGACATCATAGCACTGTAGTTCTGAGGGTTCAAGATGGATGCAACAATCTCCTGTTGCTTCTATGAAGGCCGTAATAGACGACATCACCAAACAGCTCCATAGTCACATACACAGCAAAGGAGAGATGTTGTTTACACCTAGTGATGTCAGTGGTATTGAGTGACATCACAGCACAGTGCTAAGGCTCCTGGGCCTGGACACAGCAGCGGCTGCAATATCTCAACGGAGAATACGTTTATATCTATGTGTGTGTGTGCGCATATATATATATATATATATATATATATATATATATATATATATTCTCCGCCGAAATCACTTTTAAACCCATTTCCACCTTTTTTTCCCTTCTCTTCCTCTTACTTTTTTTTCACGTTTTTTTACGTTTTTCTCCTTTTCGCCTCTTTTCTGGGCGTATTATTCTTCTTTTTCTTCTTTTTTTTCGTCTAATGCATACCCCATCAGTGCAGCAATGCTTATTCAATACCGCCAGCAGATGGAGACACTGGGGGATAATTTTCTAAGGATTTATACTGATTTTTCCTGTCTGAATTTGTCGCACAGAAAGTTGCAGGCCAAATATGTGTGACATTTCTGCGACTTTAGCTTCTAGAGCATTTTTACAACATTATACATAGGTGCTGAATACATAAAAAGCGACTGTTCAGCGACAGACAAGTCGCATCGGCTGAAAGTAGGCCAGAATGTCAGTCCATGTTGGAGCAGGTTTAGATACAGTCTAAAGCATAGATCTCAAAGTCTGTGCACAGAATTTAGCAAGGGCCTCGCACCTTCTGATGCATCAGGTAGGTGCACAATAGCATAGCCTAACCCTCTGTACTTTGGTCTATATTGATGCGGGACATAGACAGCCAGCTGATGACCAATCCATTAGTGCAATGGATGGCTGGAAGCATTTGTCTTTGCCTTTGCAATACCACAGAAGCAATGCATGGTCAATGTACAGCAATGACACACCTGTGTGAACAGCCAGGAGACCCCCCCCCCCCCCCCCCCCATGTTATGTTACATAGTTACATAGTTAGTACGGTCGAAAAAAGACATATGTCCATCACGTTCAACCAGGGAATTAAGGGGTAGGGGTGTGGCGCGATATTGGGGAAGGGATGAGATTTTATATTTCTTCATAAGCATTAATCTTATTTTGTCAATTAGGAACATTCAGCACCCACCCGCTATCAAGGCAGCTGCCTATCATGTCATGCCCTACCTGCACAGGTGTGCTGGCTACTCAAATGATCCAATTAAGGAGGCCATTTAGTCAGCAGCAGCAGAAGTCCTGTGCCTGGACGCTCCAACAGGGGCCAGACACAAGCAGAAGCAGAAGCAGCAGAAGCAGCAGCAGCACCACCTTTTGTTTTTTGGCTGCAGCAGCAGCAAGGCCCACAGGGCTGGCTAGCTGGCTAGCCAGCAAGCAGGTAGCAATGAAAGTAGGAATCTTTCTTTTTAACCCTGTAAGGGGGTGGTGCACTGTACCCGAAGATACTGCCATATCGGGTCAATGCATAGGGCGACGGAAGCAAGCTTCGAAATCGGCCCCCGTTCTCAAAAATCCATTTAATATATGGTCCCCAGATAGGGGACGTATCAGATATTAAACTGATAAGAACAGATACTACACTTGATCTTAGCCAAAAGGCCGAGAAGCGATAACCGTGAAAGGGGCGGGCCCAACAAGGTCCCCTTCATGGGCACTATCACTGCTTGCTGTCAGGGAGGCTGCCAGACAATTTTCCATGCACACTCTGGGCTGGGGGGCAGTCAACCACCAGTACACACAGCAGAACCTAAACCCATACCATTATTGCTAAGCAGCAAGACAGGGGCCCATTGCACTCCCACGGGGCCTTTTTAAATGCAATCCATAACCCGGATTTGCCAGGAACCCTTCTTACTCCTCCTACTTGCATGTGACACTGGGCTTAGGATCTGCATAGGAAACACACACACAAGCACACACCTACCTTTGTTGCCTGCAGATGCCTCCTTGGCTGTCCCCAAACGGTATCAAACCAACACCCACGGGAAGCTGTAAGCATAGAGGACATGCCTGCACCCCATTGGACTTACCTGTGTAGGTTAAATCCGGGTTATTTGACAACCTATGGCGGTGATGGTTCTGCTCAGGCAGAGCAGTGCTGATGCTCCTCATAAAGCTGTCGCTGCTGTGAAGGTTCTAGGTGACATCACAAATCCCTTTGGTTACATACACAACAAAGCTGGGTTGTTGTTGTTTACACTCTGCAAGGCCTGTGGAAGTGAGTGACATCATAGCACTGTAGTTCTGAGGGTTCTAGATGGATGCAACAATCTCCTGTTGCTTCTATGAAGGCCGTAATAGACGACATCACCAAACAGCTCCATAGTCACATACACAGCAAAGGAGAGATGTTGTTTACACCTAGTGATGTCAGTGGTATTGAGTGACATCACAGCACAGTGCTAAGGCTCCTGGGCCTGGACACAGCAGCGGCTGCAATATCTCAACGGAGAATACGTTTATATCTATGTGTGTGTGTGCGCATATATATATATATATATATATATATATATATATATATATATTTCTCCGCCGAAATCACTTTTAAACCCATTTCCACCTTTTTTTCCCTTCTCTTCCTCTTACTTTTTTTTCACGTTTTTTTACGTTTTTCTCCTTTTCGCCTCTTTTCTGGGCGTATTATTCTTCTTTTTCTTCTTTTTTTTCGTCTAATGCATACCCCATCAGTGCAGCAATGCTTATTCAATACCGCCAGCAGATGGAGACACTGGGGGATAATTTTCTAAGGATTTATACTGATTTTTCCTGTCTGAATTTGTCGCACAGAAAGTTGCAGGCCAAATATGTGTGACATTTCTGCGACTTTAGCTTCTAGAGCATTTTTACAACATTATACATAGGTGCTGAATACATAAAAAGCGACTGTTCAGCGACAGACAAGTCGCATCGGCTGAAAGTAGGCCAGAATGTCAGTCCATGTTGGAGCAGGTTTAGATACAGTCTAAAGCATAGATCTCAAAGTCTGTGCACAGAATTTAGCAAGGGCCTCGCACCTTCTGATGCATCAGGTAGGTGCACAATAGCATAGCCTAACCCTCTGTACTTTGGTCTATATTGATGCGGGACATAGACAGCCAGCTGATGACCAATCCATTAGTGCAATGGATGGCTGGAAGCATTTGTCTTTGCCTTTGCAATACCACAGAAGCAATGCATGGTCAATGTACAGCAATGACACACCTGTGTGAACAGCCAGGAGACCCCCCCCCCCCCCCCCATGTTATGTTACATAGTTACATAGTTAGTACGGTCGAAAAAAGACATATGTCCATCACGTTCAACCAGGGAATTAAGGGGTAGGGGTGTGGCGCGATATTGGGGAAGGGATGAGATTTTATATTTCTTCATAAGCATTAATCTTATTTTGTCAATTAGGAACATTCAGCACCCACCCGCTATCAAGGCAGCTGCCTATCATGTCATGCCCTACCTGCACAGGTGTGCTGGCTACTCAAATGATCCAATTAAGGAGGCCATTTAGTCAGCAGCAGCAGAAGTCCTGTGCCTGGACGCTCCAACAGGGGCCAGACACAAGCAGAAGCAGAAGCAGCAGAAGCAGCAGCAGCACCACCTTTTGTTTTTTGGCTGCAGCAGCAGCAAGGCCCACAGGGCTGGCTAGCTGGCTAGCCAGCAAGCAGGTAGCAATGAAAGTAGGAATCTTTCTTTTTAACCCTGTAAGGGGGTGGTGCACTGTACCCGAAGATACTGCCATATCGGGTCAATGCATAGGGCGACGGAAGCAAGCTTCGAAATCGGCCCCCGTTCTCAAAAATCCATTTAATATATGGTCCCCAGATAGGGGACGTATCAGATATTAAACTGATAAGAACAGATACTACACTTGATCTTAGCCAAAAGGCCGAGAAGCGATAACCGTGAAAGGGGCGGGCCCAACAAGGTCCCCTTCATGGGCACTATCACTGCTTGCTGTCAGGGAGGCTGCCAGACAATTTTCCATGCACACTCTGGGCTGGGGGGCAGTCAACCACCAGTACACACAGCAGAACCTAAACCCATACCATTATTGCTAAGCAGCAAGACAGGGGCCCATTGCACTCCCACGGGGCCTTTTTAAATGCAATCCATAACCCGGATTTGCCAGGAACCCTTCTTACTCCTCCTACTTGCATGTGACACTGGGCTTAGGATCTGCATAGGAAACACACACACAAGCACACACCTACCTTTGTTGCCTGCAGATGCCTCCTTGGCTGTCCCCAAACGGTATCAAACCAACACCCACGGGAAGCTGTAAGCATAGAGGACATGCCTGCACCCCATTGGACTTACCTGTGTGGGTTAAATCCGGGTTATTTGACAACCTATGGCGGTGATGGTTCTGCTCAGGCAGAGCAGTGCTGATGCTCCTCATAAAGCTGTCGCTGCTGTGAAGGTTCTAGGTGACATCACAAATCCCTTTGGTTACATACACAACAAAGCTGGGTTGTTGTTGTTTACACTCTGCAAGGCCTGTGGAAGTGAGTGACATCATAGCACTGTAGTTCTGAGGGTTCAAGATGGATGCAACAATCTCCTGTTGCTTCTATGAAGGCCGTAATAGACGACATCACCAAACAGCTCCATAGTCACATACACAGCAAAGGAGAGATGTTGTTTACACCTAGTGATGTCAGTGGTATTGAGTGACATCACAGCACAGTGCTAAGGCTCCTGGGCCTGGACACAGCAGCGGCTGCAATATCTCAACGGAGAATACGTTTATATCTATGTGTGTGTGTGCGCATATATATATATATATATATATATATATATATATATATATATATATATTTCTCCGCCGAAATCACTTTTAAACCCATTTCCACCTTTTTTTCCCTTCTCTTCCTCTTACTTTTTTTTCACGTTTTTTTACGTTTTTCTCCTTTTCGCCTCTTTTCTGGGCGTATTATTCTTCTTTTTCTTCTTTTTTTTCGTCTAATGCATACCCCATCAGTGCAGCAATGCTTATTCAATACCGCCAGCAGATGGAGACACTGGGGGATAATTTTCTAAGGATTTATACTGATTTTTCCTGTCTGAATTTGTCGCACAGAAAGTTGCAGGCCAAATATGTGTGACATTTCTGCGACTTTAGCTTCTAGAGCATTTTTACAACATTATACATAGGTGCTGAATACATAAAAAGCGACTGTTCAGCGACAGACAAGTCGCATCGGCTGAAAGTAGGCCAGAATGTCAGTCCATGTTGGAGCAGGTTTAGATACAGTCTAAAGCATAGATCTCAAAGTCTGTGCACAGAATTTAGCAAGGGCCTCGCACCTTCTGATGCATCAGGTAGGTGCACAATAGCATAGCCTAACCCTCTGTACTTTGGTCTATATTGATGCGGGACATAGACAGCCAGCTGATGACCAATCCATTAGTGCAATGGATGGCTGGAAGCATTTGTCTTTGCCTTTGCAATACCACAGAAGCAATGCATGGTCAATGTACAGCAATGACACACCTGTGTGAACAGCCAGGAGACCCCCCCCCCCCCCCCCATGTTATGTTACATAGTTACATAGTTAGTACGGTCGAAAAAAGACATATGTCCATCACGTTCAACCAGGGAATTAAGGGGTAGGGGTGTGGCGCGATATTGGGGAAGGGATGAGATTTTATATTTCTTCATAAGCATTAATCTTATTTTGTCAATTAGGAACATTCAGCACCCACCCGCTATCAAGGCAGCTGCCTATCATGTCATGCCCTACCTGCACAGGTGTGCTGGCTACTCAAATGATCCAATTAAGGAGGCCATTTAGTCAGCAGCAGCAGAAGTCCTGTGCCTGGACGCTCCAACAGGGGCCAGACACAAGCAGAAGCAGAAGCAGCAGAAGCAGCAGCAGCACCACCTTTTGTTTTTTGGCTGCAGCAGCAGCAAGGCCCACAGGGCTGGCTAGCTGGCTAGCCAGCAAGCAGGTAGCAATGAAAGTAGGAATCTTTCTTTTTAACCCTGTAAGGGGGTGGTGCACTGTACCCGAAGATACTGCCATATCGGGTCAATGCATAGGGCGACGGAAGCAAGCTTCGAAATCGGCCCCCGTTCTCAAAAATCCATTTAATATATGGTCCCCAGATAGGGGACGTATCAGATATTAAACTGATAAGAACAGATACTACACTTGATCTTAGCCAAAAGGCCGAGAAGCGATAACCGTGAAAGGGGCGGGCCCAACAAGGTCCCCTTCATGGGCACTATCACTGCTTGCTGTCAGGGAGGCTGCCAGACAATTTTCCATGCACACTCTGGGCTGGGGGGCAGTCAACCACCAGTACACACAGCAGAACCTAAACCCATACCATTATTGCTAAGCAGCAAGACAGGGGCCCATTGCACTCCCACGGGGCCTTTTTAAATGCAATCCATAACCCGGATTTGCCAGGAACCCTTCTTACTCCTCCTACTTGCATGTGACACTGGGCTTAGGATCTGCATAGGAAACACACACACAAGCACACACCTACCTTTGTTGCCTGCAGATGCCTCCTTGGCTGTCCCCAAACGGTATCAAACCAACACCCACGGGAAGCTGTAAGCATAGAGGACATGCCTGCACCCCATTGGACTTACCTGTGTGGGTTAAATCCGGGTTATTTGACAACCTATGGCGGTGATGGTTCTGCTCAGGCAGAGCAGTGCTGATGCTCCTCATAAAGCTGTCGCTGCTGTGAAGGTTCTAGGTGACATCACAAATCCCTTTGGTTACATACACAACAAAGCTGGGTTGTTGTTGTTTACACTCTGCAAGGCCTGTGGAAGTGAGTGACATCATAGCACTGTAGTTCTGAGGGTTCAAGATGGATGCAACAATCTCCTGTTGCTTCTATGAAGGCCGTAATAGACGACATCACCAAACAGCTCCATAGTCACATACACAGCAAAGGAGAGATGTTGTTTACACCTAGTGATGTCAGTGGTATTGAGTGACATCACAGCACAGTGCTAAGGCTCCTGGGCCTGGACACAGCAGCGGCTGCAATATCTCAACGGAGAATACGTTTATATCTATGTGTGTGTGTGCGCATATATATATATATATATATATATATATATATATATATATATTTCTCCGCCGAAATCACTTTTAAACCCATTTCCACCTTTTTTTCCCTTCTCTTCCTCTTACTTTTTTTTCACGTTTTTTTACGTTTTTCTCCTTTTCGCCTCTTTTCTGGGCGTATTATTCTTCTTTTTCTTCTTTTTTTTCGTCTAATGCATACCCCATCAGTGCAGCAATGCTTATTCAATACCGCCAGCAGATGGAGACACTGGGGGATAATTTTCTAAGGATTTATACTGATTTTTCCTGTCTGAATTTGTCGCACAGAAAGTTGCAGGCCAAATATGTGTGACATTTCTGCGACTTTAGCTTCTAGAGCATTTTTACAACATTATACATAGGTGCTGAATACATAAAAAGCGACTGTTCAGCGACAGACAAGTCGCATCGGCTGAAAGTAGGCCAGAATGTCAGTCCATGTTGGAGCAGGTTTAGATACAGTCTAAAGTATAGATCTCAAAGTCTGTGCACAGAATTTAGCAAGGGCCTCGCACCTTCTGATGCATCAGGTAGGTGCACAATAGCATAGCCTAACCCTCTGTACTTTGGTCTATATTGATGCGGGACATAGACAGCCAGCTGATGACCAATCCATTAGTGCAATGGATGGCTGGAAGCATTTGTCTTTGCCTTTGCAATACCACAGAAGCAATGCATGGTCAATGTACAGCAATGACACACCTGTGTGAACAGCCAGGAGACCCCCCCCCCCCCCCCCCATGTTATGTTACATAGTTACATAGTTAGTACGGTCGAAAAAAGACATATGTCCATCACGTTCAACCAGGGAATTAAGGGGTAGGGGTGTGGCGCGATATTGGGGAAGGGATGAGATTTTATATTTCTTCATAAGCAATCTTATTTTGTCAATTAGGAACATTCAGCACCCACCCGCTATCAAGGCAGCTGCCTATCATGTCATGCCCTACCTGCACAGGTGTGCTGGCTACTCAAATGATCCAATTAAGGAGGCCATTTAGTCAGCAGCAGCAGAAGTCCTGTGCCTGGACGCTCCAACAGGGGCCAGACACAAGCAGAAGCAGAAGCAGCAGAAGCAGCAGCAGCACCACCTTTTGTTTTTTGGCTGCAGCAGCAGCAAGGCCCACAGGGCTGGCTAGCTGGCTAGCCAGCAAGCAGGTAGCAATGAAAGTAGGAATCTTTCTTTTTAACCCTGTAAGGGGGTGGTGCACTGTACCCGAAGATACTGCCATATCGGGTCAATGCATAGGGCGACGGAAGCAAGCTTCGAAATCGGCCCCCGTTCTCAAAAATCCATTTAATATATGGTCCCCAGATAGGGGACGTATCAGATATTAAACTGATAAGAACAGATACTACACTTGATCTTAGCCAAAAGGCCGAGAAGCGATAACCGTGAAAGGGGCGGGCCCAACAAGGTCCCCTTCATGGGCACTATCACTGCTTGCTGTCAGGGAGGCTGCCAGACAATTTTCCATGCACACTCTGGGCTGGGGGGCAGTCAACCACCAGTACACACAGCAGAACCTAAACCCATACCATTATTGCTAAGCAGCAAGACAGGGGCCCATTGCACTCCCACGGGGCCTTTTTAAATGCAATCCATAACCCGGATTTGCCAGGAACCCTTCTTACTCCTCCTACTTGCATGTGACACTGGGCTTAGGATCTGCATAGGAAACACACACACAAGCACACACCTACCTTTGTTGCCTGCAGATGCCTCCTTGGCTGTCCCCAAACGGTATCAAACCAACACCCACGGGAAGCTGTAAGCATAGAGGACATGCCTGCACCCCATTGGACTTACCTGTGTGGGTTAAATCCGGGTTATTTGACAACCTATGGCGGTGATGGTTCTGCTCAGGCAGAGCAGTGCTGATGCTCCTCATAAAGCTGTCGCTGCTGTGAAGGTTCTAGGTGACATCACAAATCCCTTTGGTTACATACACAACAAAGCTGGGTTGTTGTTGTTTACACTCTGCAAGGCCTGTGGAAGTGAGTGACATCATAGCACTGTAGTTCTGAGGGTTCAAGATGGATGCAACAATCTCCTGTTGCTTCTATGAAGGCCGTAATAGACGACATCACCAAACAGCTCCATAGTCACATACACAGCAAAGGAGAGATGTTGTTTACACCTAGTGATGTCAGTGGTATTGAGTGACATCACAGCACAGTGCTAAGGCTCCTGGGCCTGGACACAGCAGCGGCTGCAATATCTCAACGGAGAATACGTTTATATCTATGTGTGTGTGTGCGCATATATATATATATATATATATATTATATATATATATATATATATATATATTCTCCGCCGAAATCACTTTTAAACCCATTTCCACCTTTTTTTCCCTTCTCTTCCTCTTACTTTTTTTTCACGTTTTTTTACGTTTTTCTCCTTTTCGCCTCTTTTCTGGGCGTATTATTCTTCTTTTTCTTCTTTTTTTTCGTCTAATGCATACCCCATCAGTGCAGCAATGCTTATTCAATACCGCCAGCAGATGGAGACACTGGGGGATAATTTTCTAAGGATTTATACTGATTTTTCCTGTCTGAATTTGTCGCACAGAAAGTTGCAGGCCAAATATGTGTGACATTTCTGCGACTTTAGCTTCTAGAGCATTTTTACAACATTATACATAGGTGCTGAATACATAAAAAGCGACTGTTCAGCGACAGACAAGTCGCATCGGCTGAAAGTAGGCCAGAATGTCAGTCCATGTTGGAGCAGGTTTAGATACAGTCTAAAGCATAGATCTCAAAGTCTGTGCACAGAATTTAGCAAGGGCCTCGCACCTTCTGATGCATCAGGTAGGTGCACAATAGCATAGCCTAACCCTCTGTACTTTGGTCTATATTGATGCGGGACATAGACAGCCAGCTGATGACCAATCCATTAGTGCAATGGATGGCTGGAAGCATTTGTCTTTGCCTTTGCAATACCACAGAAGCAATGCATGGTCAATGTACAGCAATGACACACCTGTGTGAACAGCCAGGAGACCCCCCCCCCCCCCCCATGTTATGTTACATAGTTACATAGTTAGTACGGTCGAAAAAAGACATATGTCCATCACGTTCAACCAGGGAATTAAGGGGTAGGGGTGTGGCGCGATATTGGGGAAGGGATGAGATTTTATATTTCTTCATAAGCATTAATCTTATTTTGTCAATTAGGAACATTCAGCACCCACCCGCTATCAAGGCAGCTGCCTATCATGTCATGCCCTACCTGCACAGGTGTGCTGGCTACTCAAATGATCCAATTAAGGAGGCCATTTAGTCAGCAGCAGCAGAAGTCCTGTGCCTGGACGCTCCAACAGGGGCCAGACACAAGCAGAAGCAGAAGCAGCAGAAGCAGCAGCAGCACCACCTTTTGTTTTTTGGCTGCAGCAGCAGCAAGGCCCACAGGGCTGGCTAGCTGGCTAGCCAGCAAGCAGGTAGCAATGAAAGTAGGAATCTTTCTTTTTAACCCTGTAAGGGGGTGGTGCACTGTACCCGAAGATACTGCCATATCGGGTCAATGCATAGGGCGACGGAAGCAAGCTTCGAAATCGGCCCCCGTTCTCAAAAATCCATTTAATATATGGTCCCCAGATAGGGGACGTATCAGATATTAAACTGATAAGAACAGATACTACACTTGATCTTAGCCAAAAGGCCGAGAAGCGATAACCGTGAAAGGGGCGGGCCCAACAAGGTCCCCTTCATGGGCACTATCACTGCTTGCTGTCAGGGAGGCTGCCAGACAATTTTCCATGCACACTCTGGGCTGGGGGGCAGTCAACCACCAGTACACACAGCAGAACCTAAACCCATACCATTATTGCTAAGCAGCAAGACAGGGGCCCATTGCACTCCCACGGGGCCTTTTTAAATGCAATCCATAACCCGGATTTGCCAGGAACCCTTCTTACTCCTCCTACTTGCATGTGACACTGGGCTTAGGATCTGCATAGGAAACACACACACAAGCACACACCTACCTTTGTTGCCTGCAGATGCCTCCTTGGCTGTCCCCAAACGGTATCAAACCAACACCCACGGGAAGCTGTAAGCATAGAGGACATGCCTGCACCCCATTGGACTTACCTGTGTGGGTTAAATCCGGGTTATTTGACAACCTATGGCGGTGATGGTTCTGCTCAGGCAGAGCAGTGCTGATGCTCCTCATAAAGCTGTCGCTGCTGTGAAGGTTCTAGGTGACATCACAAATCCCTTTGGTTACATACACAACAAAGCTGGGTTGTTGTTGTTTACACTCTGCAAGGCCTGTGGAAGTGAGTGACATCATAGCACTGTAGTTCTGAGGGTTCAAGATGGATGCAACAATCTCCTGTTGCTTCTATGAAGGCCGTAATAGACGACATCACCAAACAGCTCCATAGTCACATACACAGCAAAGGAGAGATGTTGTTTACACCTAGTGATGTCAGTGGTATTGAGTGACATCACAGCACAGTGCTAAGGCTCCTGGGCCTGGACACAGCAGCGGCTGCAATATCTCAACGGAGAATACGTTTATATCTATGTGTGTGTGTGCGCATATATATATATATATATATATATATATATATATATATTTCTCCGCCGAAATCACTTTTAAACCCATTTCCACCTTTTTTTCCCTTCTCTTCCTCTTACTTTTTTTTCACGTTTTTTTACGTTTTTCTCCTTTTCGCCTCTTTTCTGGGCGTATTATTCTTCTTTTTCTTCTTTTTTTTCGTCTAATGCATACCCCATCAGTGCAGCAATGCTTATTCAATACCGCCAGCAGATGGAGACACTGGGGGATAATTTTCTAAGGATTTATACTGATTTTTCCTGTCTGAATTTGTCGCACAGAAAGTTGCAGGCCAAATATGTGTGACATTTCTGCGACTTTAGCTTCTAGAGCATTTTTACAACATTATACATAGGTGCTGAATACATAAAAAGCGACTGTTCAGCGACAGACAAGTCGCATCGGCTGAAAGTAGGCCAGAATGTCAGTCCATGTTGGAGCAGGTTTAGATACAGTCTAAAGCATAGATCTCAAAGTCTGTGCACAGAATTTAGCAAGGGCCTCGCACCTTCTGATGCATCAGGTAGGTGCACAATAGCATAGCCTAACCCTCTGTACTTTGGTCTATATTGATGCGGGACATAGACAGCCAGCTGATGACCAATCCATTAGTGCAATGGATGGCTGGAAGCATTTGTCTTTGCCTTTGCAATACCACAGAAGCAATGCATGGTCAATGTACAGCAATGACACACCTGTGTGAACAGCCAGGAGACCCCCCCCCCCCCCCCCCATGTTATGTTACATAGTTACATAGTTAGTACGGTCGAAAAAAGACAAATGTCCATCACGTTCAACCAGGGAATTAAGGGGTAGGGGTGTGGCGCGATATTGGGGAAGGGATGAGATTTTATATTTCTTCATAAGCATTAATCTTATTTTGTCAATTAGGAACATTCAGCACCCACCCGCTATCAAGGCAGCTGCCTATCATGTCATGCCCTACCTGCACAGGTGTGCTGGCTACTCAAATGATCCAATTAAGGAGGCCATTTAGTCAGCAGCAGCAGAAGTCCTGTGCCTGGACGCTCCAACAGGGGCCAGACACAAGCAGAAGCAGAAGCAGCAGAAGCAGCAGCAGCACCACCTTTTGTTTTTTGGCTGCAGCAGCAGCAAGGCCCACAGGGCTGGCTAGGCTGGCTAGCCAGCAAGCAGGTAGCAATGAAAGTAGGAATCTTTCTTTTTAACCCTGTAAGGGGGTGGTGCACTGTACCCGAAGATACTGCCATATCGGTCAATGCATAGGGCGACGGAAGCAAGCTTCGAAATCGGCCCCCGTTCTCAAAAATCCATTTAATATATGGTCCCCAGATAGGGGACGTATCAGATATTAAACTGATAAGAACAGATACTACACTTGATCTTAGCCAAAAGGCCGAGAAGCGATAACCGTGAAAGGGGCGGGCCCAACAAGGTCCCCTTCATGGGCACTATCACTGCTTGCTGTCAGGGAGGCTGCCAGACAATTTTCCATGCACACTCTGGGCTGGGGGGCAGTCAACCACCAGTACACACAGCAGAACCTAAACCCATACCATTATTGCTAAGCAGCAAGACAGGGGCCCATTGCACTCCCACGGGGCCTTTTTAAATGCAATCCATAACCCGATTTGCCAGGAACCCTTCTTACTCCTCCTACTTGCATGTGACACTGGGCTTAGGATCTGCATAGGAAACACACACACAAGCACACACCTACCTTTGTTGCCTGCAGATGCCTCCTTGGCTGTCCCCAAACAGTATCAAACCAACACCCACGGGAAGCTGTAAGCATAGAGGACATGCCTGCACCCCATTGGACTTACCTGTGTGGGTTAAATCCGGGTTATTTGACAACCTATGGCGGTGATGGTTCTGCTCAGGCAGAGCAGTGCTGATGCTCCTCATAAAGCTGTCGCTGCTGTGAAGGTTCTAGGTGACATCACAAATCCCTTTGGTTACATACACAACAAAGCTGGGTGTTGTTGTTTACACTCTGCAAGGCCTGTGGAAGTGAGTGACATCATAGCACTGTAGTTCTGAGGGTTCAAGATGGATGCAACAATCTCCTGTTGCTTCTATGAAGGCCGTAATAGACGACATCACCAAACAGCTCCATAGTCACATACACAGCAAAGGAGAGATGTTGTTTACACCTAGTGATGTCAGTGGTATTGAGTGACATCACAGCACAGTGCTAAGGCTCCTGGGCCTGGACACAGCAGCGGCTGCAATATCTCAACGGAGAATACGTTTATATCTATGTGTGTGTGTGCGCATATATATATATATATATATATATATATATATATATATATATATTTCTCCGCCGAAATCACTTTTAAACCCATTTCCACCTTTTTTTCCCTTCTCTTCCTCTTACTTTTTTTTCACGTTTTTTTACGTTTTTCTCCTTTTCGCCTCTTTTCTGGGCGTATTATTCTTCTTTTTCTTCTTTTTTTTCGTCTAATGCATACCCCATCAGTGCAGCAATGCTTATTCAATACCGCCAGCAGATGGAGACACTGGGGGATAATTTTCTAAGGATTTATACTGATTTTTCCTGTCTGAATTTGTCGCACAGAAAGTTGCAGGCCAAATATGTGTGACATTTCTGCGACTTTAGCTTCTAGAGCATTTTTACAACATTATACATAGGTGCTGAATACATAAAAAGCGACTGTTCAGCGACAGACAAGTCGCATCGGCTGAAAGTAGGCCAGAATGTCAGTCCATGTTGGAGCAGGTTTAGATACAGTCTAAAGCATAGATCTCAAAGTCTGTGCACAGAATTTAGCAAGGGCCTCGCACCTTCTGATGCATCAGGTAGGTGCACAATAGCATAGCCTAACCCTCTGTACTTTGGTCTATATTGATGCGGGACATAGACAGCCAGCTGATGACCAATCCATTAGTGCAATGGATGGCTGGAAGCATTTGTCTTTGCCTTTGCAATACCACAGAAGCAATGCATGGTCAATGTACAGCAATGACACACCTGTGTGAACAGCCAGGAGACCCCCCCCCCCCCCCCCCCCATGTTATGTTACATAGTTACATAGTTAGTACGGTCGAAAAAAGACATATGTCCATCACGTTCAACCAGGGAATTAAGGGGTAGGGGTGTGGCGCGATATTGGGGAAGGGATGAGATTTTATATTTCTTCATAAGCATTAATCTTATTTTGTCAATTAGGAACATTCAGCACCCACCCGCTATCAAGGCAGCTGCCTATCATGTCATGCCCTACCTGCACAGGTGTGCTGGCTACTCAAATGATCCAATTAAGGAGGCCATTTAGTCAGCAGCAGCAGAAGTCCTGTGCCTGGACGCTCCAACAGGGGCCAGACACAAGCAGAAGCAGAAGCAGCAGAAGCAGCAGCAGCACCACCTTTTGTTTTTTGGCTGCAGCAGCAGCAAGGCCCACAGGGCTGGCTAGCTGGCTAGCCAGCAAGCAGGTAGCAATGAAAGTAGGAATCTTTCTTTTTAACCCTGTAAGGGGGTGGTGCACTGTACCCGAAGATACTGCCATATCGGGTCAATGCATAGGGCGACGGAAGCAAGCTTCGAAATCGGCCCCCGTTCTCAAAAATCCATTTAATATATGGTCCCCAGATAGGGGACGTATCAGATATTAAACTGATAAGAACAGATACTACACTTGATCTTAGCCAAAAGGCCGAGAAGCGATAACCGTGAAAGGGGCGGGCCCAACAAGGTCCCCTTCATGGGCACTATCACTGCTTGCTGTCAGGGAGGCTGCCAGACAATTTTCCATGCACACTCTGGGCTGGGGGGCAGTCAACCACCAGTACACACAGCAGAACCTAAACCCATACCATTATTGCTAAGCAGCAAGACAGGGGCCCATTGCACTCCCACGGGGCCTTTTTAAATGCAATCCATAACCCGGATTTGCCAGGAACCCTTCTTACTCCTCCTACTTGCATGTGACACTGGGCTTAGGATCTGCATAGGAAACACACACACAAGCACACACCTACCTTTGTTGCCTGCAGATGCCTCCTTGGCTGTCCCCAAACGGTATCAAACCAACACCCACGGGAAGCTGTAAGCATAGAGGACATGCCTGCACCCCATTGGACTTACCTGTGTGGGTTAAATCCGGGTTATTTGACAACCTATGGCGGTGATGGTTCTGCTCAGGCAGAGCAGTGCTGATGCTCCTCATAAAGCTGTCGCTGCTGTGAAGGTTCTAGGTGACATCACAAATCCCTTTGGTTACATACACAACAAAGCTGGGTTGTTGTTGTTTACACTCTGCAAGGCCTGTGGAAGTGAGTGACATCATAGCACTGTAGTTCTGAGGGTTCAAGATGGATGCAACAATCTCCTGTTGCTTCTATGAAGGCCGTAATAGACGACATCACCAAACAGCTCCATAGTCACATACACAGCAAAGGAGAGATGTTGTTTACACCTAGTGATGTCAGTGGTATTGAGTGACATCACAGCACAGTGCTAAGGCTCCTGGGCCTGGACACAGCAGCGGCTGCAATATCTCAACGGAGAATACGTTTATATCTATGTGTGTGTGTGCGCATATATATATATATATATATATATATATATATATATATATATATATATTTCTCCGCCGAAATCACTTTTAAACCCATTTCCACCTTTTTTTCCCTTCTCTTCCTCTTACTTTTTTTTCACGTTTTTTTACGTTTTTCTCCTTTTCGCCTCTTTTCTGGGCGTATTATTCTTCTTTTTCTTCTTTTTTTTCGTCTAATGCATACCCCATCAGTGCAGCAATGCTTATTCAATACCGCCAGCAGATGGAGACACTGGGGGATAATTTTCTAAGGATTTATACTGATTTTTCCTGTCTGAATTTGTCGCACAGAAAGTTGCAGGCCAAATATGTGTGACATTTCTGCGACTTTAGCTTCTAGAGCATTTTTACAACATTATACATAGGTGCTGAATACATAAAAAGCGACTGTTCAGCGACAGACAAGTCGCATCGGCTGAAAGTAGGCCAGAATGTCAGTCCATGTTGGAGCAGGTTTAGATACAGTCTAAAGCATAGATCTCAAAGTCTGTGCACAGAATTTAGCAAGGGCCTCGCACCTTCTGATGCATCAGGTAGGTGCACAATAGCATAGCCTAACCCTCTGTACTTTGGTCTATATTGATGCGGGACATAGACAGCCAGCTGATGACCAATCCATTAGTGCAATGGATGGCTGGAAGCATTTGTCTTTGCCTTTGCAATACCACAGAAGCAATGCATGGTCAATGTACAGCAATGACACACCTGTGTGAACAGCCAGGAGACCCCCCCCCCCCCATGTTATGTTACATAGTTACATAGTTAGTACGGTCGAAAAAAGACATATGTCCATCACGTTCAACCAGGGAATTAAGGGGTAGGGGTGTGGCGCGATATTGGGGAAGGGATGAGATTTTATATTTCTTCATAAGCATTAATCTTATTTTGTCAATTAGGAACATTCAGCACCCACCCGCTATCAAGGCAGCTGCCTATCATGTCATGCCCTACCTGCACAGGTGTGCTGGCTACTCAAATGATCCAATTAAGGAGGCCATTTAGTCAGCAGCAGCAGAAGTCCTGTGCCTGGACGCTCCAACAGGGGCCAGACACAAGCAGAAGCAGAAGCAGCAGAAGCAGCAGCAGCACCACCTTTTGTTTTTTGGCTGCAGCAGCAGCAAGGCCCACAGGGCTGGCTAGCTGGCTAGCCAGCAAGCAGGTAGCAATGAAAGTAGGAATCTTTCTTTTTAACCCTGTAAGGGGGTGGTGCACTGTACCCGAAGATACTGCCATATCGGGTCAATGCATAGGGCGACGGAAGCAAGCTTCGAAATCGGCCCCCGTTCTCAAAAATCCATTTAATATATGGTCCCCAGATAGGGGACGTATCAGATATTAAACTGATAAGAACAGATACTACACTTGATCTTAGCCAAAAGGCCGAGAAGCGATAACCGTGAAAGGGGCGGGCCCAACAAGGTCCCCTTCATGGGCACTATCACTGCTTGCTGTCAGGGAGGCTGCCAGACAATTTTCCATGCACACTCTGGGCTGGGGGGCAGTCAACCACCAGTACACACAGCAGAACCTAAACCCATACCATTATTGCTAAGCAGCAAGACAGGGGCCCATTGCACTCCCACGGGGCCTTTTTAAATGCAATCCATAACCCGGATTTGCCAGGAACCCTTCTTACTCCTCCTACTTGCATGTGACACTGGGCTTAGGATCTGCATAGGAAACACACACACAAGCACACACCTACCTTTGTTGCCTGCAGATGCCTCCTTGGCTGTCCCCAAACGGTATCAAACCAACACCCACGGGAAGCTGTAAGCATAGAGGACATGCCTGCACCCCATTGGACTTACCTGTGTGGGTTAAATCCGGGTTATTTGACAACCTATGGCGGTGATGGTTCTGCTCAGGCAGAGCAGTGCTGATGCTCCTCATAAAGCTGTCGCTGCTGTGAAGGTTCTAGGTGACATCACAAATCCCTTTGGTTACATACACAACAAAGCTGGGTTGTTGTTGTTTACACTCTGCAAGGCCTGTGGAAGTGAGTGACATCATAGCACTGTAGTTCTGAGGGTTCAAGATGGATGCAACAATCTCCTGTTGCTTCTATGAAGGCCGTAATAGACGACATCACCAAACAGCTCCATAGTCACATACACAGCAAAGGAGAGATGTTGTTTACACCTAGTGATGTCAGTGGTATTGAGTGACATCACAGCACAGTGCTAAGGCTCCTGGGCCTGGACACAGCAGCGGCTGCAATATCTCAACGGAGAATACGTTTATATCTATGTGTGTGTGTGCGCATATATATATATATATATATATATATATATATATATATATATTTCTCCGCCGAAATCACTTTTAAACCCATTTCCACCTTTTTTTCCCTTCTCTTCCTCTTACTTTTTTTTCACGTTTTTTTACGTTTTTCTCCTTTTCGCCTCTTTTCTGGGCGTATTATTCTTCTTTTTCTTCTTTTTTTTCGTCTAATGCATACCCCATCAGTGCAGCAATGCTTATTCAATACCGCCAGCAGATGGAGACACTGGGGGATAATTTTCTAAGGATTTATACTGATTTTTCCTGTCTGAATTTGTCGCACAGAAAGTTGCAGGCCAAATATGTGTGACATTTCTGCGACTTTAGCTTCTAGAGCATTTTTACAACATTATACATAGGTGCTGAATACATAAAAAGCGACTGTTCAGCGACAGACAAGTCGCATCGGCTGAAAGTAGGCCAGAATGTCAGTCCATGTTGGAGCAGGTTTAGATACAGTCTAGAGCATAGATCTCAAAGTCTGTGCACAGAATTTAGCAAGGGCCTCGCACCTTCTGATGCATCAGGTAGGTGCACAATAGCATAGCCTAACCCTCTGTACTTTGGTCTATATTGATGCGGGACATAGACAGCCAGCTGATGACCAATCCATTAGTGCAATGGATGGCTGGAAGCATTTGTCTTTGCCTTTGCAATACCACAGAAGCAATGCATGGTCAATGTACAGCAATGACACACCTGTGTGAACAGCCAGGAGACCCCCCCCCCCCCCCCATGTTATGTTACATAGTTACATAGTTAGTACGGTCGAAAAAAGACATATGTCCATCACGTTCAACCAGGGAATTAAGGGGTAGGGGTGTGGCGCGATATTGGGGAAGGGATGAGATTTTATATTTCTTCATAAGCATTAATCTTATTTTGTCAATTAGGAACATTCAGCACCCACCCGCTATCAAGGCAGCTGCCTATCATGTCATGCCCTACCTGCACAGGTGTGCTGGCTACTCAAATGATCCAATTAAGGAGGCCATTTAGTCAGCAGCAGCAGAAGTCCTGTGCCTGGACGCTCCAACAGGGGCCAGACACAAGCAGAAGCAGAAGCAGCAGAAGCAGCAGCAGCACCACCTTTTGTTTTTTGGCTGCAGCAGCAGCAAGGCCCACAGGGCTGGCTAGCTGGCTAGCCAGCAAGCAGGTAGCAATGAAAGTAGGAATCTTTCTTTTTAACCCTGTAAGGGGGTGGTGCACTGTACCCGAAGATACTGCCATATCGGGTCAATGCATAGGGCGACGGAAGCAAGCTTCGAAATCGGCCCCCGTTCTCAAAAATCCATTTAATATATGGTCCCCAGATAGGGGACGTATCAGATATTAAACTGATAAGAACAGATACTACACTTGATCTTAGCCAAAAGGCCGAGAAGCGATAACCGTGAAAGGGGCGGGCCCAACAAGGTCCCCTTCATGGGCACTATCACTGCTTGCTGTCAGGGAGGCTGCCAGACAATTTTCCATGCACACTCTGGGCTGGGGGGCAGTCAACCACCAGTACACACAGCAGAACCTAAACCCATACCATTATTGCTAAGCAGCAAGACAGGGGCCCATTGCACTCCCACGGGGCCTTTTTAAATGCAATCCATAACCCGGATTTGCCAGGAACCCTTCTTACTCCTCCTACTTGCATGTGACACTGGGCTTAGGATCTGCATAGGAAACACACACACAAGCACACACCTACCTTTGTTGCCTGCAGATGCCTCCTTGGCTGTCCCCAAACGGTATCAAACCAACACCCACGGGAAGCTGTAAGCATAGAGGACATGCCTGCACCCCATTGGACTTACCTGTGTGGGTTAAATCCGGGTTATTTGACAACCTATGGCGGTGATGGTTCTGCTCAGGCAGAGCAGTGCTGATGCTCCTCATAAAGCTGTCGCTGCTGTGAAGGTTCTAGGTGACATCACAAATCCCTTTGGTTACATACACAACAAAGCTGGGTTGTTGTTGTTTACACTCTGCAAGGCCTGTGGAAGTGAGTGACATCATAGCACTGTAGTTCTGAGGGTTCAAGATGGATGCAACAATCTCCTGTTGCTTCTATGAAGGCCGTAATAGACGACATCACCAAACAGCTCCATAGTCACATACACAGCAAAGGAGAGATGTTGTTTACACCTAGTGATGTCAGTGGTATTGAGTGACATCACAGCACAGTGCTAAGGCTCCTGGGCCTGGACACAGCAGCGGCTGCAATATCTCAACGGAGAATACGTTTATATCTATGTGTGTGTGTGCGCATATATATATATATATATATATATATATATATATATATATATATATATTTCTCCGCCGAAATCACTTTTAAACCCATTTCCACCTTTTTTTCCCTTCTCTTCCTCTTACTTTTTTTTCACGTTTTTTTACGTTTTTCTCCTTTTCGCCTCTTTTCTGGGCGTATTATTCTTCTTTTTCTTCTTTTTTTTCGTCTAATGCATACCCCATCAGTGCAGCAATGCTTATTCAATACCGCCAGCAGATGGAGACACTGGGGGATAATTTTCTAAGGATTTATACTGATTTTTCCTGTCTGAATTTGTCGCACAGAAAGTTGCAGGCCAAATATGTGTGACATTTCTGCGACTTTAGCTTCTAGAGCATTTTTACAACATTATACATAGGTGCTGAATACATAAAAAGCGACTGTTCAGCGACAGACAAGTCGCATCGGCTGAAAGTAGGCCAGAATGTCAGTCCATGTTGGAGCAGGTTTAGATACAGTCTAAAGCATAGATCTCAAAGTCTGTGCACAGAATTTAGCAAGGGCCTCGCACCTTCTGATGCATCAGGTAGGTGCACAATAGCATAGCCTAACCCTCTGTACTTTGGTCTATATTGATGCGGGACATAGACAGCCAGCTGATGACCAATCCATTAGTGCAATGGATGGCTGGAAGCATTTGTCTTTGCCTTTGCAATACCACAGAAGCAATGCATGGTCAATGTACAGCAATGACACACCTGTGTGAACAGCCAGGAGACCCCCCCCCCCCCCCCCATGTTATGTTACATAGTTACATAGTTAGTACGGTCGAAAAAAGACATATGTCCATCACGTTCAACCAGGGAATTAAGGGGTAGGGGTGTGGCGCGATATTGGGGAAGGGATGAGATTTTATATTTCTTCATAAGCATTAATCTTATTTTGTCAATTAGGAACATTCAGCACCCACCCGCTATCAAGGCAGCTGCCTATCATGTCATGCCCTACCTGCACAGGTGTGCTGGCTACTCAAATGATCCAATTAAGGAGGCCATTTAGTCAGCAGCAGCAGAAGTCCTCTGGACGCTCCAACAGGGGCCAGACACAAGCAGAAGCAGAAGCAGCAGAAGCAGCAGCAGCACCACCTTTTGTTTTTTGGCTGCAGCAGCAGCAAGGCCCACAGGGCTGGCTAGCTGGCTAGCCAGCAAGCAGGTAGCAATGAAAGTAGGAATCTTTCTTTTTAACCCTGTAAGGGGGTGGTGCACTGTACCCGAAGATACTGCCATATCGGGTCAATGCATAGGGCGACGGAAGCAAGCTTCGAAATCGGCCCCCGTTCTCAAAAATCCATTTAATATATGGTCCCCAGATAGGGGACGTATCAGATATTAAACTGATAAGAACAGATACTACACTTGATCTTAGCCAAAAGGCCGAGAAGCGATAACCGTGAAAGGGGCGGGCCCAACAAGGTCCCCTTCATGGGCACTATCACTGCTTGCTGTCAGGGAGGCTGCCAGACAATTTTCCATGCACACTCTGGGCTGGGGGGCAGTCAACCACCAGTACACACAGCAGAACCTAAACCCATACCATTATTGCTAAGCAGCAAGACAGGGGCCCATTGCACTCCCACGGGGCCTTTTTAAATGCAATCCATAACCCGGATTTGCCAGGAACCCTTCTTACTCCTCCTACTTGCATGTGACACTGGGCTTAGGATCTGCATAGGAAACACACACACAAGCACACACCTACCTTTGTTGCCTGCAGATGCCTCCTTGGCTGTCCCCAAACGGTATCAAACCAACACCCACGGGAAGCTGTAAGCATAGAGGACATGCCTGCACCCCATTGGACTTACCTGTGTGGGTTAAATCCGGGTTATTTGACAACCTATGGCGGTGATGGTTCTGCTCAGGCAGAGCAGTGCTGATGCTCCTCATAAAGCTGTCGCTGCTGTGAAGGTTCTAGGTGACATCACAAATCCCTTTGGTTACATACACAACAAAGCTGGGTTGTTGTTGTTTACACTCTGCAAGGCCTGTGGAAGTGAGTGACATCATAGCACTGTAGTTCTGAGGGTTCAAGATGGATGCAACAATCTCCTGTTGCTTCTATGAAGGCCGTAATAGACGACATCACCAAACAGCTCCATAGTCACATACACAGCAAAGGAGAGATGTTGTTTACACCTAGTGATGTCAGTGGTATTGAGTGACATCACAGCACAGTGCTAAGGCTCCTGGGCCTGGACACAGCAGCGGCTGCAATATCTCAACGGAGAATACGTTTATATCTATGTGTGTGTGTGCGCATATATATATATATATATATATATATATATATATATATATATATATATATATATATTTCTCCGCCGAAATCACTTTTAAACCCATTTCCACCTTTTTTTCCCTTCTCTTCCTCTTACTTTTTTTTCACGTTTTTTTACGTTTTTCTCCTTTTCACCTCTTTTCTGGGCGTATTATTCTTCTTTTTCTTCTTTTTTTTCGTCTAATGCATACCCCATCAGTGCAGCAATGCTTATTCAATACCGCCAGCAGATGGAGACACTGGGGGATAATTTTCTAAGGATTTATACTGATTTTTCCTGTCTGAATTTGTCGCACAGAAAGTTGCAGGCCAAATATGTGTGACATTTCTGCGACTTTAGCTTCTAGAGCATTTTTACAACATTATACATAGGTGCTGAATACATAAAAAGCGACTGTTCAGCGACAGACAAGTCGCATCGGCTGAAAGTAGGCCAGAATGTCAGTCCATGTTGGAGCAGGTTTAGATACAGTCTAAAGCATAGATCTCAAAGTCTGTGCACAGAATTTAGCAAGGGCCTCGCACCTTCTGATGCATCAGGTAGGTGCACAATAGCATAGCCTAACCCTCTGTACTTTGGTCTATATTGATGCGGGACATAGACAGCCAGCTGATGACCAATCCATTAGTGCAATGGATGGCTGGAAGCATTTGTCTTTGCCTTTGCAATACCACAGAAGCAATGCATGGTCAATGTACAGCAATGACACACCTGTGTGAACAGCCAGGAGACCCCCCCCCCCCCCATGTTATGTTACATAGTTACATAGTTAGTACGGTCGAAAAAAGACATATGTCCATCACGTTCAACCAGGGAATTAAGGGGTAGGGGTGTGGCGCGATATTGGGGAAGGGATGAGATTTTATATTTCTTCATAAGCATTAATCTTATTTTGTCAATTAGGAACATTCAGCACCCACCCGCTATCAAGGCAGCTGCCTATCATGTCATGCCCTACCTGCACAGGTGTGCTGGCTACTCAAATGATCCAATTAAGGAGGCCATTTAGTCAGCAGCAGCAGAAGTCCTGTGCCTGGACGCTCCAACAGGGGCCAGACACAAGCAGAAGCAGAAGCAGCAGAAGCAGCAGCAGCACCACCTTTTGTTTTTTGGCTGCAGCAGCAGCAAGGCCCACAGGGCTGGCTAGCTGGCTAGCCAGCAAGCAGGTAGCAATGAAAGTAGGAATCTTTCTTTTTAACCCTGTAAGGGGGTGGTGCACTGTACCCGAAGATACTGCCATATCGGGTCAATGCATAGGGCGACGGAAGCAAGCTTCGAAATCGGCCCCCGTTCTCAAAAATCCATTTAATATATGGTCCCCAGATAGGGGACGTATCAGATATTAAACTGATAAGAACAGATACTACACTTGATCTTAGCCAAAAGGCCGAGAAGCGATAACCGTGAAAGGGGCGGGCCCAACAAGGTCCCCTTCATGGGCACTATCACTGCTTGCTGTCAGGGAGGCTGCCAGACAATTTTCCATGCACACTCTGGGCTGGGGGGCAGTCAACCACCAGTACACACAGCAGAACCTAAACCCATACCATTATTGCTAAGCAGCAAGACAGGGGCCCATTGCACTCCCACGGGGCCTTTTTAAATGCAATCCATAACCCGGATTTGCCAGGAACCCTTCTTACTCCTCCTACTTGCATGTGACACTGGGCTTAGGATCTGCATAGGAAACACACACACAAGCACACACCTACCTTTGTTGCCTGCAGATGCCTCCTTGGCTGTCCCCAAACGGTATCAAACCAACACCCACGGGAAGCTGTAAGCATAGAGGACATGCCTGCACCCCATTGGACTTACCTGTGTGGGTTAAATCCGGGTTATTTGACAACCTATGGCGGTGATGGTTCTGCTCAGGCAGAGCAGTGCTGATGCTCCTCATAAAGCTGTCGCTGGTGTGAAGGTTCTAGGTGACATCACAAATCCCTTTGGTTACATACACAACAAAGCTGGGTTGTTGTTGTTTACACTCTGCAAGGCCTGTGGAAGTGAGTGACATCATAGCACTGTAGTTCTGAGGGTTCAAGATGGATGCAACAATCTCCTGTTGCTTCTATGAAGGCCGTAATAGACGACATCACCAAACAGCTCCATAGTCACATACACAGCAAAGGAGAGATGTTGTTTACACCTAGTGATGTCAGTGGTATTGAGTGACATCACAGCACAGTGCTAAGGCTCCTGGGCCTGGACACAGCAGCGGCTGCAATATCTCAACGGAGAATACGTTTATATCTATGTGTGTGTGTGCGCATATATATATATATATATATATATATATATATATATATATATATTTCTCCGCCGAAATCACTTTTAAACCCATTTCCACCTTTTTTTCCCTTCTCTTCCTCTTACTTTTTTTTCACGTTTTTTTACGTTTTTCTCCTTTTCGCCTCTTTTCTGGGCGTATTATTCTTCTTTTTCTTCTTTTTTTTCGTCTAATGCATACCCCATCAGTGCAGCAATGCTTATTCAATACCGCCAGCAGATGGAGACACTGGGGGATAATTTTCTAAGGATTTATACTGATTTTTCCTGTCTGAATTTGTCGCACAGAAAGTTGCAGGCCAAATATGTGTGACATTTCTGCGACTTTAGCTTCTAGAGCATTTTTACAACATTATACATAGGTGCTGAATACATAAAAAGCGACTGTTCAGCGACAGACAAGTCGCATCGGCTGAAAGTAGGCCAGAATGTCAGTCCATGTTGGAGCAGGTTTAGATACAGTCTAAAGCATAGATCTCAAAGTCTGTGCACAGAATTTAGCAAGGGCCTCGCACCTTCTGATGCATCAGGTAGGTGCACAATAGCATAGCCTAACCCTCTGTACTTTGGTCTATATTGATGCGGGACATAGACAGCCAGCTGATGACCAATCCATTAGTGCAATGGATGGCTGGAAGCATTTGTCTTTGCCTTTGCAATACCACAGAAGCAATGCATGGTCAATGTACAGCAATGACACACCTGTGTGAACAGCCAGGAGACCCCCCCCCCCCCCCCCATGTTATGTTACATAGTTACATAGTTAGTACGGTCGAAAAAAGACATATGTCCATCACGTTCAACCAGGGAATTAAGGGGTAGGGGTGTGGCGCGATATTGGGGAAGGGATGAGATTTTATATTTCTTCATAAGCATTAATCTTATTTTGTCAATTAGGAACATTCAGCACCCACCCGCTATCAAGGCAGCTGCCTATCATGTCATGCCCTACCTGCACAGGTGTGCTGGCTACTCAAATGATCCAATTAAGGAGGCCATTTAGTCAGCAGCAGCAGAAGTCCTGTGCCTGGACGCTCCAACAGGGGCCAGACACAAGCAGAAGCAGAAGCAGCAGAAGCAGCAGCAGCACCACCTTTTGTTTTTTGGCTGCAGCAGCAGCAAGGCCCACAGGGCTGGCTAGCTGGCTAGCCAGCAAGCAGGTAGCAATGAAAGTAGGAATCTTTCTTTTTAACCCTGTAAGGGGGTGGTGCACTGTACCCGAAGATACTGCCATATCGGGTCAATGCATAGGGCGACGGAAGCAAGCTTCGAAATCGGCCCCCGTTCTCAAAAATCCATTTAATATATGGTCCCCAGATACGGGACGTATCAGATATTAAACTGATAAGAACAGATTTTTTTTTTATTTTTTTTTTTTTTTTATCTAAAGCCGAGGAACGTGCTTTCGATTCACCCAAAGTGCAAGAAAAAGTGCAAACGTGTTACACTAAAAAAAACGTGCACAAAGGATGCGGTCTATCGCAAGCCCTTCTCCGATAGGAGAGAGGCCCCCCAACAAACCTTACCCTTCGCCTCCGGACCAAAAGGTACCTGCGAGGTTCCAGGTTCGATGTCCCTTTTCGCCGAAGCTACTAGGAGACCACAAATGCTCCCGGCATCCCCCTTGGCGTTAGCCAAGGTATCTGCCCGCAGAGCCGATTACGGTAGGTACCCTGCGAAGCAGGAGTACCCGGGGTGTTTGCAGGGAGGTGCGGAACCTAATGGCCACACACACCTCCCCTAGACCGCCAGGAGGGACACCCAGAAGGGCTACCGCATCCTGACAAATCCTGTGAACACACAACACGCAAAAAGTGACACAGTGAGACAAAAAATAAATAAATAAGTGAATGTGTGCAGATATACTGCCCGGACATCCGGCCGGATCTATAAAAATTTCTCTGATCCTAGCCAGAAGGCCGGGAATCAAGAGGTGAGTGCCACAAGGTGAAGAGATTATGGTGCCCGTGCTTCAACTCAGTGAGCCTATTCTCCCAGTGAGTTTCGGCACCTCGGGGTCACCACTCCCCGAGGCACAAAAGTACCTCGGCTCTAGACCCTCTCAGCCTCATGGCGAGACCCGGAGGGAACAGGTCACATCGGGGCAGCCGTCGAGCTGATTCCTCAGAACCAGCCCCGGAAAGCCCTGGTACACCTGCATCCTCCATGCAGCACCCATCCCCACCAGCATGAAAACTGATAAGAACAGATACTACACTTGATCTTAGCCAAAAGGCCGAGAAGCGATAACCGTGAAAGGGGCGGGCCCAACAAGGTCCCCTTCATGGGCACTATCACTGCTTGCTGTCAGGGAGGCTGCCAGACAATTTTCCATGCACACTCTGGGCTGGGGGGCAGTCAACCACCAGTACACACAGCAGAACCTAAACCCATACCATTATTGCTAAGCAGCAAGACAGGGGCCCATTGCACTCCCACGGGGCCTTTTTAAATGCAATCCATAACCCGGATTTGCCAGGAACCCTTCTTACTCCTCCTACTTGCATGTGACACTGGGCTTAGGATCTGCATAGGAAACACACACACAAGCACACACCTACCTTTGTTGCCTGCAGATGCCTCCTTGGCTGTCCCCAAACGGTATCAAACCAACACCCACGGGAAGCTGTAAGCATAGAGGACATGCCTGCACCCCATTGGACTTACCTGTGTGGGTTAAATCCGGGTTATTTGACAACCTATGGCGGTGATGGTTCTGCTCAGGCAGAGCAGTGCTGATGCTCCTCATAAAGCTGTCGCTGCTGTGAAGGTTCTAGGTGACATCACAAATCCCTTTGGTTACATACACAACAAAGCTGGGTTGTTGTTGTTTACACTCTGCAAGGCCTGTGGAAGTGAGTGACATCATAGCACTGTAGTTCTGAGGGTTCAAGATGGATGCAACAATCTCCTGTTGCTTCTATGAAGGCCGTAATAGACGACATCACCAAACAGCTCCATAGTCACATACACAGCAAAGGAGAGATGTTGTTTACACCTAGTGATGTCAGTGGTATTGAGTGACATCACAGCACAGTGCTAAGGCTCCTGGGCCTGGACACAGCAGCGGCTGCAATATCTCAACGGAGAATACGTTTATATCTATGTGTGTGTGTGCGCATATATATATATATATATATATATATATATATATATATATATTTCTCCGCCGAAATCACTTTTAAACCCATTTCCACCTTTTTTTCCCTTCTCTTCCTCTTACTTTTTTTTCACGTTTTTTTACGTTTTTCTCCTTTTCGCCTCTTTTCTGGGCGTATTATTCTTCTTTTTCTTCTTTTTTTTCGTCTAATGCATACCCCATCAGTGCAGCAATGCTTATTCAATACCGCCAGCAGATGGAGACACTGGGGGATAATTTTCTAAGGATTTATACTGATTTTTCCTGTCTGAATTTGTCGCACAGAAAGTTGCAGGCCAAATATGTGTGACATTTCTGCGACTTTAGCTTCTAGAGCATTTTTACAACATTATACATAGGTGCTGAATACATAAAAAGCGACTGTTCAGCGACAGACAAGTCGCATCGGCTGAAAGTAGGCCAGAATGTCAGTCCATGTTGGAGCAGGTTTAGATACAGTCTAAAGCATAGATCTCAAAGTCTGTGCACAGAATTTAGCAAGGGCCTCGCACCTTCTGATGCATCAGGTAGGTGCACAATAGCATAGCCTAACCCTCTGTACTTTGGTCTATATTGATGCGGGACATAGACAGCCAGCTGATGACCAATCCATTAGTGCAATGGATGGCTGGAAGCATTTGTCTTTGCCTTTGCAATACCACAGAAGCAATGCATGGTCAATGTACAGCAATGACACACCTGTGTGAACAGCCAGGAGACCCCCCCCCCATGTTATGTTACATAGTTACATAGTTAGTACGGTCGAAAAAAGACATATGTCCATCACGTTCAACCAGGGAATTAAGGGGTAGGGGTGTGGCGCGATATTGGGGAAGGGATGAGATTTTATATTTCTTCATAAGCATTAATCTTATTTTGTCAATTAGGAACATTCAGCACCCACCCGCTATCAAGGCAGCTGCCTATCATGTCATGCCCTACCTGCACAGGTGTGCTGGCTACTCAAATGATCCAATTAAGGAGGCCATTTAGTCAGCAGCAGCAGAAGTCCTGTGCCTGGACGCTCCAACAGGGGCCAGACACAAGCAGAAGCAGAAGCAGCAGAAGCAGCAGCAGCACCACCTTTTGTTTTTTGGCTGCAGCAGCAGCAAGGCCCACAGGGCTGGCTAGCTGGCTAGCCAGCAAGCAGGTAGCAATGAAAGTAGGAATCTTTCTTTTTAACCCTGTAAGGGGGTGGTGCACTGTACCCGAAGATACTGCCATATCGGGTCAATGCATAGGGCGACGGAAGCAAGCTTCGAAATCGGCCCCCGTTCTCAAAAATCCATTTAATATATGGTCCCCAGATAGGGGACGTATCAGATATTAAACTGATAAGAACAGATACTACACTTGATCTTAGCCAAAAGGCCGAGAAGCGATAACCGTGAAAGGGGCGGGCCCAACAAGGTCCCCTTCATGGGCACTATCACTGCTTGCTGTCAGGGAGGCTGCCAGACAATTTTCCATGCACACTCTGGGCTGGGGGGCAGTCAACCACCAGTACACACAGCAGAACCAACCCATACCATTATTGCTAAGCAGCAAGACAGGGGCCCATTGCACTCCCACGGGGCCTTTTTAAATGCAATCCATAACCCGGATTTGCCAGGAACCCTTCTTACTCCTCCTACTTGCATGTGACACTGGGCTTAGGATCTGCATAGGAAACACACACACAAGCACACACCTACCTTTGTTGCCTGCAGATGCCTCCTTGGCTGTCCCCAAACGGTATCAAACCAACACCCACGGGAAGCTGTAAGCATAGAGGACATGCCTGCACCCCATTGGACTTACCTGTGTGGGTTAAATCCGGGTTATTTGACAACCTATGGCGGTGATGGTTCTGCTCAGGCAGAGCAGTGCTGATGCTCCTCATAAAGCTGTCGCTGCTGTGAAGGTTCTAGGTGACATCACAAATCCCTTTGGTTACATACACAACAAAGCTGGGTTGTTGTTGTTTACACTCTGCAAGGCCTGTGGAAGTGAGTGACATCATAGCACTGTAGTTCTGAGGGTTCAAGATGGATGCAACAATCTCCTGTTGCTTCTATGAAGGCCGTAATAGACGACATCACCAAACAGCTCCATAGTCACATACACAGCAAAGGAGAGATGTTGTTTACACCTAGTGATGTCAGTGGTATTGAGTGACATCACAGCACAGTGCTAAGGCTCCTGGGCCTGGACACAGCAGCGGCTGCAATATCTCAACGGAGAATACGTTTATATCTATGTGTGTGTGTGCGCATATATATATATATATATATATATATATATATATATATATATATTTCTCCGCCGAAATCACTTTTAAACCCATTTCCACCTTTTTTTCCCTTCTCTTCCTCTTACTTTTTTTTCACGTTTTTTTACGTTTTTCTCCTTTTCGCCTCTTTTCTGGGCGTATTATTCTTCTTTTTCTTCTTTTTTTTCGTCTAATGCATACCCCATCAGTGCAGCAATGCTTATTCAATACCGCCAGCAGATGGAGACACTGGGGGATAATTTTCTAAGGATTTATACTGATTTTTCCTGTCTGAATTTGTCGCACAGAAAGTTGCAGGCCAAATATGTGTGACATTTCTGCGACTTTAGCTTCTAGAGCATTTTTACAACATTATACATAGGTGCTGAATACATAAAAAGCGACTGTTCAGCGACAGACAAGTCGCATCGGCTGAAAGTAGGCCAGAATGTCAGTCCATGTTGGAGCAGGTTTAGATACAGTCTAAAGCATAGATCTCAAAGTCTGTGCACAGAATTTAGCAAGGGCCTCGCACCTTCTGATGCATCAGGTAGGTGCACAATAGCATAGCCTAACCCTCTGTACTTTGGTCTATATTGATGCGGGACATAGACAGCCAGCTGATGACCAATCCATTAGTGCAATGGATGGCTGGAAGCATTTGTCTTTGCCTTTGCAATACCACAGAAGCAATGCATGGTCAATGTA
The DNA here is from genome assembly GCF_029499605.1 of Hyla sarda. NCBI lineage: Eukaryota > Metazoa > Chordata > Amphibia > Anura > Hylidae > Hyla > Hyla sarda. The sequence continues at coordinate 47,213 of NW_026610350.1, read as the reverse complement.
CAGCAATGACACACCTGTGTGAACAGCCAGGAGACCCCCCCCCCCATGTTATGTTACATAGTTACATAGTTAGTACGGTCGAAAAAAGACATATGTCCATCACGTTCAACCAGGGAATTAAGGGGTAGGGGTGTGGCGCGATATTGGGGAAGGGATGAGATTTTATATTTCTTCATAAGCATTAATCTTATTTTGTCAATTAGGAACATTCAGCACCCACCCGCTATCAAGGCAGCTGCCTATCATGTCATGCCCTACCTGCACAGGTGTGCTGGCTACTCAAATGATCCAATTAAGGAGGCCATTTAGTCAGCAGCAGCAGAAGTCCTGTGCCTGGACGCTCCAACAGGGGCCAGACACAAGCAGAAGCAGAAGCAGCAGAAGCAGCAGCAGCACCACCTTTTGTTTTTTGGCTGCAGCAGCAGCAAGGCCCACAGGGCTGGCTAGCTGGCTAGCCAGCAAGCAGGTAGCAATGAAAGTAGGAATCTTTCTTTTTAACCCTGTAAGGGGGTGGTGCACTGTACCCGAAGATACTGCCATATCGGGTCAATGCATAGGGCGACGGAAGCAAGCTTCGAAATCGGCCCCCGTTCTCAAAAATCCATTTAATATATGGTCCCCAGATAGGGGACGTATCAGATATTAAACTGATAAGAACAGATACTACACTTGATCTTAGCCAAAAGGCCGAGAAGCGATAACCGTGAAAGGGGCGGGCCCAACAAGGTCCCCTTCATGGGCACTATCACTGCTTGCTGTCAGGGAGGCTGCCAGACAATTTTCCATGCACACTCTGGGCTGGGGGGCAGTCAACCACCAGTACACACAGCAGAACCTAAACCCATACCATTATTGCTAAGCAGCAAGACAGGGGCCCATTGCACTCCCACGGGGCCTTTTTAAATGCAATCCATAACCCGGATTTGCCAGGAACCCTTCTTACTCCTCCTACTTGCATGTGACACTGGGCTTAGGATCTGCATAGGAAACACACACACAAGCACACACCTACCTTTGTTGCCTGCAGATGCCTCCTTGGCTGTCCCCAAACGGTATCAAACCAACACCCACGGGAAGCTGTAAGCATAGAGGACATGCCTGCACCCCATTGGACTTACCTGTGTGGGTTAAATCCGGGTTATTTGACAACCTATGGCGGTGATGGTTCTGCTCAGGCAGAGCAGTGCTGATGCTCCTCATAAAGCTGTCGCTGCTGTGAAGGTTCTAGGTGACATCACAAATCCCTTTGGTTACATACACAACAAAGCTGGGTTGTTGTTGTTTACACTCTGCAAGGCCTGTGGAAGTGAGTGACATCATAGCACTGTAGTTCTGAGGGTTCAAGATGGATGCAACAATCTCCTGTTGCTTCTATGAAGGCCGTAATAGACGACATCACCAAACAGCTCCATAGTCACATACACAGCAAAGGAGAGATGTTGTTTACACCTAGTGATGTCAGTGGTATTGAGTGACATCACAGCACAGTGCTAAGGCTCCTGGGCCTGGACACAGCAGCGGCTGCAATATCTCAACGGAGAATACGTTTATATCTATGTGTGTGTGTGCGCATATATATATATATATATATATATATATATATATATATATATATATTTCTCCGCCGAAATCACTTTTAAACCCATTTCCACCTTTTTTTCCCTTCTCTTCCTCTTACTTTTTTTTCACGTTTTTTTACGTTTTTCTCCTTTTCGCCTCTTTTCTGGGCGTATTATTCTTCTTTTTCTTCTTTTTTTTCGTCTAATGCATACCCCATCAGTGCAGCAATGCTTATTCAATACCGCCAGCAGATGGAGACACTGGGGGATAATTTTCTAAGGATTTATACTGATTTTTCCTGTCTGAATTTGTCGCACAGAAAGTTGCAGGCCAAATATGTGTGACATTTCTGCGACTTTAGCTTCTAGAGCATTTTTACAACATTATACATAGGTGCTGAATACATAAAAAGCGACTGTTCAGCGACAGACAAGTCGCATCGGCTGAAAGTAGGCCAGAATGTCAGTCCATGTTGGAGCAGGTTTAGATACAGTCTAAAGCATAGATCTCAAAGTCTGTGCACAGAATTTAGCAAGGGCCTCGCACCTTCTGATGCATCAGGTAGGTGCACAATAGCATAGCCTAACCCTCTGTACTTTGGTCTATATTGATGCGGGACATAGACAGCCAGCTGATGACCAATCCATTAGTGCAATGGATGGCTGGAAGCATTTGTCTTTGCCTTTGCAATACCACAGAAGCAATGCATGGTCAATGTACAGCAATGACACACCTGTGTGAACAGCCAGGAGACCCCCCCCCCCCCCCCATGTTATGTTACATAGTTACATAGTTAGTACGGTCGAAAAAAGACATATGTCCATCACGTTCAACCAGGGAATTAAGGGGTAGGGGTGTGGCGCGATATTGGGGAAGGGATGAGATTTTATATTTCTTCATAAGCATTAATCTTATTTTGTCAATTAGGAACATTCAGCACCCACCCGCTATCAAGGCAGCTGCCTATCATGTCATGCCCTACCTGCACAGGTGTGCTGGCTACTCAAATGATCCAATTAAGGAGGCCATTTAGTCAGCAGCAGCAGAAGTCCTGTGCCTGGACGCTCCAACAGGGGCCAGACACAAGCAGAAGCAGAAGCAGCAGAAGCAGCAGCAGCACCACCTTTTGTTTTTTGGCTGCAGCAGCAGCAAGGCCCACAGGGCTGGCTAGCTGGCTAGCCAGCAAGCAGGTAGCAATGAAAGTAGGAATCTTTCTTTTTAACCCTGTAAGGGGGTGGTGCACTGTACCCGAAGATACTGCCATATCGGGTCAATGCATAGGGCGACGGAAGCAAGCTTCGAAATCGGCCCCCGTTCTCAAAAATCCATTTAATATATGGTCCCCAGATAGGGGACGTATCAGATATTAAACTGATAAGAACAGATACTACACTTGATCTTAGCCAAAAGGCCGAGAAGCGATAACCGTGAAAGGGGCGGGCCCAACAAGGTCCCCTTCATGGGCACTATCACTGCTTGCTGTCAGGGAGGCTGCCAGACAATTTTCCATGCACACTCTGGGCTGGGGGGCAGTCAACCACCAGTACACACAGCAGAACCTAAACCCATACCATTATTGCTAAGCAGCAAGACAGGGGCCCATTGCACTCCCACGGGGCCTTTTTAAATGCAATCCATAACCCGGATTTGCCAGGAACCCTTCTTACTCCTCCTACTTGCATGTGACACTGGGCTTAGGATCTGCATAGGAAACACACACACAAGCACACACCTACCTTTGTTGCCTGCAGATGCCTCCTTGGCTGTCCCCAAACGGTATCAAACCAACACCCACGGGAAGCTGTAAGCATAGAGGACATGCCTGCACCCCATTGGACTTACCTGTGTGGGTTAAATCCGGGTTATTTGACAACCTATGGCGGTGATGGTTCTGCTCAGGCAGAGCAGTGCTGATGCTCCTCATAAAGCTGTCGCTGCTGTGAAGGTTCTAGGTGACATCACAAATCCCTTTGGTTACATACACAACAAAGCTGGGTTGTTGTTGTTTACACTCTGCAAGGCCTGTGGAAGTGAGTGACATCATAGCACTGTAGTTCTGAGGGTTCAAGATGGATGCAACAATCTCCTGTTGCTTCTATGAAGGCCGTAATAGACGACATCACCAAACAGCTCCATAGTCACATACACAGCAAAGGAGAGATGTTGTTTACACCTAGTGATGTCAGTGGTATTGAGTGACATCACAGCACAGTGCTAAGGCTCCTGGGCCTGGACACAGCAGCGGCTGCAATATCTTAACGGAGAATACGTTTATATCTATGTGTGTGTGTGCGCATATATATATATATATATATATATATATATATATATATATATATTTCTCCGCCGAAATCACTTTTAAACCCATTTCCACCTTTTTTTCCCTTCTCTTCCTCTTACTTTTTTTTCACGTTTTTTTACGTTTTTCTCCTTTTCGCCTCTTTTCTGGGCGTATTATTCTTCTTTTTCTTCTTTTTTTTCGTCTAATGCATACCCCATCAGTGCAGCAATGCTTATTCAATACCGCCAGCAGATGGAGACACTGGGGGATAATTTTCTAAGGATTTATACTGATTTTTCCTGTCTGAATTTGTCGCACAGAAAGTTGCAGGCCAAATATGTGTGACATTTCTGCGACTTTAGCTTCTAGAGCATTTTTACAACATTATACATAGGTGCTGAATACATAAAAAGCGACTGTTCAGCGACAGACAAGTCGCATCGGCTGAAAGTAGGCCAGAATGTCAGTCCATGTTGGAGCAGGTTTAGATACAGTCTAAAGCATAGATCTCAAAGTCTGTGCACAGAATTTAGCAAGGGCCTCGCACCTTCTGATGCATCAGGTAGGTGCACAATAGCATAGCCTAACCCTCTGTACTTTGGTCTATATTGATGCGGGACATAGACAGCCAGCTGATGACCAATCCATTAGTGCAATGGATGGCTGGAAGCATTTGTCTTTGCCTTTGCAATACCACAGAAGCAATGCATGGTCAATGTACAGCAATGACACACCTGTGTGAACAGCCAGGAGACCCCCCCCCCCCCCCCCCCCATGTTATGTTACATAGTTACATAGTTAGTACGGTCGAAAAAAGACATATGTCCATCACGTTCAACCAGGGAATTAAGGGGTAGGGGTGTGGCGCGATATTGGGGAAGGGATGAGATTTTATATTTCTTCATAAGCATTAATCTTATTTTGTCAATTAGGAACATTCAGCACCCACCCGCTATCAAGGCAGCTGCCTATCATGTCATGCCCTACCTGCACAGGTGTGCTGGCTACTCAAATGATCCAATTAAGGAGGCCATTTAGTCAGCAGCAGCAGAAGTCCTGTGCCTGGACGCTCCAACAGGGGCCAGACACAAGCAGAAGCAGAAGCAGCAGAAGCAGCAGCAGCACCACCTTTTGTTTTTTGGCTGCAGCAGCAGCAAGGCCCACAGGGCTGGCTAGCTGGCTAGCCAGCAAGCAGGTAGCAATGAAAGTAGGAATCTTTCTTTTTAACCCTGTAAGGGGGTGGTGCACTGTACCCGAAGATACTGCCATATCGGGTCAATGCATAGGGCGACGGAAGCAAGCTTCGAAATCGGCCCCCGTTCTCAAAAATCCATTTAATATATGGTCCCCAGATAGGGGACGTATCAGATATTAAACTGATAAGAACAGATACTACACTTGATCTTAGCCAAAAGGCCGAGAAGCGATAACCGTGAAAGGGGCGGGCCCAACAAGGTCCCCTTCATGGGCACTATCACTGCTTGCTGTCAGGGAGGCTGCCAGACAATTTTCCATGCACACTCTGGGCTGGGGGGCAGTCAACCACCAGTACACACAGCAGAACCTAAACCCATACCATTATTGCTAAGCAGCAAGACAGGGGCCCATTGCACTCCCACGGGGCCTTTTTAAATGCAATCCATAACCCGGATTTGCCAGGAACCCTTCTTACTCCTCCTACTTGCATGTGACACTGGGCTTAGGATCTGCATAGGAAACACACACACAAGCACACACCTACCTTTGTTGCCTGCAGATGCCTCCTTGGCTGTCCCCAAACGGTATCAAACCAACACCCACGGGAAGCTGTAAGCATAGAGGACATGCCTGCACCCCATTGGACTTACCTGTGTGGGTTAAATCCGGGTTATTTGACAACCTATGGCGGTGATGGTTCTGCTCAGGCAGAGCAGTGCTGATGCTCCTCATAAAGCTGTCGCTGCTGTGAAGGTTCTAGGTGACATCACAAATCCCTTTGGTTACATACACAACAAAGCTGGGTTGTTGTTGTTTACGCTCTGCAAGGCCTGTGGAAGTGAGTGACATCATAGCACTGTAGTTCTGAGGGTTCTAGATGGATGCAACAATCTCCTGTTGCTTCTATGAAGGCCATAATAGACGACATCACCAAACAGCTCCATAGTCACATACACAGCAAAGGAGAGATGTTGTTTACACCTAGTGATGTCAGTGGTATTGAGTGACATCACAGCACAGTGCTAAGGCTCCTGGGCCTGGACACAGCAGCGGCTGCAATATCTCAACGGAGAATACGTTTATATCTATGTGTGTGTGTGCGCATATATATATATATATATATATATATATATATATATATATATTTCTCCGCCGAAATCACTTTTAAACCCATTTCCACCTTTTTTTCCCTTCTCTTCCTCTTACTTTTTTTTCACGTTTTTTTACGTTTTTCTCCTTTTCGCCTCTTTTCTGGGCGTATTATTCTTCTTTTTCTTCTTTTTTTTCGTCTAATGCATACCCCATCAGTGCAGCAATGCTTATTCAATACCGCCAGCAGATGGAGACACTGGGGGATAATTTTCTAAGGATTTATACTGATTTTTCCTGTCTGAATTTGTCGCACAGAAAGTTGCAGGCCAAATATGTGTGACATTTCTGCGACTTTAGCTTCTAGAGCATTTTTACAACATTATACATAGGTGCTGAATACATAAAAAGCGACTGTTCAGCGACAGACAAGTCGCATCGGCTGAAAGTAGGCCAGAATGTCAGTCCATGTTGGAGCAGGTTTAGATACAGTCTAAAGCATAGATCTCAAAGTCTGTGCACAGAATTTAGCAAGGGCCTCGCACCTTCTGATGCATCAGGTAGGTGCACAATAGCATAGCCTAACCCTCTGTACTTTGGTCTATATTGATGCGGGACATAGACAGCCAGCTGATGACCAATCCATTAGTGCAATGGATGGCTGGAAGCATTTGTCTTTGCCTTTGCAATACCACAGAAGCAATGCATGGTCAATGTACAGCAATGACACACCTGTGTGAACAGCCAGGAGAACCCCCCCCCCCCCCCCCCATGTTATGTTACATAGTTACATAGTTAGTACGGTCGAAAAAAGACATATGTCCATCACGTTCAACCAGGGAATTAAGGGGTAGGGGTGTGGCGCGATATTGGGGAAGGGATGAGATTTTATATTTCTTCATAAGCATTAATCTTATTTTGTCAATTAGGAACATTCAGCACCCACCCGCTATCAAGGCAGCTGCCTATCATGTCATGCCCTACCTGCACAGGTGTGCTGGCTACTCAAATGATCCAATTAAGGAGGCCATTTAGTCAGCAGCAGCAGAAGTCCTGTGCCTGGACGCTCCAACAGGGGCCAGACACAAGCAGAAGCAGAAGCAGCAGAAGCAGCAGCAGCACCACCTTTTGTTTTTTGGCTGCAGCAGCAGCAAGGCCCACAGGGCTGGCTAGCTGGCTAGCCAGCAAGCAGGTAGCAATGAAAGTAGGAATCTTTCTTTTTAACCCTGTAAGGGGGTGGTGCACTGTACCCGAAGATACTGCCATATCGGGTCAATGCATAGGGCGACGGAAGCAAGCTTCGAAATCGGCCCCCGTTCTCAAAAATCCATTTAATATATGGTCCCCAGATAGGGGACGTATCAGATATTAAACTGATAAGAACAGATACTACACTTGATCTTAGCCAAAAGGCCGAGAAGCGATAACCGTGAAAGGGGCGGGCCCAACAAGGTCCCCTTCATGGGCACTATCACTGCTTGCTGTCAGGGAGGCTGCCAGACAATTTTCCATGCACACTCTGGGCTGGGGGGCAGTCAACCACCAGTACACACAGCAGAACCTAAACCCATACCATTATTGCTAAGCAGCAAGACAGGGGCCCATTGCACTCCCACGGGGCCTTTTTAAATGCAATCCATAACCCGGATTTGCCAGGAACCCTTCTTACTCCTCCTACTTGCATGTGACACTGGGCTTAGGATCTGCATAGGAAACACACACACAAGCACACACCTACCTTTGTTGCCTGCAGATGCCTCCTTGGCTGTCCCCAAACGGTATCAAACCAACACCCACGGGAAGCTGTAAGCATAGAGGACATGCCTGCACCCCATTGGACTTACCTGTGTGGGTTAAATCCGGGTTATTTGACAACCTATGGCGGTGATGGTTCTGCTCAGGCAGAGCAGTGCTGATGCTCCTCATAAAGCTGTCGCTGCTGTGAAGGTTCTAGGTGACATCACAAATCCCTTTGGTTACATACACAACAAAGCTGGGTTGTTGTTGTTTACACTCTGCAAGGCCTGTGGAAGTGAGTGACATCATAGCACTGTAGTTCTGAGGGTTCTAGATGGATGCAACAATCTCCTGTTGCTTCTATGAAGGCCGTAATAGACGACATCACCAAACAGCTCCATAGTCACATACACAGCAAAGGAGAGATGTTGTTTACACCTAGTGATGTCAGTGGTATTGAGTGACATCACAGCACAGTGCTAAGGCTCCTGGGCCTGGACACAGCAGCGGCTGCAATATCTCAACGGAGAATACGTTTATATCTATGTGTGTGTGTGCGCATATATATATATATATATATATATATATATATATATATATATATATTTCTCCGCCGAAATCACTTTTAAACCCATTTCCACCTTTTTTTCCCTTCTCTTCCTCTTACTTTTTTTTCACGTTTTTTTACGTTTTTCTCCTTTTCGCCTCTTTTCTGGGCGTATTATTCTTCTTTTTCTTCTTTTTTTTCGTCTAATGCATACCCCATCAGTGCAGCAATGCTTATTCAATACCGCCAGCAGATGGAGACACTGGGGGATAATTTTCTAAGGATTTATACTGATTTTTCCTGTCTGAATTTGTCGCACAGAAAGTTGCAGGCCAAATATGTGTGACATTTCTGCGACTTTAGCTTCTAGAGCATTTTTACAACATTATACATAGGTGCTGAATACATAAAAAGCGACTGTTCAGCGACAGACAAGTCGCATCGGCTGAAAGTAGGCCAGAATGTCAGTCCATGTTGGAGCAGGTTTAGATACAGTCTAAAGCATAGATCTCAAAGTCTGTGCACAGAATTTAGCAAGGGCCTCGCACCTTCTGATGCATCAGGTAGGTGCACAATAGCATAGCCTAACCCTCTGTACTTTGGTCTATATTGATGCGGGACATAGACAGCCAGCTGATGACCAATCCATTAGTGCAATGGATGGCTGGAAGCATTTGTCTTTGCCTTTGCAATACCACAGAAGCAATGCATGGTCAATGTACAGCAATGACACACCTGTGTGAACAGCCAGGAGACCCCCCCCCCCCCCCCCCATGTTATGTTACATAGTTACATAGTTAGTACGGTCGAAAAAAGACATATGTCCATCACGTTCAACCAGGGAATTAAGGGGTAGGGGTGTGGCGCGATATTGGGGAAGGGATGAGATTTTATATTTCTTCATAAGCATTAATCTTATTTTGTCAATTAGGAACATTCAGCACCCACCCGCTATCAAGGCAGCTGCCTATCATGTCATGCCCTACCTGCACAGGTGTGCTGGCTACTCAAATGATCCAATTAAGGAGGCCATTTAGTCAGCAGCAGCAGAAGTCCTGTGCCTGGACGCTCCAACAGGGGCCAGACACAAGCAGAAGCAGAAGCAGCAGAAGCAGCAGCAGCACCACCTTTTGTTTTTTGGCTGCAGCAGCAGCAAGGCCCACAGGGCTGGCTAGCTGGCTAGCCAGCAAGCAGGTAGCAATGAAAGTAGGAATCTTTCTTTTTAACCCTGTAAGGGGGTGGTGCACTGTACCCGAAGATACTGCCATATCGGGTCAATGCATAGGGCGACGGAAGCAAGCTTCGAAATCGGCCCCCGTTCTCAAAAATCCATTTAATATATGGTCCCCAGATAGGGGACGTATCAGATATTAAACTGATAAGAACAGATACTACACTTGATCTTAGCCAAAAGGCCGAGAAGCGATAACCGTGAAAGGGGCGGGCCATACAAGGTCCCCTTCATGGGCACTATCACTGCTTGCTGTCAGGGAGGCTGCCAGACAATTTTCCATGCACACTCTGGGCTGGGGGGCAGTCAACCACCAGTACACACAGCAGAACCTAAACCCATACCATTATTGCTAAGCAGCAAGACAGGGGCCCATTGCACTCCCACGGGGCCTTTTTAAATGCAATCCATAACCCGGATTTGCCAGGAACCCTTCTTACTCCTCCTACTTGCATGTGACACTGGGCTTAGGATCTGCATAGGAAACACACACACAAGCACACACCTACCTTTGTTGCCTGCAGATGCCTCCTTGGCTGTCCCCAAACGGTATCAAACCAACACCCACGGGAAGCTGTAAGCATAGAGGACATGCCTGCACCCCATTGGACTTACCTGTGTGGGTTAAATCCGGGTTATTTGACAACCTATGGCGGTGATGGTTCTGCTCAGGCAGAGCAGTGCTGATGCTCCTCATAAAGCTGTCGCTGCTGTGAAGGTTCTAGGTGACATCACAAATCCCTTTGGTTACATACACAACAAAGCTGGGTTGTTGTTGTTTACACTCTGCAAGGCCTGTGGAAGTGAGTGACATCATAGCACTGTAGTTCTGAGGGTTCAAGATGGATGCAACAATCTCCTGTTGCTTCTATGAAGGCCGTAATAGACGACATCACCAAACAGCTCCATAGTCACATACACAGCAAAGGAGAGATGTTGTTTACACCTAGTGATGTCAGTGGTATTGAGTGACATCACAGCACAGTGCTAAGGCTCCTGGGCCTGGACACAGCAGCGGCTGCAATATCTCAACGGAGAATACGTTTATATCTATGTGTGTGTGTGCGCATATATATATATATATATATATATATATATATATATATATATATATATATATTTCTCCGCCGAAATCACTTTTAAACCCATTTCCACCTTTTTTTCCCTTCTCTTCCTCTTACTTTTTTTCACGTTTTTTTACGTTTTTCTCCTTTTCGCCTCTTTTCTGGGCGTATTATTCTTCTTTTTCTTCTTTTTTTTCGTCTAATGCATACCCCATCAGTGCAGCAATGCTTATTCAATACCGCCAGCAGATGGAGACACTGGGGGATAATTTTCTAAGGATTTATACTGATTTTTCCTGTCTGAATTTGTCGCACAGAAAGTTGCAGGCCAAATATGTGTGACATTTCTGCGACTTTAGCTTCTAGAGCATTTTTACAACATTATACATAGGTGCTGAATACATAAAAAGCGACTGTTCAGCGACAGACAAGTCGCATCGGCTGAAAGTAGGCCAGAATGTCAGTCCATGTTGGAGCAGGTTTAAATACAGTCTAAAGCATAGATCTCAAAGTCTGTGCACAGAATTTAGCAAGGGCCTCGCACCTTCTGATGCATCAGGTAGGTGCACAATAGCATAGCCTAACCCTCTGTACTTTGGTCTATATTGATGCGGGACATAGACAGCCAGCTGATGACCAATCCATTAGTGCAATGGATGGCTGGAAGCATTTGTCTTTGCCTTTGCAATACCACAGAAGCAATGCATGGTCAATGTACAGCAATGACACACCTGTGTGAACAGCCAGGAGACCCCCCCCCCCCCCCCCCATGTTATGTTACATAGTTACATAGTTAGTACGGTCGAAAAAAGACATATGTCCATCACGTTCAACCAGGGAATTAAGGGGTAGGGGTGTGGCGCGATTGGGGAAGGGATGAGATTTTATATTTCTTCATAAGCATTAATCTTATTTTGTCAATTAGGAACATTCAGCACCCACCCGCTATCAAGGCAGCTGCCTATCATGTCATGCCCTACCTGCACAGGTGTGCTGGCTACTCAAATGATCCAATTAAGGAGGCCATTTAGTCAGCAGCAGCAGAAGTCCTGTGCCTGGACGCTCCAACAGGGGCCAGACACAAGCAGAAGCAGAAGCAGCAGAAGCAGCAGCAGCACCACCTTTTGTTTTTTGGCTGCAGCAGCAGCAAGGCCCACAGGGCTGGCTAGCTGGCTAGCCAGCAAGCAGGTAGCAATGAAAGTAGGAATCTTTCTTTTTAACCCTGTAAGGGGGTGGTGCACTGTACCCGAAGATACTGCCATATCGGGTCAATGCATAGGGCGACGGAAGCAAGCTTCGAAATCGGCCCCCGTTCTCAAAAATCCATTTAATATATGGTCCCCAGATAGGGGACGTATCAGATATTAAACTGATAAGAACAGATACTACACTTGATCTTAGCCAAAAGGCCGAGAAGCGATAACCGTGAAAGGGGCGGGCCCAACAAGGTCCCCTTCATGGGCACTATCACTGCTTGCTGTCAGGGAGGCTGCCAGACAATTTTCCATGCACACTCTGGGCTGGGGGGCAGTCAACCACCAGTACACACAGCAGAACCTAAACCCATACCATTATTGCTAAGCAGCAAGACAGGGGCCCATTGCACTCCCACGGGGCCTTTTTAAATGCAATCCATAACCCGGATTTGCCAGGAACCCTTCTTACTCCTCCTACTTGCATGTGACACTGGGCTTAGGATCTGCATAGGAAACACACACACAAGCACACACCTACCTTTGTTGCCTGCAGATGCCTCCTTGGCTGTCCCCAAACGGTATCAAACCAACACCCACGGGAAGCTGTAAGCATAGAGGACATGCCTGCACCCCATTGGACTTACCTGTGTGGGTTAAATCCGGGTTATTTGACAACCTATGGCGGTGATGGTTCTGCTCAGGCAGAGCAGTGCTGATGCTCCTCATAAAGCTGTCGCTGCTGTGAAGGTTCTAGGTGACATCACAAATCCCTTTGGTTACATACACAACAAAGCTGGGTTGTTGTTGTTTACACTCTGCAAGGCCTGTGGAAGTGAGTGACATCATAGCACTGTAGTTCTGAGGGTTCAAGATGGATGCAACAATCTCCTGTTGCTTCTATGAAGGCCGTAATAGACGACATCACCAAACAGCTCCATAGTCACATACACAGCAAAGGAGAGATGTTGTTTACACCTAGTGATGTCAGTGGTATTGAGTGACATCACAGCACAGTGCTAAGGCTCCTGGGCCTGGACACAGCAGCGGCTGCAATATCTCAACGGAGAATACGTTTATATCTATGTGTGTGTGTGCGCATATATATATATATATATATATATATATATATATATATATATATATTTCTCCGCCGAAATCACTTTTAAACCCATTTCCACCTTTTTTTCCCTTCTCTTCCTCTTACTTTTTTTTCACGTTTTTTTACGTTTTTCTCCTTTTCGCCTCTTTTCTGGGCGTATTATTCTTCTTTTTCTTCTTTTTTTTCGTCTAATGCATACCCCATCAGTGCAGCAATGCTTATTCAATACCGCCAGCAGATGGAGACACTGGGGGATAATTTTCTAAGGATTTATACTGATTTTTCCTGTCTGAATTTGTCGCACAGAAAGTTGCAGGCCAAATATGTGTGACATTTCTGCGACTTTAGCTTCTAGAGCATTTTTACAACATTATACATAGGTGCTGAATACATAAAAAGCGACTGTTCAGCGACAGACAAGTCGCATCGGCTGAAAGTAGGCCAGAATGTCAGTCCATGTTGGAGCAGGTTTAGATACAGTCTAAAGCATAGATCTCAAAGTCTGTGCACAGAATTTAGCAAGGGCCTCGCACCTTCTGATGCATCAGGTAGGTGCACAATAGCATAGCCTAACCCTCTGTACTTTGGTCTATATTGATGCGGGACATAGACAGCCAGCTGATGACCAATCCATTAGTGCAATGGATGGCTGGAAGCATTTGTCTTTGCCTTTGCAATACCACAGAAGCAATGCATGGTCAATGTACAGCAATGACACACCTGTGTGAACAGCCAGGAGACCCCCCCCCCCCCATGTTATGTTACATAGTTACATAGTTAGTACGGTCGAAAAAAGACATATGTCCATCACGTTCAACCAGGGAATTAAGGGGTAGGGGTGTGGCGCGATATTGGGGAAGGGATGAGATTTTATATTTCTTCATAAGCATTAATCTTATTTTGTCAATTAGGAACATTCAGCACCCACCCGCTATCAAGGCAGCTGCCTATCATGTCATGCCCTACCTGCACAGGTGTGCTGGCTACTCAAATGATCCAATTAAGGAGGCCATTTAGTCAGCAGCAGCAGAAGTCCTGTGCCTGGACGCTCCAACAGGGGCCAGACACAAGCAGAAGCAGAAGCAGCAGAAGCAGCAGCAGCACCACCTTTTGTTTTTTGGCTGCAGCAGCAGCAAGGCCCACAGGGCTGGCTAGCTGGCTAGCCAGCAAGCAGGTAGCAATGAAAGTAGGAATCTTTCTTTTTAACCCTGTAAGGGGGTGGTGCACTGTACCCGAAGATACTGCCATATCGGGTCAATGCATAGGGCGACGGAAGCAAGCTTCGAAATCGGCCCCCGTTCTCAAAAATCCATTTAATATATGGTCCCCAGATAGGGGACGTATCAGATATTAAACTGATAAGAACAGATACTACACTTGATCTTAGCCAAAAGGCCGAGAAGCGATAACCGTGAAAGGGGCGGGCCCAACAAGGTCCCCTTCATGGGCACTATCACTGCTTGCTGTCAGGGAGGCTGCCAGACAATTTTCCATGCACACTCTGGGCTGGGGGGCAGTCAACCACCAGTACACACAGCAGAACCTAAACCCATACCATTATTGCTAAGCAGCAAGACAGGGGCCCATTGCACTCCCACGGGGCCTTTTTAAATGCAATCCATAACCCGGATTTGCCAGGAACCCTTCTTACTCCTCCTACTTGCATGTGACACTGGGCTTAGGATCTGCATAGGAAACACACACACAAGCACACACCTACCTTTGTTGCCTGCAGATGCCTCCTTGGCTGTCCCCAAACGGTATCAAACCAACACCCACGGGAAGCTGTAAGCATAGAGGACATGCCTGCACCCCATTGGACTTACCTGTGTGGGTTAAATCCGGGTTATTTGACAACCTATGGCGGTGATGGTTCTGCTCAGGCAGAGCAGTGCTGATGCTCCTCATAAAGCTGTCGCTGCTGTGAAGGTTCTAGGTGACATCACAAATCCCTTTGGTTACATACACAACAAAGCTGGGTTGTTGTTGTTTACACTCTGCAAGGCCTGTGGAAGTGAGTGACATCATAGCACTGTAGTTCTGAGGGTTCAAGATGGATGCAACAATCTCCTGTTGCTTCTATGAAGGCCGTAATAGACGACATCACCAAACAGCTCCATAGTCACATACACAGCAAAGGAGAGATGTTGTTTACACCTAGTGATGTCAGTGGTATTGAGTGACATCACAGCACAGTGCTAAGGCTCCTGGGCCTGGACACAGCAGCGGCTGCAATATCTCAACGGAGAATACGTTTATATCTATGTGTGTGTGTGCGCATATATATATATATATATATATATATATATATATATATATATATATATTTCTCCGCCGAAATCACTTTTAAACCCATTTCCACCTTTTTTTCCCTTCTCTTCCTCTTACTTTTTTTTCACGTTTTTTTACGTTTTTCTCCTTTTCGCCTCTTTTCTGGGCGTATTATTCTTCTTTTTCTTCTTTTTTTTCGTCTAATGCATACCCCATCAGTGCAGCAATGCTTATTCAATACCGCCAGCAGATGGAGACACTGGGGGATAATTTTCTAAGGATTTATACTGATTTTTCCTGTCTGAATTTGTCGCACAGAAAGTTGCAGGCCAAATATGTGTGACATTTCTGCGACTTTAGCTTCTAGAGCATTTTTACAACATTATACATAGGTGCTGAATACATAAAAAGCGACTGTTCAGCGACAGACAAGTCGCATCGGCTGAAAGTAGGCCAGAATGTCAGTCCATGTTGGAGCAGGTTTAGATACAGTCTAAAGCATAGATCTCAAAGTCTGTGCACAGAATTTAGCAAGGGCCTCGCACCTTCTGATGCATCAGGTAGGTGCACAATAGCATAGCCTAACCCTCTGTACTTTGGTCTATATTGATGCGGGACATAGACAGCCAGCTGATGACCAATCCATTAGTGCAATGGATGGCTGGAAGCATTTGTCTTTGCCTTTGCAATACCACAGAAGCAATGCATGGTCAATGTACAGCAATGACACACCTGTGTGAACAGCCAGGAGACCCCCCCCCCCCCCCATGTTATGTTACATAGTTACATAGTTAGTACGGTCGAAAAAAGACATATGTCCATCACGTTCAACCAGGGAATTAAGGGGTAGGGGTGTGGCGCGATATTGGGGAAGGGATGAGATTTTATATTTCTTCATAAGCATTAATCTTATTTTGTCAATTAGGAACATTCAGCACCCACCCGCTATCAAGGCAGCTGCCTATCATGTCATGCCCTACCTGCACAGGTGTGCTGGCTACTCAAATGATCCAATTAAGGAGGCCATTTAGTCAGCAGCAGCAGAAGTCCTGTGCCTGGACGCTCCAACAGGGGCCAGACACAAGCAGAAGCAGAAGCAGCAGAAGCAGCAGCAGCACCACCTTTTGTTTTTTGGCTGCAGCAGCAGCAAGGCCCACAGGGCTGGCTAGCTGGCTAGCCAGCAAGCAGGTAGCAATGAAAGTAGGAATCTTTCTTTTTAACCCTGTAAGGGGGTGGTGCACTGTACCCGAAGATACTGCCATATCGGGTCAATGCATAGGGCGACGGAAGCAAGCTTCGAAATCGGCCCCCGTTCTCAAAAATCCATTTAATATATGGTCCCCAGATAGGGGACGTATCAGATATTAAACTGATAAGAACAGATACTACACTTGATCTTAGCCAAAAGGCCGAGAAGCGATAACCGTGAAAGGGGCGGGCCCAACAAGGTCCCCTTCATGGGCACTATCACTGCTTGCTGTCAGGGAGGCTGCCAGACAATTTTCCATGCACACTCTGGGCTGGGGGGCAGTCAACCACCAGTACACACAGCAGAACCTAAACCCATACCATTATTGCTAAGCAGCAAGACAGGGGCCCATTGCACTCCCACGGGGCCTTTTTAAATGCAATCCATAACCCGGATTTGCCAGGAACCCTTCTTACTCCTCCTACTTGCATGTGACACTGGGCTTAGGATCTGCATAGGAAACACACACACAAGCACACACCTACCTTTGTTGCCTGCAGATGCCTCCTTGGCTGTCCCCAAACGGTATCAAACCAACACCCACGGGAAGCTGTAAACATAGAGGACATGCCTGCACCCCATTGGACTTACCTGTGTGGGTTAAATCCGGGTTATTTGACAACCTATGGCGGTGATGGTTCTGCTCAGGCAGAGCAGTGCTGATGCTCCTCATAAAGCTGTCGCTGCTGTGAAGGTTCTAGGTGACATCACAAATCCCTTTGGTTACATACACAACAAAGCTGGGTTGTTGTTGTTTACACTCTGCAAGGCCTGTGGAAGTGAGTGACATCATAGCACTGTAGTTCTGAGGGTTCAAGATGGATGCAACAATCTCCTGTTGCTTCTATGAAGGCCGTAATAGACGACATCACCAAACAGCTCCATAGTCACATACACAGCAAAGGAGAGATGTTGTTTACACCTAGTGATGTCAGTGGTATTGAGTGACATCACAGCACAGTGCTAAGGCTCCTGGGCCTGGACACAGCAGCGGCTGCAATATCTCAACGGAGAATACGTTTATATCTATGTGTGTGTGTGCGCATATATATATATATATATATATATATATATATATATATATATATATTTCTCCGCCGAAATCACTTTTAAACCCATTTCCACCTTTTTTTCCCTTCTCTTCCTCTTACTTTTTTTTCACGTTTTTTTACGTTTTTCTCCTTTTCGCCTCTTTTCTGGGCGTATTCTTCTTCTTTTTCTTCTTTTTTTTCGTCTAATGCATACCCCATCAGTGCAGCAATGCTTATTCAATACCGCCAGCAGATGGAGACACTGGGGGATAATTTTCTAAGGATTTATACTGATTTTTCCTGTCTGAATTTGTCGCACAGAAAGTTGCAGGCCAAATATGTGTGACATTTCTGCGACTTTAGCTTCTAGAGCATTTTTACAACATTATACATAGGTGCTGAATACATAAAAAGCGACTGTTCAGCGACAGACAAGTCGCATCGGCTGAAAGTAGGCCAGAATGTCAGTCCATGTTGGAGCAGGTTTAGATACAGTCTAAAGCATAGATCTCAAAGTCTGTGCACAGAATTTAGCAAGGGCCTCGCACCTTCTGATGCATCAGGTAGGTGCACAATAGCATAGCCTAACCCTCTGTACTTTGGTCTATATTGATGCGGGACATAGACAGCCAGCTGATGACCAATCCATTAGTGCAATGGATGGCTGGAAGCATTTGTCTTTGCCTTTGCAATACCACAGAAGCAATGCATGGTCAATGTACAGCAATGACACACCTGTGTGAACAGCCAGGAGACCCCCCCCCCCCCCCCCCCCCCATGTTATGTTACATAGTTACATAGTTAGTACGGTCGAAAAAAGACATATGTCCATCACGTTCAACCAGGGAATTAAGGGGTAGGGGTGTGGCGCGATATTGGGGAAGGGATGAGATTTTATATTTCTTCATAAGCATTAATCTTATTTTGTCAATTAGGAACATTCAGCACCCACCCGCTATCAAGGCAGCTGCCTATCATGTCATGCCCTACCTGCACAGGTGTGCTGGCTACTCAAATGATCCAATTAAGGAGGCCATTTAGTCAGCAGCAGCAGAAGTCCTGTGCCTGGACGCTCCAACAGGGGCCAGACACAAGCAGACGCAGAAGCAGCAGAAGCAGCAGCAGCACCACCTTTTGTTTTTTGGCTGCAGCAGCAGCAAGGCCCACAGGGCTGGCTAGCTGGCTAGCCAGCAAGCAGGTAGCAATGAAAGTAGGAATCTTTCTTTTTAACCCTGTAAGGGGGTGGTGCACTGTACCCGAAGATACTGCCATATCGGGTCAATGCATAGGGCGACGGAAGCAAGCTTCGAAATCGGCCCCCGTTCTCAAAAATCCATTTAATATATGGTCCCCAGATAGGCGACGTATCAGATATTAAACTGATAAGAACAGATACTACACTTGATCTTAGCCAAAAGGCCGAGAAGCGATAACCGTGAAAGGGGCGGGCCCAACAAGGTCCCCTTCATGGGCACTATCACTGCTTGCTGTCAGGGAGGCTGCCAGACAATTTTCCATGCACACTCTGGGCTGGGGGGCAGTCAACCACCAGTACACACAGCAGAACCTAAACCCATACCATTATTGCTAAGCAGCAAGACAGGGGCCCATTGCACTCCCACGGGGCCTTTTTAAATGCAATCCATAACCCGGATTTGCCAGGAACCCTTCTTACTCCTCCTACTTGCATGTGACACTGGGCTTAGGATCTGCATAGGAAACACACACACAAGCACACACCTACCTTTGTTGCCTGCAGATGCCTCCTTGGCTGTCCCCAAACGGTATCAAACCAACACCCACGGGAAGCTGTAAGCATAGAGGACATGCCTGCACCCCATTGGACTTACCTGTGTGGGTTAAATCCGGGTTATTTGACAACCTATGGCGGTGATGGTTCTGCTCAGGCAGAGCAGTGCTGATGCTCCTCATAAAGCTGTCGCTGCTGTGAAGGTTCTAGGTGACATCACAAATCCCTTTGGTTACATACACAACAAAGCTGGGTTGTTGTTGTTTACACTCTGCAAGGCCTGTGGAAGTGAGTGACATCATAGCACTGTAGTTCTGAGGGTTCAAGATGGATGCAACAATCTCCTGTTGCTTCTATGAAGGCCGTAATAGACGACATCACCAAACAGCTCCATAGTCACATACACAGCAAAGGAGAGATGTTGTTTACACCTAGTGATGTCAGTGGTATTGAGTGACATCACAGCACAGTGCTAAGGCTCCTGGGCCTGGACACAGCAGCGGCTGCAATATCTCAACGGAGAATACGTTTATATCTATGTGTGTGTGTGCGCATATATATATATATATATATATATATATATATATATATATATATATATTTCTCCGCCGAAATCACTTTTAAACCCATTTCCACCTTTTTTTCCCTTCTCTTCCTCTTACTTTTTTTTCACGTTTTTTTACGTTTTTCTCCTTTTCGCCTCTTTTCTGGGCGTATTATTCTTCTTTTTCTTCTTTTTTTTCGTCTAATGCATACCCCATCAGTGCAGCAATGCTTATTCAATACCGCCAGCAGATGGAGACACTGGGGGATAATTTTCTAAGGATTTATACTGATTTTTCCTGTCTGAATTTGTCGCACAGAAAGTTGCAGGCCAAATATGTGTGACATTTCTGCGACTTTAGCTTCTAGAGCATTTTTACAACATTATACATAGGTGCTGAATACATAAAAAGCGACTGTTCAGCGACAGACAAGTCGCATCGGCTGAAAGTAGGCCAGAATGTCAGTCCATGTTGGAGCAGGTTTAGATACAGTCTAAAGCATAGATCTCAAAGTCTGTGCACAGAATTTAGCAAGGGCCTCGCACCTTCTGATGCATCAGGTAGGTGCACAATAGCATAGCCTAACCCTCTGTACTTTGGTCTATATTGATGCGGGACATAGACAGCCAGCTGATGACCAATCCATTAGTGCAATGGATGGCTGGAAGCATTTGTCTTTGCCTTTGCAATACCACAGAAGCAATGCATGGTCAATGTACAGCAATGACACACCTGTGTGAACAGCCAGGAGACCCCCCCCCCCCCCCCCCATGTTATGTTACATAGTTACATAGTTAGTACGGTCGAAAAAAGACATATGTCCATCACGTTCAACCAGGGAATTAAGGGGTAGGGGTGTGGCGCGATATTGGGGAAGGGATGAGATTTTATATTTCTTCATAAGCATTAATCTTATTTTGTCAATTAGGAACATTCAGCACCCACCCGCTATCAAGGCAGCTGCCTATCATGTCATGCCCTACCTGCACAGGTGTGCTGGCTACTCAAATGATCCAATTAAGGAGGCCATTTAGTCAGCAGCAGCAGAAGTCCTGTGCCTGGACGCTCCAACAGGGGCCAGACACAAGCAGAAGCAGAAGCAGCAGAAGCAGCAGCAGCACCACCTTTTGTTTTTTGGCTGCAGCAGCAGCAAGGCCCACAGGGCTGGCTAGCTGGCTAGCCAGCAAGCAGGTAGCAATGAAAGTAGGAATCTTTCTTTTTAACCCTGTAAGGGGGTGGTGCACTGTACCCGAAGATACTGCCATATCGGGTCAATGCATAGGGCGACGGAAGCAAGCTTCGAAATCGGCCCCCGTTCTCAAAAATCCATTTAATATATGGTCCCCAGATAGGGGACGTATCAGATATTAAACTGATAAGAACAGATACTACACTTGATCTTAGCCAAAAGGCCGAGAAGCGATAACCGTGAAAGGGGCGGGCCCAACAAGGTCCCCTTCATGGGCACTATCACTGCTTGCTGTCAGGGAGGCTGCCAGACAATTTTCCATGCACACTCTGGGCTGGGGGGCAGTCAACCACCAGTACACACAGCAGAACCTAAACCCATACCATTATTGCTAAGCAGCAAGACAGGGGCCCATTGCACTCCCACGGGGCCTTTTTAAATGCAATCCATAACCCGGATTTGCCAGGAACCCTTCTTACTCCTCCTACTTGCATGTGACACTGGGCTTAGGATCTGCATAGGAAACACACACACAAGCACACACCTACCTTTGTTGCCTGCAGATGCCTCCTTGGCTGTCCCCAAACGGTATCAAACCAACACCCACGGGAAGCTGTAAGCATAGAGGACATGCCTGCACCCCATTGGACTTACCTGTGTGGGTTAAATCCGGGTTATTTGACAACCTATGGCGGTGATGGTTCTGCTCAGGCAGAGCAGTGCTGATGCTCCTCATAAAGCTGTCGCTGCTGTGAAGGTTCTAGGTGACATCACAAATCCCTTTGGTTACATACACAACAAAGCTGGGTTGTTGTTGTTTACACTCTGCAAGGCCTGTGGAAGTGAGTGACATCATAGCACTGTAGTTCTGAGGGTTCAAGATGGATGCAACAATCTCCTGTTGCTTCTATGAAGGCCGTAATAGACGACATCACCAAACAGCTCCATAGTCACATACACAGCAAAGGAGAGATGTTGTTTACACCTAGTGATGTCAGTGGTATTGAGTGACATCACAGCACAGTGCTAAGGCTCCTGGGCCTGGACACAGCAGCGGCTGCAATATCTCAACGGAGAATACGTTTATATCTATGTGTGTGTGTGCGCATATATATATATATATATATATATATATATATATATATATATATATATATATATATTTCTCCGCCGAAATCACTTTTAAACCCATTTCCACCTTTTTTTCCCTTCTCTTCCTCTTACTTTTTTTTCACGTTTTTTTACGTTTTTCTCCTTTTCGCCTCTTTTCTGGGCGTATTATTCTTCTTTTTCTTCTTTTTTTTCGTCTAATGCATACCCCATCAGTGCAGCAATGCTTATTCAATACCGCCAGCAGATGGAGACACTGGGGGATAATTTTCTAAGGATTTATACTGATTTTTCCTGTCTGAATTTGTCGCACAGAAAGTTGCAGGCCAAATATGTGTGACATTTCTGCGACTTTAGCTTCTAGAGCATTTTTACAACATTATACATAGGTGCTGAATACATAAAAAGCGACTGTTCAGCGACAGACAAGTCGCATCGGCTGAAAGTAGGCCAGAATGTCAGTCCATGTTGGAGCAGGTTTAGATACAGTCTAAAGCATAGATCTCAAAGTCTGTGCACAGAATTTAGCAAGGGCCTCGCACCTTCTGATGCATCAGGTAGGTGCACAATAGCATAGCCTAACCCTCTGTACTTTGGTCTATATTGATGCGGGACATAGACAGCCAGCTGATGACCAATCCATTAGTGCAATGGATGGCTGGAAGCATTTGTCTTTGCCTTTGCAATACCACAGAAGCAATGCATGGTCAATGTACAGCAATGACACACCTGTGTGAACAGCCAGGAGACCCCCCCCCCCCCCCATGTTATGTTACATAGTTACATAGTTAGTACGGTCGAAAAAAGACATATGTCCATCACGTTCAACCAGGGAATTAAGGGGTAGGGGTGTGGCGCGATATTGGGGAAGGGATGAGATTTTATATTTCTTCATAAGCATTAATCTTATTTTGTCAATTAGGAACATTCAGCACCCACCCGCTATCAAGGCAGCTGCCTATCATGTCATGCCCTACCTGCACAGGTGTGCTGGCTACTCAAATGATCCAATTAAGGAGGCCATTTAGTCAGCAGCAGCAGAAGTCCTGTGCCTGGACGCTCCAACAGGGGCCAGACACAAGCAGAAGCAGAAGCAGCAGAAGCAGCAGCAGCACCACCTTTTGTTTTTTGGCTGCAGCAGCAGCAAGGCCCACAGGGCTGGCTAGCTGGCTAGCCAGCAAGCAGGTAGCAATGAAAGTAGGAATCTTTCTTTTTAACCCTGTAAGGGGGTGGTGCACTGTACCCGAAGATACTGCCATATCGGGTCAATGCATAGGGCGACGGAAGCAAGCTTCGAAATCGGCCCCCGTTCTCAAAAATCCATTTAATATATGGTCCCCAGATAGGGGACGTATCAGATATTAAACTGATAAGAACAGATACTACACTTGATCTTAGCCAAAAGGCCGAGAAGCGATAACCGTGAAAGGGGCGGGCCCAACAAGGTCCCCTTCATGGGCACTATCACTGCTTGCTGTCAGGGAGGCTGCCAGACAATTTTCCATGCACACTCTGGGCTGGGGGGCAGTCAACCACCAGTACACACAGCAGAACCTAAACCCATACCATTATTGCTAAGCAGCAAGACAGGGGCCCATTGCACTCCCACGGGGCCTTTTTAAATGCAATCCATAACCCGGATTTGCCAGGAACCCTTCTTACTCCTCCTACTTGCATGTGACACTGGGCTTAGGATCTGCATAGGAAACACACACACAAGCACACACCTACCTTTGTTGCCTGCAGATGCCTCCTTGGCTGTCCCCAAACGGTATCAAACCAACACCCACGGGAAGCTGTAAGCATAGAGGACATGCCTGCACCCCATTGGACTTACCTGTGTGGGTTAAATCCGGGTTATTTGACAACCTATGGCGGTGATGGTTCTGCTCAGGCAGAGCAGTGCTGATGCTCCTCATAAAGCTGTCGCTGCTGTGAAGGTTCTAGGTGACATCACAAATCCCTTTGGTTACATACACAACAAAGCTGGGTTGTTGTTGTTTACACTCTGCAAGGCCTGTGGAAGTGAGTGACATCATAGCACTGTAGTTCTGAGGGTTCAAGATGGATGCAACAATCTCCTGTTGCTTCTATGAAGGCCGTAATAGACGACATCACCAAACAGCTCCATAGTCACATACACAGCAAAGGAGAGATGTTGTTTACACCTAGTGATGTCAGTGGTATTGAGTGACATCACAGCACAGTGCTAAGGCTCCTGGGCCTGGACACAGCAGCGGCTGCAATATCTCAACGGAGAATACGTTTATATCTATGTGTGTGTGTGCGCATATATATATATATATATATATATATATATATATATATATTTCTCCGCCGAAATCACTTTTAAACCCATTTCCACCTTTTTTTCCCTTCTCTTCCTCTTACTTTTTTTTCACGTTTTTTTACGTTTTTCTCCTTTTCGCCTCTTTTCTGGGCGTATTCTTCTTCTTTTTCTTCTTTTTTTTCGTCTAATGCATACCCCATCAGTGCAGCAATGCTTATTCAATACCGCCAGCAGATGGAGACACTGGGGGATAATTTTCTAAGGATTTATACTGATTTTTCCTGTCTGAATTTGTCGCACAGAAAGTTGCAGGCCAAATATGTGTGACATTTCTGCGACTTTAGCTTCTAGAGCATTTTTACAACATTATACATAGGTGCTGAATACATAAAAAGCGACTGTTCAGCGACAGACAAGTCGCATCGGCTGAAAGTAGGCCAGAATGTCAGTCCATGTTGGAGCAGGTTTAGATACAGTCTAAAGCATAGATCTCAAAGTCTGTGCACAGAATTTAGCAAGGGCCTCGCACCTTCTGATGCATCAGGTAGGTGCACAATAGCATAGCCTAACCCTCTGTACTTTGGTCTATATTGATGCGGGACATAGACAGCCAGCTGATGACCAATCCATTAGTGCAATGGATGGCTGGAAGCATTTGTCTTTGCCTTTGCAATACCACAGAAGCAATGCATGGTCAATGTACAGCAATGACACACCTGTGTGAACAGCCAGGAGACCCCCCCCCCCCCATGTTATGTTACATAGTTACATAGTTAGTACGGTCGAAAAAAGACATATGTCCATCACGTTCAACCAGGGAATTAAGGGGTAGGGGTGTGGCGCGATATTGGGGAAGGGATGAGATTTTATATTTCTTCATAAGCATTAATCTTATTTTGTCAATTAGGAACATTCAGCACCCACCCGCTATCAAGGCAGCTGCCTATCATGTCATGCCCTACCTGCACAGGTGTGCTGGCTACTCAAATGATCCAATTAAGGAGGCCATTTAGTCAGCAGCAGCAGAAGTCCTGTGCCTGGACGCTCCAACAGGGGCCAGACACAAGCAGAAGCAGAAGCAGCAGAAGCAGCAGCAGCACCACCTTTTGTTTTTTGGCTGCAGCAGCAGCAAGGCCCACAGGGCTGGCTAGCTGGCTAGCCAGCAAGCAGGTAGCAATGAAAGTAGGAATCTTTCTTTTTAACCCTGTAAGGGGGTGGTGCACTGTACCCGAAGATACTGCCATATCGGGTCAATGCATAGGGCGACGGAAGCAAGCTTCGAAATCGGCCCCCGTTCTCAAAAATCCATTTAATATATGGTCCCCAGATAGGGGACGTATCAGATATTAAACTGATAAGAACAGATACTACACTTGATCTTAGCCAAAAGGCCGAGAAGCGATAACCGTGAAAGGGGCGGGCCCAACAAGGTCCCCTTCATGGGCACTATCACTGCTTGCTGTCAGGGAGGCTGCCAGACAATTTTCCATGCACACTCTGGGCTGGGGGGCAGTCAACCACCAGTACACACAGCAGAACCTAAACCCATACCATTATTGCTAAGCAGCAAGACAGGGGCCCATTGCACTCCCACGGGGCCTTTTTAAATGCAATCCATAACCCGGATTTGCCAGGAACCCTTCTTACTCCTCCTACTTGCATGTGACACTGGGCTTAGGATCTGCATAGGAAACACACACACAAGCACACACCTACCTTTGTTGCCTGCAGATGCCTCCTTGGCTGTCCCCAAACGGTATCAAACCAACACCCACGGGAAGCGGAAGCTGTAAGCATAGAGGACATGCCTGCACCCCATTGGACTTACCTGTGTGGGTTAAATCCGGGTTATTTGACAACCTATGGCGGTGATGGTTCTGCTCAGGCAGAGCAGTGCTGATGCTCCTCATAAAGCTGTCGCTGCTGTGAAGGTTCTAGGTGACATCACAAATCCCTTTGGTTACATACACAACAAAGCTGGGTTGTTGTTGTTTACACTCTGCAAGGCCTGTGGAAGTGAGTGACATCATAGCACTGTAGTTCTGAGGGTTCAAGATGGATGCAACAATCTCCTGTTGCTTCTATGAAGGCCGTAATAGACGACATCACCAAACAGCTCCATAGTCACATACACAGCAAAGGAGAGATGTTGTTTACACCTAGTGATGTCAGTGGTATTGAGTGACATCACAGCACAGTGCTAAGGCTCCTGGGCCTGGACACAGCAGCGGCTGCAATATCTCAACGGAGAATACGTTTATATCTATGTGTGTGTGTGCGCATATATATATATATATATATATATATATATATATATATATATATTTCTCCGCCGAAATCACTTTTAAACCCATTTCCACCTTTTTTTCCCTTCTCTTCCTCTTACTTTTTTTTCACGTTTTTTTACGTTTTTCTCCTTTTCGCCTCTTTTCTGGGCGTATTATTCTTCTTTTTCTTCTTTTTTTTCGTCTAATGCATACCCCATCAGTGCAGCAATGCTTATTCAATACCGCCAGCAGATGGAGACACTGGGGGATAATTTTCTAAGGATTTATACTGATTTTTCCTGTCTGAATTTGTCGCACAGAAAGTTGCAGGCCAAATATGTGTGACATTTCTGCGACTTTAGCTTCTAGAGCATTTTTACAACATTATACATAGGTGCTGAATACATAAAAAGCGACTGTTCAGCGACAGACAAGTCGCATCGGCTGAAAGTAGGCCAGAATGTCAGTCCATGTTGGAGCAGGTTTAGATACAGTCTAAAGCATAGATCTCAAAGTCTGTGCACAGAATTTAGCAAGGGCCTCGCACCTTCTGATGCATCAGGTAGGTGCACAATAGCATAGCCTAACCCTCTGTACTTTGGTCTATATTGATGCGGGACATAGACAGCCAGCTGATGACCAATCCATTAGTGCAATGGATGGCTGGAAGCATTTGTCTTTGCCTTTGCAATACCACAGAAGCAATGCATGGTCAATGTACAGCAATGACACACCTGTGTGAACAGCCAGGAGACCCCCCCCCCCCCCCCCCATGTTATGTTACATAGTTACATAGTTAGTACGGTCGAAAAAAGACATATGTCCATCACGTTCAACCAGGGAATTAAGGGGTAGGGGTGTGGCGCGATATTGGGGAAGGGATGAGATTTTATATTTCTTCATAAGCATTAATCTTATTTTGTCAATTAGGAACATTCAGCACCCACCCGCTATCAAGGCAGCTGCCTATCATGTCATGCCCTACCTGCACAGGTGTGCTGGCTACTCAAATGATCCAATTAAGGAGGCCATTTAGTCAGCAGCAGCAGAAGTCCTGTGCCTGGACGCTCCAACAGGGGCCAGACACAAGCAGAAGCAGCAGAAGCAGCAGCAGCACCACCTTTTGTTTTTTGGCTGCAGCAGCAGCAAGGCCCACAGGGCTGGCTAGCTGGCTAGCCAGCAAGCAGGTAGCAATGAAAGTAGGAATCTTTCTTTTTAACCCTGTAAGGGGGTGGTGCACTGTACCCGAAGATACTGCCATATCGGGTCAATGCATAGGGCGACGGAAGCAAGCTTCGAAATCGGCCCCCGTTCTCAAAAATCCATTTAATATATGGTCCCCAGATAGGGGACGTATCAGATATTAAACTGATAAGAACAGATACTACACTTGATCTTAGCCAAAAGGCCGAGAAGCGATAACCGTGAAAGGGGCGGGCCCAACAAGGTCCCCTTCATGGGCACTATCACTGCTTGCTGTCAGGGAGGCTGCCAGACAATTTTCCATGCACACTCTGGGCTGGGGGGCAGTCAACCACCAGTACACACAGCAGAACCTAAACCCATACCATTATTGCTAAGCAGCAAGACAGGGGCCCATTGCACTCCCACGGGGCCTTTTTAAATGCAATCCATAACCCGGATTTGCCAGGAACCCTTCTTACTCCTCCTACTTGCATGTGACACTGGGCTTAGGATCTGCATAGGAAACACACACACAAGCACACACCTACCTTTGTTGCCTGCAGATGCCTCCTTGGCTGTCCCCAAACGGTATCAAACCAACACCCACGGGAAGCTGTAAGCATAGAGGACATGCCTGCACCCCATTGGACTTACCTGTGTGGGTTAAATCCGGGTTATTTGACAACCTATGGCGGTGATGGTTCTGCTCAGGCAGAGCAGTGCTGATGCTCCTCATAAAGCTGTCGCTGCTGTGAAGGTTCTAGGTGACATCACAAATCCCTTTGGTTACATACACAACAAAGCTGGGTTGTTGTTGTTTACACTCTGCAAGGCCTGTGGAAGTGAGTGACATCATAGCACTGTAGTTCTGAGGGTTCAAGATGGATGCAACAATCTCCTGTTGCTTCTATGAAGGCCGTAATAGACGACATCACCAAACAGCTCCATAGTCACATACACAGCAAAGGAGAGATGTTGTTTACACCTAGTGATGTCAGTGGTATTGAGTGACATCACAGCACAGTGCTAAGGCTCCTGGGCCTGGACACAGCAGCGGCTGCAATATCTCAACGGAGAATACGTTTATATCTATGTGTGTGTGTGCGCATATATATATATATATATATATATATATATATATATATATATTTCTCCACCGAAATCACTTTTAAACCCATTTCCACCTTTTTTTCCCTTCTCTTCCTCTTACTTTTTTTTCACGTTTTTTTACGTTTTTCTCCTTTTCGCCTCTTTTCTGGGCGTATTATTCTTCTTTTTCTTCTTTTTTTTCGTCTAATGCATACCCCATCAGTGCAGCAATGCTTATTCAATACCGCCAGCAGATGGAGACACTGGGGGATAATTTTCTAAGGATTTATACTGATTTTTCCTGTCTGAATTTGTCGCACAGAAAGTTGCAGGCCAAATATGTGTGACATTTCTGCGACTTTAGCTTCTAGAGCATTTTTACAACATTATACATAGGTGCTGAATACATAAAAAGCGACTGTTCAGCGACAGACAAGTCGCATCGGCTGAAAGTAGGCCAGAATGTCAGTCCATGTTGGAGCAGGTTTAGATACAGTCTAAAGCATAGATCTCAAAGTCTGTGCACAGAATTTAGCAAGGGCCTCGCACCTTCTGATGCATCAGGTAGGTGCACAATAGCATAGCCTAACCCTCTGTACTTTGGTCTATATTGATGCGGGACATAGACAGCCAGCTGATGACCAATCCATTAGTGCAATGGATGGCTGGAAGCATTTGTCTTTGCCTTTGCAATACCACAGAAGCAATGCATGGTCAATGTACAGCAATGACACACCTGTGTGAACAGCCAGGAGACCCCCCCCCCCCCCCCCATGTTATGTTACATAGTTACATAGTTAGTACGGTCGAAAAAAGACATATGTCCATCACGTTCAACCAGGGAATTAAGGGGTAGGGGTGTGGCGCGATATTGGGGAAGGGATGAGATTTTATATTTCTTCATAAGCATTAATCTTATTTTGTCAATTAGGAACATTCAGCACCCACCCGCTATCAAGGCAGCTGCCTATCATGTCATGCCCTACCTGCACAGGTGTGCTGGCTACTCAAATGATCCAATTAAGGAGGCCATTTAGTCAGCAGCAGCAGAAGTCCTGTGCCTGGACGCTCCAACAGGGGCCAGACACAAGCAGAAGCAGAAGCAGCAGAAGCAGCAGCAGCACCACCTTTTGTTTTTTGGCTGCAGCAGCAGCAAGGCCCACAGGGCTGGCTAGCTGGCTAGCCAGCAAGCAGGTAGCAATGAAAGTAGGAATCTTTCTTTTTAACCCTGTAAGGGGGTGGTGCACTGTACCCGAAGATACTGCCATATCGGGTCAATGCATAGGGCGACGGAAGCAAGCTTCGAAATCGGCCCCCGTTCTCAAAAATCCATTTAATATATGGTCCCCAGATAGGGGACGTATCAGATATTAAACTGATAAGAACAGATACTACACTTGATCTTAGCCAAAAGGCCGAGAAGCGATAACCGTGAAAGGGGCGGGCCCAACAAGGTCCCCTTCATGGGCACTATCACTGCTTGCTGTCAGGGAGGCTGCCAGACAATTTTCCATGCACACTCTGGGCTGGGGGGCAGTCAACCACCAGTACACACAGCAGAACCTAAACCCATACCATTATTGCTAAGCAGCAAGACAGGGGCCCATTGCACTCCCACGGGGCCTTTTTAAATGCAATCCATAACCCGGATTTGCCAGGAACCCTTCTTACTCCTCCTACTTGCATGTGACACTGGGCTTAGGATCTGCATAGGAAACACACACACAAGCACACACCTACCTTTGTTGCCTGCAGATGCCTCCTTGGCTGTCCCCAAACGGTATCAAACCAACACCCACGGGAAGCTGTAAGCATAGAGGACATGCCTGCACCCCATTGGACTTACCTGTGTGGGTTAAATCCGGGTTATTTGACAACCTATGGCGGTGATGGTTCTGCTCAGGCAGAGCAGTGCTGATGCTCCTCATAAAGCTGTCGCTGCTGTGAAGGTTCTAGGTGACATCACAAATCCCTTTGGTTACATACACAACAAAGCTGGGTTGTTGTTGTTTACACTCTGCAAGGCCTGTGGAAGTGAGTGACATCATAGCACTGTAGTTCTGAGGGTTCAAGATGGATGCAACAATCTCCTGTTGCTTCTATGAAGGCCGTAATAGACGACATCACCAAACAGCTCCATAGTCACATACACAGCAAAGGAGAGATGTTGTTTACACCTAGTGATGTCAGTGGTATTGAGTGACATCACAGCACAGTGCTAAGGCTCCTGGGCCTGGACACAGCAGCGGCTGCAATATCTCAACGGAGAATACGTTTATATCTATGTGTGTGTGTGCGCATATATATATATATATATATATATATATATATATATATATATATATTTCTCCGCCGAAATCACTTTTAAACCCATTTCCACCTTTTTTTCCCTTCTCTTCCTCTTACTTTTTTTTCACGTTTTTTTACGTTTTTCTCCTTTTCGCCTCTTTTCTGGGCGTATTATTCTTCTTTTTCTTCTTTTTTTTCGTCTAATGCATACCCCATCAGTGCAGCAATGCTTATTCAATACCGCCAGCAGATGGAGACACTGGGGGATAATTTTCTAAGGATTTATACTGATTTTTCCTGTCTGAATTTGTCGCACAGAAAGTTGCAGGCCAAATATGTGTGACATTTCTGCGACTTTAGCTTCTAGAGCATTTTTACAACATTATACATAGGTGCTGAATACATAAAAAGCGACTGTTCAGCGACAGACAAGTCGCATCGGCTGAAAGTAGGCCAGAATGTCAGTCCATGTTGGAGCAGGTTTAGATACAGTCTAAAGCATAGATCTCAAAGTCTGTGCACAGAATTTAGCAAGGGCCTCGCACCTTCTGATGCATCAGGTAGGTGCACAATAGCATAGCCTAACCCTCTGTACTTTGGTCTATATTGATGCGGGACATAGACAGCCAGCTGATGACCAATCCATTAGTGCAATGGATGGCTGGAAGCATTTGTCTTTGCCACAGAAGCAATGCATGGTCAATGTACAGCAATGACACACCTGTGTGAACAGCCAGGAGACCCCCCCCCCCCCCCCATGTTATGTTACATAGTTACATAGTTAGTACGGTCGAAAAAAGACATATGTCCATCACGTTCAACCAGGGAATTAAGGGGTAGGGGTGTGGCGCGATATTGGGGAAGGGATGAGATTTTATATTTCTTCATAAGCATTAATCTTATTTTGTCAATTAGGAACATTCAGCACCCACCCGCTATCAAGGCAGCTGCCTATCATGTCATGCCCTACCTGCACAGGTGTGCTGGCTACTCAAATGATCCAATTAAGGAGGCCATTTAGTCAGCAGCAGCAGAAGTCCTGTGCCTGGACGCTCCAACAGGGGCCAGACACAAGCAGAAGCAGCAGAAGCAGCAGCAGCACCACCTTTTGTTTTTTGGCTGCAGCAGCAGCAAGGCCCACAGGGCTGGCTAGCTGGCTAGCCAGCAAGCAGGTAGCAATGAAAGTAGGAATCTTTCTTTTTAACCCTGTAAGGGGGTGGTGCACTGTACCCGAAGATACTGCCATATCGGGTCAATGCATAGGGCGACGGAAGCAAGCTTCGAAATCGGCCCCCGTTCTCAAAAATCCATTTAATATATGGTCCCCAGATAGGGGACGTATCAGATATTAAACTGATAAGAACAGATACTACACTTGATCTTAGCCAAAAGGCCGAGAAGCGATAACCGTGAAAGGGGCGGGCCCAACAAGGTCCCCTTCATGGGCACTATCACTGCTTGCTGTCAGGGAGGCTGCCAGACAATTTTCCATGCACACTCTGGGCTGGGGGGCAGTCAACCACCAGTACACACAGCAGAACCTAAACCCATACCATTATTGCTAAGCAGCAAGACAGGGGCCCATTGCACTCCCACGGGGCCTTTTTAAATGCAATCCATAACCCGGATTTGCCAGGAACCCTTCTTACTCCTCCTACTTGCATGTGACACTGGGCTTAGGATCTGCATAGGAAACACACACACAAGCACACACCTACCTTTGTTGCCTGCAGATGCCTCCTTGGCTGTCCCCAAACGGTATCAAACCAACACCCACGGGAAGCTGTAAGCATAGAGGACATGCCTGCACCCCATTGGACTTACCTGTGTGGGTTAAATCCGGGTTATTTGACAACCTATGGCGGTGATGGTTCTGCTCAGGCAGAGCAGTGCTGATGCTCCTCATAAAGCTGTCGCTGCTGTGAAGGTTCTAGGTGACATCACAAATCCCTTTGGTTACATACACAACAAAGCTGGGTTGTTGTTGTTTACACTCTGCAAGGCCTGTGGAAGTGAGTGACATCATAGCACTGTAGTTCTGAGGGTTCAAGATGGATGCAACAATCTCCTGTTGCTTCTATGAAGGCCGTAATAGACGACATCACCAAACAGCTCCATAGTCACATACACAGCAAAGGAGAGATGTTGTTTACACCTAGTGATGTCAGTGGTATTGAGTGACATCACAGCACAGTGCTAAGGCTCCTGGGCCTGGACACAGCAGCGGCTGCAATATCTCAACGGAGAATACGTTTATATCTATGTGTGTGTGTGCGCATATATATATATATATATATATATATATATATATATATTTCTCCGCCGAAATCACTTTTAAACCCATTTCCACCTTTTTTTCCCTTCTCTTCCTCTTACTTTTTTTTCACGTTTTTTTACGTTTTTCTCCTTTTCGCCTCTTTTCTGGGCGTATTATTCTTCTTTTTCTTCTTTTTTTTCGTCTAATGCATACCCCATCAGTGCAGCAATGCTTATTCAATACCGCCAGCAGATGGAGACACTGGGGGATAATTTTCTAAGGATTTATACTGATTTTTCCTGTCTGAATTTGTCGCACAGAAAGTTGCAGGCCAAATATGTGTGACATTTCTGCGACTTTAGCTTCTAGAGCATTTTTACAACATTATACATAGGTGCTGAATACATAAAAAGCGACTGTTCAGCGACAGACAAGTCGCATCGGCTGAAAGTAGGCCAGAATGTCAGTCCATGTTGGAGCAGGTTTAGATACAGTCTAAAGCATAGATCTCAAAGTCTGTGCACAGAATTTAGCAAGGGCCTCGCACCTTCTGATGCATCAGGTAGGTGCACAATAGCATAGCCTAACCCTCTGTACTTTGGTCTATATTGATGCGGGACATAGACAGCCAGCTGATGACCAATCCATTAGTGCAATGGATGGCTGGAAGCATTTGTCTTTGCCTTTGCAATACCACAGAAGCAATGCATGGTCAATGTACAGCAATGACACACCTGTGTGAACAGCCAGGAGACCCCCCCCCCCCCCCCCCCATGTTATGTTACATAGTTACATAGTTAGTACGGTCGAAAAAAGACATATGTCCATCACGTTCAACCAGGGAATTAAGGGGTAGGGGTGTGGCGCGATATTGGGGAAGGGATGAGATTTTATATTTCTTCATAAGCATTAATCTTATTTTGTCAATTAGGAACATTCAGCACCCACCCGCTATCAAGGCAGCTGCCTATCATGTCATGCCCTACCTGCACAGGTGTGCTGGCTACTCAAATGATCCAATTAAGGAGGCCATTTAGTCAGCAGCAGCAGAAGTCCTGTGCCTGGACGCTCCAACAGGGGCCAGACACAAGCAGAAGCAGCAGAAGCAGCAGCAGCACCACCTTTTGTTTTTTGGCTGCAGCAGCAGCAAGGCCCACAGGGCTGGCTAGCTGGCTAGCCAGCAAGCAGGTAGCAATGAAAGTAGGAATCTTTCTTTTTAACCCTGTAAGGGGGTGGTGCACTGTACCCGAAGATACTGCCATATCGGGTCAATGCATAGGGCGACGGAAGCAAGCTTCGAAATCGGCCCCCGTTCTCAAAAATCCATTTAATATATGGTCCCCAGATAGGGGACGTATCAGATATTAAACTGATAAGAACAGATACTACACTTGATCTTAGCCAAAAGGCCGAGAAGCGATAACCGTGAAAGGGGCGGGCCCAACAAGGTCCCCTTCATGGGCACTATCACTGCTTGCTGTCAGGGAGGCTGCCAGACAATTTTCCATGCACACTCTGGGCTGGGGGGCAGTCAACCACCAGTACACACAGCAGAACCTAAACCCATACCATTATTGCTAAGCAGCAAGACAGGGGCCCATTGCACTCCCACGGGGCCTTTTTAAATGCAATCCATAACCCGGATTTGCCAGGAACCCTTCTTACTCCTCCTACTTGCATGTGACACTGGGCTTAGGATCTGCATAGGAAACACACACACAAGCACACACCTACCTTTGTTGCCTGCAGATGCCTCCTTGGCTGTCCCCAAACGGTATCAAACCAACACCCACGGGAAGCTGTAAGCATAGAGGACATGCCTGCACCCCATTGGACTTACCTGTGTGGGTTAAATCCGGGTTATTTGACAACCTATGGCGGTGATGGTTCTGCTCAGGCAGAGCAGTGCTGATGCTCCTCATAAAGCTGTCGCTGCTGTGAAGGTTCTAGGTGACATCACAAATCCCTTTGGTTACATACACAACAAAGCTGGGTTGTTGTTGTTTACACTCTGCAAGGCCTGTGGAAGTGAGTGACATCATAGCACTGTAGTTCTGAGGGTTCAAGATGGATGCAACAATCTCCTGTTGCTTCTATGAAGGCCGTAATAGACGACATCACCAAACAGCTCCATAGTCACATACACAGCAAAGGAGAGATGTTGTTTACACCTAGTGATGTCAGTGGTATTGAGTGACATCACAGCACAGTGCTAAGGCTCCTGGGCCTGGACACAGCAGCGGCTGCAATATCTCAACGGAGAATACGTTTATATCTATGTGTGTGTGTGCGCATATATATATATATATATATATATATATATATATATATATATATATATATTCTCCGCCGAAATCACTTTTAAACCCATTTCCACCTTTTTTTCCCTTCTCTTCCTCTTACTTTTTTTTCACGTTTTTTTACGTTTTTCTCCTTTTCGCCTCTTTTCTGGGCGTATTATTCTTCTTTTTCTTCTTTTTTTTCGTCTAATGCATACCCCATCAGTGCAGCAATGCTTATTCAATACCGCCAGCAGATGGAGACACTGGGGGATAATTTTCTAAGGATTTATACTGATTTTTCCTGTCTGAATTTGTCGCACAGAAAGTTGCAGGCCAAATATGTGTGACATTTCTGCGACTTTAGCTTCTAGAGCATTTTTACAACATTATACATAGGTGCTGAATACATAAAAAGCGACTGTTCAGCGACAGACAAGTCGCATCGGCTGAAAGTAGGCCAGAATGTCAGTCCATGTTGGAGCAGGTTTAGATACAGTCTAAAGCATAGATCTCAAAGTCTGTGCACAGAATTTAGCAAGGGCCTCGCACCTTCTGATGCATCAGGTAGGTGCACAATAGCATAGCCTAACCCTCTGTACTTTGGTCTATATTGATGCGGGACATAGACAGCCAGCTGATGACCAATCCATTAGTGCAATGGATGGCTGGAAGCATTTGTCTTTGCCTTTGCAATACCACAGAAGCAATGCATGGTCAATGTACAGCAATGACACACCTGTGTGAACAGCCAGGAGACCCCCCCCCCCCCCCATGTTATGTTACATAGTTACATAGTTAGTACGGTCGAAAAAAGACATATGTCCATCACGTTCAACCAGGGAATTAAGGGGTAGGGGTGTGGCGCGATATTGGGGAAGGGATGAGATTTTATATTTCTTCATAAGCATTAATCTTATTTTGTCAATTAGGAACATTCAGCACCCACCCGCTATCAAGGCAGCTGCCTATCATGTCATGCCCTACCTGCACAGGTGTGCTGGCTACTCAAATGATCCAATTAAGGAGGCCATTTAGTCAGCAGCAGCAGAAGTCCTGTGCCTGGACGCTCCAACAGGGGCCAGACACAAGCAGAAGCAGAAGCAGCAGAAGCAGCAGCAGCACCACCTTTTGTTTTTTGGCTGCAGCAGCAGCAAGGCCCACAGGGCTGGCTAGCTGGCTAGCCAGCAAGCAGGTAGCAATGAAAGTAGGAATCTTTCTTTTTAACCCTGTAAGGGGGTGGTGCACTGTACCCGAAGATACTGCCATATCGGGTCAATGCATAGGGCGACGGAAGCAAGCTTCGAAATCGGCCCCCGTTCTCAAAAATCCATTTAATATATGGTCCCCAGATAGGGGACGTATCAGATATTAAACTGATAAGAACAGATACTACACTTGATCTTAGCCAAAAGGCCGAGAAGCGATAACCGTGAAAGGGGCGGGCCCAACAAGGTCCCCTTCATGGGCACTATCACTGCTTGCTGTCAGGGAGGCTGCCAGACAATTTTCCATGCACACTCTGGGCTGGGGGGCAGTCAACCACCAGTACACACAGCAGAACCTAAACCCATACCATTATTGCTAAGCAGCAAGACAGGGGCCCATTGCACTCCCACGGGGCCTTTTTAAATGCAATCCATAACCCGGATTTGCCAGGAACCCTTCTTACTCCTCCTACTTGCATGTGACACTGGGCTTAGGATCTGCATAGGAAACACACACACAAGCACACACCTACCTTTGTTGCCTGCAGATGCCTCCTTGGCTGTCCCCAAACGGTATCAAACCAACACCCACGGGAAGCTGTAAGCATAGAGGACATGCCTGCACCCCATTGGACTTACCTGTGTGGGTTAAATCCGGGTTATTTGACAACCTATGGCGGTGATGGTTCTGCTCAGGCAGAGCAGTGCTGATGCTCCTCATAAAGCTGTCGCTGCTGTGAAGGTTCTAGGTGACATCACAAATCCCTTTGGTTACATACACAACAAAGCTGGGTTGTTGTTGTTTACACTCTGCAAGGCCTGTGGAAGTGAGTGACATCATAGCACTGTAGTTCTGAGGGTTCAAGATGGATGCAACAATCTCCTGTTGCTTCTATGAAGGCCGTAATAGACGACATCACCAAACAGCTCCATAGTCACATACACAGCAAAGGAGAGATGTTGTTTACACCTAGTGATGTCAGTGGTATTGAGTGACATCACAGCACAGTGCTAAGGCTCCTGGGCCTGGACACAGCAGCGGCTGCAATATCTCAACGGAGAATACGTTTATATCTATGTGTGTGTGTGCGCATATATATATATATATATATATATATATATATATATATATATTTCTCCGCCGAAATCACTTTTAAACCCATTTCCACCTTTTTTTCCCTTCTCTTCCTCTTACTTTTTTTTCATGTTTTTTTACGTTTTTCTCCTTTTCGCCTCTTTTCTGGGCGTATTATTCTTCTTTTTCTTCTTTTTTTTCGTCTAATGCATACCCCATCAGTGCAGCAATGCTTATTCAATACCGCCAGCAGATGGAGACACTGGGGGATAATTTTCTAAGGATTTATACTGATTTTTCCTGTCTGAATTTGTCGCACAGAAAGTTGCAGGCCAAATATGTGTGACATTTCTGCGACTTTAGCTTCTAGAGCATTTTTACAACATTATACATAGGTGCTGAATACATAAAAAGCGACTGTTCAGCGACAGACAAGTCGCATCGGCTGAAAGTAGGCCAGAATGTCAGTCCATGTTGGAGCAGGTTTAGATACAGTCTAAAGCATAGATCTCAAAGTCTGTGCACAGAATTTAGCAAGGGCCTCGCACCTTCTGATGCATCAGGTAGGTGCACAATAGCATAGCCTAACCCTCTGTACTTTGGTCTATATTGATGCGGGACATAGACAGCCAGCTGATGACCAATCCATTAGTGCAATGGATGGCTGGAAGCATTTGTCTTTGCCTTTGCAATACCACAGAAGCAATGCATGGTCAATGTACAGCAATGACACACCTGTGTGAACAGCCAGGAGACCCCCCCCCCCCGCCCCATGTTATGTTACATAGTTACATAGTTAGTACGGTCGAAAAAAGACATATGTCCATCACGTTCAACCAGGGAATTAAGGGGTAGGGGTGTGGCGCGATATTGGGGAAGGGATGAGATTTTATATTTCTTCATAAGCATTAATCTTATTTTGTCAATTAGGAACATTCAGCACCCACCCGCTATCAAGGCAGCTGCCTATCATGTCATGCCCTACCTGCACAGGTGTGCTGGCTACTCAAATGATCCAATTAAGGAGGCCATTTAGTCAGCAGCAGCAGAAGTCCTGTGCCTGGACGCTCCAACAGGGGCCAGACACAAGCAGAAGCAGCAGAAGCAGCAGCAGCACCACCTTTTGTTTTTTGGCTGCAGCAGCAGCAAGGCCCACAGGGCTGGCTAGCTGGCTAGCCAGCAAGCAGGTAGCAATGAAAGTAGGAATCTTTCTTTTTAACCCTGTAAGGGGGTGGTGCACTGTACCCGAAGATACTGCCATATCGGGTCAATGCATAGGGCGACGGAAGCAAGCTTCGAAATCGGCCCCCGTTCTCAAAAATCCATTTAATATATGGTCCCCAGATAGGGGACGTATCAGATATTAAACTGATAAGAACAGATACTACACTTGATCTTAGCCAAAAGGCCGAGAAGCGATAACCGTGAAAGGGGCGGGCCCAACAAGGTCCCCTTCATGGGCACTATCACTGCTTGCTGTCAGGGAGGCTGCCAGACAATTTTCCATGCACACTCTGGGCTGGGGGGCAGTCAACCACCAGTACACACAGCAGAACCTAAACCCATACCATTATTGCTAAGCAGCAAGACAGGGGCCCATTGCACTCCCACGGGGCCTTTTTAAATGCAATCCATAACCCGGATTTGCCAGGAACCCTTCTTACTCCTCCTACTTGCATGTGACACTGGGCTTAGGATCTGCATAGGAAACACACACACAAGCACACACCTACCTTTGTTGCCTGCAGATGCCTCCTTGGCTGTCCCCAAACGGTATCAAACCAACACCCACGGGAAGCTGTAAGCATAGAGGACATGCCTGCACCCCATTGGACTTACCTGTGTGGGTTAAATCCGGGTTATTTGACAACC
Source organism: Hyla sarda (assembly GCF_029499605.1). Classification (NCBI taxonomy): domain Eukaryota; kingdom Metazoa; phylum Chordata; class Amphibia; order Anura; family Hylidae; genus Hyla; species Hyla sarda. Next base: position 7,256 of record NW_026610350.1, on the reverse strand, counting down.
TATGGCGGTGATGGTTCTGCTCAGGCAGAGCAGTGCTGATGCTCCTCATAAAGCTGTCGCTGCTGTGAAGGTTCTAGGTGACATCACAAATCCCTTTGGTTACATACACAACAAAGCTGGGTTGTTGTTGTTTACACTCTGCAAGGCCTGTGGAAGTGAGTGACATCATAGCACTGTAGTTCTGAGGGTTCAAGATGGATGCAACAATCTCCTGTTGCTTCTATGAAGGCCGTAATAGACGACATCACCAAACAGCTCCATAGTCACATACACAGCAAAGGAGAGATGTTGTTTACACCTAGTGATGTCAGTGGTATTGAGTGACATCACAGCACAGTGCTAAGGCTCCTGGGCCTGGACACAGCAGCGGCTGCAATATCTCAACGGAGAATACGTTTATATCTATGTGTGTGTGTGCGCATATATATATATATATATATATATATATATATATATATATATATATATATATTTCTCCGCCGAAATCACTTTTAAACCCATTTCCACCTTTTTTTCCCTTCTCTTCCTCTTACTTTTTTTTCACGTTTTTTTACGTTTTTCTCCTTTTCGCCTCTTTTCTGGGCGTATTATTCTTCTTTTTCTTCTTTTTTTTCGTCTAATGCATACCCCATCAGTGCAGCAATGCTTATTCAATACCGCCAGCAGATGGAGACACTGGGGGATAATTTTCTAAGGATTTATACTGATTTTTCCTGTCTGAATTTGTCGCACAGAAAGTTGCAGGCCAAATATGTGTGACATTTCTGCGACTTTAGCTTCTAGAGCATTTTTACAACATTATACATAGGTGCTGAATACATAAAAAGCGACTGTTCAGCGACAGACAAGTCGCATCGGCTGAAAGTAGGCCAGAATGTCAGTCCATGTTGGAGCAGGTTTAGATACAGTCTAAAGCATAGATCTCAAAGTCTGTGCACAGAATTTAGCAAGGGCCTCGCACCTTCTGATGCATCAGGTAGGTGCACAATAGCATAGCCTAACCCTCTGTACTTTGGTCTATATTGATGCGGGACATAGACAGCCAGCTGATGACCAATCCATTAGTGCAATGGATGGCTGGAAGCATTTGTCTTTGCCTTTGCAATACCACAGAAGCAATGCATGGTCAATGTACAGCAATGACACACCTGTGTGAACAGCCAGGAGACCCCCCCCCCCCCCCCCCCCCATGTTATGTTACATAGTTACATAGTTAGTACGGTCGAAAAAAGACATATGTCCATCACGTTCAACCAGGGAATTAAGGGGTAGGGGTGTGGCGCGATATTGGGGAAGGGATGAGATTTTATATTTCTTCATAAGCATTAATCTTATTTTGTCAATTAGGAACATTCAGCACCCACCCGCTATCAAGGCAGCTGCCTATCATGTCATGCCCTACCTGCACAGGTGTGCTGGCTACTCAAATGATCCAATTAAGGAGGCCATTTAGTCAGCAGCAGCAGAAGTCCTGTGCCTGGACGCTCCAACAGGGGCCAGACACAAGCAGAAGCAGCAGAAGCAGCAGCAGCACCACCTTTTGTTTTTTGGCTGCAGCAGCAGCAAGGCCCACAGGGCTGGCTAGCTGGCTAGCCAGCAAGCAGGTAGCAATGAAAGTAGGAATCTTTCTTTTTAACCCTGTAAGGGGGTGGTGCACTGTACCCGAAGATACTGCCATATCGGGTCAATGCATAGGGCGACGGAAGCAAGCTTCGAAATCGGCCCCCGTTCTCAAAAATCCATTTAATATATGGTCCCCAGATAGGGGACGTATCAGATATTAAACTGATAAGAACAGATTTTTTGATTGAAAGAGCTTTATTTACCGTTCAGTCATTACAAGTCGTACAATAAATTACAGTCACACAAAGCATGATAGTACAATACACAGCAAAGGTTCCCTAAGCTATACATCGCACACCATGCTACTCTAACATTCAGCTCAATCCTGCAATATAAAGGCACAAGAGATCAAACAAAAACCAAATAATACAATCTGTGATCGGGGTAGGGGTGTGGGCGACTATGTGGGGGTAGGGAGGGGGCGGATCACAGGGCCAAACTGTTGGGCTGTATCTTCAGGGAGACATGGGAGAAGGAGAGGGGTCTTCACTCCTCTTCTTCCTCATCAACGGCCGAGCTGTCCAAGATGGAATAGTCTCTAAGCAGGTTCTTGATGAACCTGCGGCAGTCCCGGACGGACATGTTTTCCCTGTTGATCACGAGGCGGTTCCTGGCAAGCCACACTGCGTCCTTAAAACAGTTCATAAGGCGCCAGGCCTCCTGGATGGCCTCCACGTCGTGGGTCCCAGGGAACAGGCCGTAAAGCACCGAATGGTACGATAGGCAGCTCCTGGGCACTGAGTCTCTGAGTTCCTGTTCTAGGGCGTCCAACAGACCCTGTGCAAAGGGGCACTGCCAAAACACGTGGAAAGATGTTTCCTCCACGTAGGGGCAACGGGGGCAGTACCGGGTCTTGCACAGGTTGCGGGCATGCATGAATGACCTGAGAGAGAGACCTCCCATGACGGCCATCCACGACAAGTCCTTGTGTCCATTGGTAAGCCGCTTTGAGGCCACATTGTTCCAAACTGTCTCTGCAGTGGCTGCGGGGAGTCCCGGAACCAGCTCGGTCGAGTCCTTAGCTCGGATGAGCTTGTGGATTGTCTTTGGCTTCCATAGGTCTGGTTTCAGTCCTTCCAGCTGGTGCTCCCTCACAAACCGGACAACATCCCCATAGAACCAGGGAGTGTTCCAGTTGTAAGGGATGGAGCTGTCCCACTTGTCCCAGCCCAGCTGTCTCCAGAGGGGCATGAGAAGCAAGCGAGACATGGACCTGCCCGCTGAGCCAGTCTTTTCTACAAGAGTCCGCTGCACCGTGACGCATGCAAAGGAGGCCCTCAGCAGAGCGGGGATGTCGGGTATTCCCTTCCCACCCTTGCGGGGTTCCTTGTACATCACGGTCCTCTTGACTCTGTCCATTTTGCCCCAGACGAAGCCAAACACTGTCCGGGTGATGGCCTTGCAAACGGTGGTATGGGGAGGCCAGGCCTGTGCGGTATATTGGAGCACAGGCAAAACTTCACTCCGCAGGACAAGTGCCTTGCCTTCCATCGTGAGCTTTCTGGAGCTCCACAGTCCGATCTTCGAGTTTATCCTTCCTAGTCGGTCTTGCCAAGACTTAAGGGCCGCTCCTTCCTTCCCGAACCAGACTCCAAGAATTTGAATGAAGTCCGGCTTAATAGTAAAGGGGAAGGGGGCGGAAGAAGCCAGGTGCCATTCCCCGAAGAGCATGGCCTCCGACTTCCCGCAGTTGACTTTTGCCCCCGAAGCTCTGCCGAAGTCCTCGCAGGTCTGGACGAGTGCAGTCACCGAACGCTGGTCAGCGCAGAAGACGGTCACGTCGTCCATGTAGAGCGAGCACTTGACCTCGTGGCGATCTGGTCCTGGTGCGGTGATCCCTCTGATCTCTCCATTCTGCCGGATAGTCTCAGCGAAGAGCTCTATAACACAAACAAAAAGGAGAGGTGAAAGAGGGCAGCCTTGTCTAACCCCTGAAAGAATAGGAAAGGGGTCAGTCTTCCAGCCGTTCACCAACACCGTGCTGTAAATGTCAAAATACATAACGTTAACAAAAGAGCAAAACATCTTCCCCAGACCCAGCCTGCGCAAAACCCTGTCCATGAATGCGTGGGAGACACGGTCGAACGCCTTCTCCTGATCTAAGCTGACCAGGGCGGCGCGGCCCCCGCGGTCCTGGATGTAATGGACCGTGTCTCTCACAAGGGCAAGGCTGTCGGCAATCCTGCGGCCAGGAATGCTGCAGGTCTGGTCCGGATGGACGATCTGCCCCATGACAGGTTTCAGCCTGTTGGCCAGCACCTTGGCGAGGATCTTGTAGTCCACGTTCAGGAGAGAGATGGGACGCCAGTTTTTCAGGTCACATCTCTCCCCCTTCCGCTTATACAAGATCGTGATCATCCCTTCCCTCAACGACGGAGGCATTCTGCCCCCCACCACCATCTCCTCGTACACCTCCAACAGGTCCGGACAGATCAGGTCACCCAGCGCTACGTAGAGCTCGGCCGGGAGACCGTCACTGCCCGGGGTCCTGCCGGGCTTAAAGGATTTAGCGGCAGAGAGCAGCTCCCCCACCGTCAAGGGATCGTCCATAGCCGCCGCACCTGCGGGATCAACAACGTTAGTGACACCTGACAGGAACCTCTCGGCGGCTTCGGGGTCGGATGACTTGGGGGCGTAGAGGTTGCTGTAGAAGTCGTGGACGACCCCCATCACTTCCTCCTTGCCGCTCCTCATGTGTCCGGTCTCATCTCGTAGCTCAGTCAGGGGCGTGTGGCCGGCATGGAGCTTCCTGAAAAAGAAAGAGTTACATTTCTCACCCTTCTCCAGGTTCTCCACCTTGGAACGAAAGACGATTCGCTTGGATTCCTCCTCAAAGTGCCTTTTCAAGCTCTTTTTGGTCTCCTCCAGCTCCTCCCTGACGTCCCAGCCACACTGGAGCAGGTCCTGCAGGGACCGCAGCTCGCGCTGCAGTTTCCTCAAGTCCCACTTCTTCGCACACGCCTGTTGTCTGCCTTTTGCCTGAAAGAAACAACGGAATTCGACTTTAACATATTCCCACCAATCGCTGATGCACTTGAACAGACATTTGTCATTTCGCCATACAAGGTAAGCATCCCTAAGTTCCTCCATGACCTCCCTCTGCTCCAACAGGGCACAATTCAACTTCCAGGAGCCCGGGCCAGGTGGGAATCCATGGCCCAGAGTCCCCCGGAATCGAATGGCCCTGTGGTCAGAGAAGAAGCAGGGGACCATAGAGTACGACACCTTTCTGACTGCTCTCGAAGTGAAGATGAAGTCTATCCGAGAACGGAGCGAGCCATCGGGGCGGCTCCACGTATAGTTTACGGAGCCGTTCCCGACGGACCCGACAACGTCCTGCAAGGATGCCTCCGTCACCATCTCAATCAGCAGTTTAGACGTCACGTCCAGGTTGGCGGATGTGCCAGAACTGCGCCCGTCCACCTCAATGGGGCAGTTGAAGTCACCACCCAACACTACTGCTCTAGTGGTGGCGAGTTCAGCCCGCAGGGCCTGGAGAACCTCCAGTCGGACATCCCTCTCAGGGGAGGCATACACGTTGATGAGCCGCACGGGCTCACCCGCCCAGGAACCGTCTGCGACAAGAAGTCTGCCACAGACGAGCTCCCGGACGGAATCAAGTGCAAAGTTACCTCCCCTGATCAGGATGGCCACCCCCGCAGACCTATTGTCGCCCCCACCAGACCAGTAGGAAGGGCCGTGAGGCCACTGCCTGGCCAGATGGTTGTAAGACCTAGAAGCAGACAAAGCACATTCCTGCAACATGTAAACATCACACCTCTGGGAATCTAAGAACGTAAGAACAGTCTGAAATCTAAACCAAGCTCTAATACTCCTCACATTAATGCAGAAGATGTTGAGATCAGCCATGGGAATAAAAAGAGAGGTTAGTTCTGATACTAGTTACCAGTCTGGTCGGACGGGTCCTCTTCTCTGGCGCCTGTCGGCTCCTGTGGCTTCTCGTAGCGCCCTTCCAAGAACTCGTCGTAGACCGTGTTGGACGGAGTGTCCAGGATTTTCTTAACCTCTGGGTCCTGCAGCAGCTCCTCCATAGATTGAGCTTGGACTGGCTCTGCTTGGACCTGCTCCACTTGGGCCTGCTCCATCACCTCCTCTCCTTCTGAAGCCTCAAGGCTCTCGCAGACCTGCTCCATCTCCTCCTCCTCATCTGAAGCTTGAGGGGTTTCGCAGGTCTCGATTATCTTTCTTTTGTGGGACTCTTCTGATACGTTGTCCCTTCCTTTCCTCTTCCTCTGTATGGTACCTGGGGGAGGAAGCACAGGAAAGTCCTCCGAAGGGCGGGCACCAGCAGCTGGAGGGGGGTTAGGTGCTGCTGGGCCAGGAGAGAAAGGAGGCTGGGTGGGGCGGGGGGCTGGAGAGAGTGCCCGGGCAGGGGAGGACGGGGCAGGGGTGGGCCGGGCAGGGGAGGACGGGGCAGGGGTGGGCCGGGGTGGGGTACGGGGGGCAGGGGTGGGCCGGGGTGGGGTACGGGGGGCAGGGGTGGGGCGGGATGGGGCAGGAGGGGCGGGGGTGGGACGGGATGGGGCAGGAGGGGCAGGGGTGGGACGGGATGGGGCAGGAGGGGCAGGGGTGGGACGGGATGGGGCAGGGGTGGGACGGGATGGGGCAGGGGTGGGGCGGGATGGGGCAGGAGATGGGGCGGGAGGGGCAGGAGATGGGGCGGGAGGGGCAGGGGAGGGGCGGGACGGGGCAGGGGTGGTGGCTTTCGCCTTCTTACCCTCCTTGGTCGGCTTGGCCATCCGTGGTGTTGGCTCCGGAGCTGGGGCTGGCTTCGGTGCTCTCGCTGCCACAGATGCCCATGTTCTCTCCCTCTGGGGGCAGTCCTTGTAGCTGTGGGCTGCCAGTCCGCAGAGGTTGCAGGTCTTGCTCTTGGGGCAGTCCTTGGTCGTGTGACCTGTCACACGGCAATACCTGCAGGCATCCTCCGTACAGTCCTTGCCCTCGTGGCCCATCTTGCCACATCTCCTGCAGGTCTGCGGCATGTCCGGGTAGAAGATAAGTCCTGTGGAGTTGCCCAAGGAAAATGTCGTTGGCAGGTGCTGTAGTCCGTCTGGAGAAGCAGGGTTCTTGTTGAGTCTGACGACCACAGACCACTTGCAGGTCCAGTATCCGAGTGAGTTCAGGATGCGGGTGGGCTCCCTCACCACGGTGCAGAAGCGCTTCAGGAAGGTCGAGATGTCCGTGCCTGGGGTGTGTGGGTTCCGCATTGAAACCGTCACCCGCCTCTCCTCTCTTTGAATAAGGCAGTTGCCCACAAAGCGAGAGAAAGGGGATTCGGGACTCGCCGCTTTCACCACCTCCCAGTATCTTCTACAGGTCCCAATGGTGGCAAAGGTGATGTAGAAGATTCCCGAAAAGAAGGTTGCTATTCCCAGGGTGTCAGCCGTGGGGAAGCCTTGATCCGCCAGCATCTTCTTGCAGAACACGTCGTGGGACATGTCCGGCACCCTTCCGTCCACGGGCTTGAGCTTCAAGGCAACAGTCTGCCTCATCCAGGGCTCCAGGGTTGGAGCTTCCAGGTTAGGAATTCTGCCGCCCTTCTGCCTTGCCGTGGTGGAGGTTGAAGCTTGCTGTGGTTGGGGCTGGACCTGCAGGCCTTGCCCTGCAGCCTC